>NC_072853.1:53723789-54030307 GCF_028858705.1 Grus americana
TCTCAACGGACATTTGTCCATTTTTCTATCTCTGGTACGCTTCTCTTTTGTTTTTGAGCAGACTCAGAAGCTCACAATTAAGCCAGGGAGGTCTCTTGCTCCACGTACTTCCCTTACCTTTAAAGGGGATGAACTGGTTTTGTGCTTCTAGGAGAGCATTTTCCTTGTGTAATTTTTAAAATGTTATCCATAAGACTTCAGTATTCAAATTATTTTTGAAGGATAATGTTTCAGTAATTTACCAGAGTTGCATGTTGAATTGATGGCAGAATTTAGTTTGATTTTGTGCATTTAATTGTGCTAAGTATAGTGTCAACAGTGTCATCCTCCTTGCAGGGATTATTACTTATATTTTGTACTCCTCTTTCAGACATAAAAGGGAAAAGAAGTTTTCTTCCTCAAATGTGATTTTATTTTTTAAATCCAGTAGCAGTTGTTCATGATGTTCTATTTCTAAGCTATTAAAGTATGTAAATAACACTTTTTGAGATGAACTTTGAGGGGAAAATAGCTGTAACACAGACCTTGAAATACAGTTAGAGAAATAAAGGGAAGGTTAGGTTGGTTTTGGGTGGAAGAGTATACATAAAATACCTGAAAGTTCAGGTTTGGGGGGATGTCCTTGAGGTTTTTAGTTCTGAGTTTGGAGTTACTTGTGTAAATTCTGAATTCAAGTATCAGTATATAATAAGGTAATATAAAGGAGAAAAAATCTAATTATTCCTGAATTATGCAATTTATTTTTATTTATTTTTTTCCTCTTTCCTTATGTTTACAGGAGGCAGAAGAGGAAGAGCAAAAATGTGCAAATGAACTGGAATTGTTAGAGAAGCATAAACAATTACTTGAGAGTGGTGTCAATGAAGGTCTCAGTGAAGCCACGAATGAATTGCATGATCTTCAACGACAGTAAGGCCCATAACTTCAAGTTGTTTATGTAGTTTAGTTCGGGTTTGATGTGTGTTAAGGATAAAGACATTTTCTTGAATCCTAACTTAAAATTCTTTGGTGAGCAGGTATCCCTCTCAGTCTATCAATTTCAAAAATTCACACTCGAAAGATGTTTTTCCTCAACGCTTAATATTTTGCTAGAAAATTTGTCTGCTGTATCAGAACTCCTGTTTTCCATATAATATTTTTCATATATACGGTTGTAGTATGGAAATTAGTTTCCAAACTTATGTGACAGCCACATTTTACAGCCCAAAGTCTGGAAAGACTATTCTGACTCTATTCTGAATCTAAGGTATGTTGTTTCTTACTGGTTAGCACAATATGGTCCTTTTTCTTCTAAGCTGGGTATTAATATACAAATCTAACTTGGTTCAAGTTAATACTAATAGAAAAAATTATGGCTAAACATGATGATATATCAGACTTGGTGAAATGATTGTTTTAGATGTCAGGAATTTTATAATTACGGACGTGACTTTCTGAGTGTCTTTACTTTTTAGATACCAAGTTGTTATGCAAACAACAACAGAAGAGAGCAGGAAAACTGGTGATAACTTGAATCGTCTTTTAGAAGTGATTGCTACTCATGTAGTATCTATAGAGGTAAGCTAAAAATTGATATTCAGAATTAAATCTTTCTAGAGACATTTGCAACTGCAGTTAAACACATGGAAATTAGAACTCACTCTTTGCAATAAAGTATCAGTTACTTAGGGCTGCTGCACTGAGTCTGTGGATTCTAGTTAAATACATTTGTTGACAAAACTTTTGGTATAAATAATCAGAATTGATCATTAAATTTCAGCAGTAACATCCTGTCAGGTTTAATCTCCTTCTGGTAGAAGTCCTTCAGAGAAGTGTTTAACTGAAATCACTTAACCTGTGCAATGACTGCTTAAAATGCTTTAGCAGAACTAGTACAATAGAAACAATGATAGTTCTAATAAACTTTCTGTAACTCTTTTTAGAAATATCTTGACGAACAGAATGTGAAAATTGACAGAGACTATGAAGAATTCATGTCTGAAGACTTATTGTCAGTCTTGACCGGAATTCTAGACAGTTATAAAAAGAAGGCTGAAAGTCTGTAATTACCAAAAAGGTGAAGATGACAATGTTGCATTTGTGAAGCTCTGGTATGGTGCCTTCTAAAAGGATGGGTACTTCCTGTGTTTAGTAGTGAAACTGGTTTTAAGTGTAAGGAAATGTTTATGAATTTCCTTTCTTTTATTGACACAAATACATTAAAGAATTCAACAGTGTATTTGCAGTTTCTTAAAAAAGGCTTTGGCTTACACTTCCTCCTTGCAATATATTATACATGATTACAAACATCTGTGACAAGACAACTGTGGAACAACTTAATTTAATTTTTTCTTTATAATCGAAACATTTGTGCCCTTCTAAGAACATTAGTAAGATGAGTACAGTTAACTTGTTAAAATAACAAGCCAGAGTGGACTTAAAGATGGAACCGCAAGTGACAGCACAAATGTTGAGGGTTCTGATAAATTGAAATACTGTTACTTAAAAATAACTAGAGGTCTTTGTAAACTTGTAAGATTGCGAACTGAGAAAAGAATTACACTTTCCTTTCTGGAGCATATTTTGTGCATTTAATAATATACACATTTATTTAGTGCATATGCATGATAGCGCACATCCTTCCCATAGCCTTTCTTTTAGAGCAAGACCAAATGTAAATGTCTTTCAGTTCTCCTGCTTGTTCAGTTACATATGAAAGTGCTCAGTGACCCCTCTTACATGAGTAAGATTTAAAAAAAAAAAAAAACTTATTTGAAAAGAACAGTAGTAGTCATACAGTAGTCTTGTAAATATTCTAGAGAAAGAAAAATAGTTTGAAAACAAAGTTCTGTCTCTACCTGCTCATAGTCCCAGATGAAACTTCACTGAACTTCTTGAATATGTATACCAGAGATGGCTCTAAGTAGGACAACATATGGATTCTGGCAATATAGCTAATTAGTTGTAGATCTGGCTAATGTTGGATACATCAAAACAGTCTAAAATGAGTCTGCATTCTTCTTGTTAGACCAGTAGGACAGACACTATTTGATTTTTCTTCCTCAGGAATGTAGCAGTAAAATTATTGAATGGGGAGCTCCAGTCCAAATACATTGAAGAAAATGTAACGCCATGTCTTGAACATTTACTTCTTTGTTTAGTGCTAATGTGGAAGTAGTATCTTACCTACTCTGTATATTCCTTTGTTTAAAAACAAAAACAATAAAATCACCATTTATGTCTTGGGATAGTTCAGTTTATGATGGTATTTCGTAATAAAATATTGATGTATTTGAGTGTTTTTGAGAGTTCAGTGATAAATAGCACTGATTCAAATATAAAATGATAAAAACAACTTTGCAGTCTGTTAAAAAATTTTTAGCGGCTGATAGCTAAATGAGGTTGCTCCTTAATTCTATAATTAGACACAATATTTGAATGAAACGCAGATCCCTAGGATATACAACAAAACTTAAGTTGGATCATCTTGAACACAGACTGCAAATAAAAACTGAATTGTCTGTAATTCTAGGCTATTTTTGTAGAGCATGTATAAAACTCAGTTGTCCTTAAGATAGTGTGTGAATCTTCTGGCTCTAGTATGAGTATTTTGTTTCAGATGTTATGATAATGATGGCATTATTTAAGCGTCTAACTTTCTGTTCTTTTGTTGTACTCCAGAAGTTTAATTTGAAAGCTAGAAAAGTTTTCTGACAGGTGGGTAGTATTTCCGCTGTCTTCTGTTGTCCTCTTTCATTTTACCTTTATTATAAACTCTTACTTTGTGGTTTGGGTTTTTTTCTGTAACAGCCTAATCCTTATCAAATCTCACTTCCTTCTCTTTAGATCTTTCTAATATTTTTGTTATCTAAAGCAATATTATTCTAATTAAGCAAAACTGTGACATATACAGAATAATCATGTTCCTTGAAAATATGTGCTTATTTAGGGGCTGTGCTTTCTCTTGGCTGCCTGATACCTGTTTGTCTCTGCTTCTATAATGGACTATTCTTGTGTTTATTAATATCTGCAGGTTCTTTGCCATGTGGAGTAGTCAGATGATTGAGTAAATGAAAGTAAAATAAATGTAATTTCCGAGGACTAATAGTAACCCAGTGGTAATGGGTTAAAGAATCAAGGTCACAACGACCTTCCTTCATGTATTGGCAAATGTAATATTCTGAAATTAGTCTGAGTAATAAAAAGTCCATATTGGTATGTTGGCAACATGTTTTTGTTATTGGGCTGAGTTATTCGTCTGTATGTTGGTTAAACTGAATTGACTTTAGAACCAGCTCAGGCTTTGACCTAGATTCGATAAAATACTATAGGGATTTTTGTGTCGTAATATAACATAGATTAACATCTGCCAATGTTTACTAGGTAGTATGTCTTCTCATTGTAAAATGGAGAGAATTTTTCAATGCTTCTGGAACATGGCTCCTGTGTGATGTTTGAAGTCAGGTAGTCAGTTATTTTTGATTTGTATTCTGAAATATGGCTTTTAAATTTAGACAATAGACACTAGAACATAGTTACTGCTCTTGATTTTGGTTTCGTTTCTTTTTTTACCAGAATGTAAAGTCTTAATCACAATGTACCTGCACATTTCAGTAGTATGAGTCGTTTATAAATTTTTTGGCCTTTGTATGGATAGAGTTCCCTCATTTATTGCTAGTGTATCTTTTGTACAGTTTACTTAGTATGCCTTAAGTTTATGTATTTTTATACTCAATAAAATTTCTTAAACCTGTTTCTCTGAAGGATAGTTTCTTACTGCAAGAAACATCACATAAAAAGCACAATTAATTTGACTTTCCTGGAGGAACTAGGTAATTAATGATTCTCTTAGCAGCAGATACTAATTCCCTGACTATCCTTGCTGTTAAACATGCATTGTGTAGAGGAAAAATAAATACAGAAACATCTGTTTCCTATAAATTGCAAAGGAATAAAAATTGTCTTAACCTTTTTAAAAATAGATGGCTTTTTTAAAAACTAAGGAACAGAGGTCCAAGCTACTTTGACAACTGATTTATGTGCACAGGTATCCCTTTGGCGTTAATCTTCCCAACCAACCTTTTGTTATCTTAAACATTAAAGGACTACTTCTTTTACATGACTATCTTCCATCTGATTATTTTTTTTTACCTAGTTATAAAAAAACCCGATGCTGTAGAAGCATGGTAGAACTTTGTGTGCAGCTGTGTTCTCTTCCATGGAGTATGTTATTTTTCAAATTTTGTTGTCAGAAACTTGCATCACTGTCAAGAACTGGGTAGTTCTTTTTGGAGTACTTCTTGAGTGCATCATATGAGCCTGAAAAGGCTTTTTTTCACTTTGTGGTGTCCATTCAGCTCACATGTGTGAGGCTACTTGGACCCTTCTCATTGGTTTTGCCAATGTACAGTACTGCACATCTATGCAAGTCTTCAGTTCCAAGCTGGGTGACAATATGTTGTTCTCTGTTGGTTCTGTAATATTGCTAATATTTTGTGTACTTTGGCCTTTAATGGGGGTTCTCATCCTTGCTCCAGCTTTTGTGGTAGAATTGAAAAATCATGTATATATTATTTCTAGAAAGAGTACAAAAGAAGAAAAGGCCAACAGCTGAAGACATTCCTTTTTCAGTAAGAAGAGGGGAAACTCCTGCAGCAATGCTCTATAGTGTTTTAATACTGGAAACATTTATGTCTCCTTTCAAGTCAGTTGACCTACCTCTTTTGGCAGTAGTATAGAACAGGGAATTGATCTGTTTTTTCAAGACTTGCTCCTTCCAGATTTTTGGCTGTGAAAGGGTCCTGGCACGATGAAATCATGTATTGTTGAGGTCTTTTTCCTTGCAAAGATCTCTACCATATAGGACTCTTGTATCTTCATTAGAGTTTTACATTTTAAATGCTTGTTGAAAGTTTTTGATGATATCCATTCCATTTTAAGGAATGGAGGGAGTACAGAAGACTCATACAGCCCTCAATGTCCTCACTGGATGAGGGGCTATTGATGCCTTAGCCAGTGTCATATCCCAGTGAAGTGCACTGACATCTTCAGTCCTATATCAGGAGCTTGGCAGAGACTGCTCGGTCAGCCTGAGAAAACTCTTAAATAATTTTGCAGGCTTTTTCTGTAAAACTTCATTTGTTTACAGGATTTTTCTAGCAGATGTCAGTTTGTGTAAAACAGCAAGACCTGGCAGAAGAGTATCTGCATGCTGTTTTGCTGTCTTTCAGATTTGCAGGTTAAAAAGTTACTAGAAGATCAAAAGGCAATTGTTACTTATCACAGCTCAGGCAACAGTAGCAATTGCCAAGCACAGAAAATGCTCTAGGTGATTGCTTACACTTGACACTGCCCATGATATGGGTCTGGCCACAGGTTACTGCATAAAGCATTAGAGATGCCAGGTCTGTCCTGTTCTACTCCCTGCTGGAGAGTGGACCTTTTGTGAACCCCAGTTCATAAGGGTCTACCAGTCCTAGCATTTGCCCAAAGTAGATAGGATCACGTCTACCTACAGGATGACTGTGGTGTCCCTCCATTCCAGAAGTCCTTGTCAACAGCTTTGTGATAACAAAGAGTCTTTGTGATGTGTGGTCTGTATGGTGTTTTCCCTAGCACCTAGTGTGTGACAGCACAATTTTAATTGCCAGTGTCTTATTTGATCAGAGTTTTAGTCTTAAGAGCTCTTCGCACAGGGTTAAGATATAAAAGGCACATGAAATTGACTGTTACTCCAATTTCACCTCCACTGAAATATCTACCAGTTTGGCAAGATTCCAAAGCAGAAGGAAGGACAGGTGGTGATGGAATATGTATAAATATTTTGAAACCAGCAAACTGTATTGAATTTTGTTTCACTTTTCATACCAGGATTCAGAATAGTGAATGCCTTTGTACCAATAGAAATCGCATGGCCCTTCTGACAGCACTGAATGCTAGCACAGTCCCGAGTGCCTATGGGTGCACCCAGATGAAAGGCAAGTCCCTCACTATTATGTCTGGAAATGAGCATCTGGAGTTACCAGTTCTAATTATCTGGCAGGTCTTAATTATCAAGGGTCACTACGTTACATCTGAAGTGCAGAGAGTACACCAAAGTAATGGGCTCTCTTTGACTAATATTGTATAGAGACTTACTGTCCTCTCCCTTCCCAAGGGTTTGGCCATTGCTTGTAAGAAAGTCATAAGGAAAGCTGCACTTAGAGTCACATAAGATAAGAAAGGGAAAACTACAGCCAGAGGTTACACTCTTTGGACAAGTGTAGTCTTTTTAAGAGGAAAACCACCACCTTGAAAGATATAAAATTGCAAAGGAATAAAGAAATCAGAGAATGGTAATTCAGCATTGCTGAGGATCTCCTCCAGCAACCTGCAAAGATCAACATTTCCCACCTACCTGATTACTCAGAAGATATTGCTCAGGTGTTTTATCATGGGTGCTGAGCACACAGATGCTTAGCCTAGAAGCTCCTTAAATCCTACCTGTCTTTTGTGTGTGCTGCAACAAAAACTCTGTGATACGTTGTGGTGGGTTGACCCTGGCTGAAGGCCAGGTGCCCACCAGAGCCGCTCTCTCACTCCCCTCATTCACTAGACAGGGGAGAAAAGGCATAACGAAATGCTTGTGGGTCGAGATAAGGACAGGGAGAGATCACTCACTAATTGTTGTCACGAGCAAAACAGACCAAACATAGAGAGGGAATTCATCTGATTTATTACTAGGCAAAACAGAGTAGAGGAATGAGAAAATAAAATCAACTCTTAAAACACCTCCCCCCACCCCTCCTATCTTCCCAGGCTCAACCTCACTCCCGGCTTCAACCTCCACCCCCCCTCAGCAGCACAGGGAGACGGGGAATGGGGGCTATGGTCAGTTCATCACATGGTGTTTCTGCCGCTTCTTCATCCTCAGGGGGAGGACTCCTCTCATTGTTCCCCTGCTCCAGCATGGAGTCCCTCTCATGGGGTGCAGACCTTCAGGAGCAAACTGCTCCAGCGTGGGATCCCCCACGAGGTCACAAGTCCTGCCAGCAAACCTGCCCTGGCATGGGCTCCTCTTTCCACGGGTCCACCGGTCCAGCCAGGAACTTGCTCCAGCGTGGGCTTCCCACGGGCCGCAGCCTCCTTCAGGTGCCTCCACCTGCTCCGGCGTGGGGTCCTCCACAGGCTGCAGGTGGAATCTCTACACCCCCTCATCCTTCCTCCATGGGCTGCAGGGGAACAGCCTGCTTCACCATGGTCTTCACCACGGGCTGCGCCTGGAGCTCCTCCTGCCCCTCCTTCTGCACTGACCTTGGTGTCTGCAGAGTTTCTTACATCTTCTCACTCCTCTCTCCGGCTGCAAAAGCTCTCTCTCTCTCTGTTTTTCTTCTTCTTAAATATGTTATCACAGAGGCGCTGATTGGCTTGGCCTTGGCCAGCGGCGGGCCCGTCTTAGAGCCGGCTGGCATTGGCTCTATCAGACACAGGGGGAGCTTCTAGCAGCTTCTCACAGAAGCCACCCCTGTAGCCCCCCCCACTACCAAAACCTTGCCATGCAAACCCAACACATACGTGCTTACAGAATCTCTGCACAGCAAAAGATGCCCACGATGAGAAAGACAGGGCAATGGTTACTGTGTCACCATCCCAAAATCCAGAGCACAGGGCAACACCATGCAGAGACATTTAAATGACTAAGCAGTCAACTGGTCTTGCCTGGTCTTTCGGCTTGGGCTCCATGGTGCCACTGCTACCGGAGCTGGTGATGAAGGCACTCCTTGATGATTCAGGAGAAAGCAGCCATTAGTCCAGGGTAAAAAGGAAGAGTGGCAAAACAGTGCCAAAAGCCAAGGTGATAGGAAGAGTAAAAGGAGAAAGCAGCCTTCCAGAGAAACAGCAAGTAGTAAAGATGCTCAGCTACAAAAAGGCTGGAAGATGCTCAAATAAGACCCTGTAGCAGCAATATCAACTTGAACTGAAAACCATAATGTCCCACACATGCAGTAGGACCTTTTATGTGACAATATATTTCTGAAGTTTTCCTATTTCTTCCACATCTTACAGGAGAGAATGATGTATTTGATTCCAGTCTTCATGACTTCTAAAGGTATGGTTGGAAGGACGTCTTGAGAAGAAGGAGATGGATTGAGAGCAGACCTGAGGAGAAGGACTTGGAGGTGTTGGTTGATGAGAAGCTCAACATGAGCCGGCAATGTGCACTTGCAGACCAGAAAGCCAACCATATCCTGGGCTGCATCAAAAGAAATGTGACCAGCAGGTCAAGGGAGTCACTCTGCCCCTCTGCTCTGATAAGACCCCACCTGGAGTACTGCATCCAGCTCTGGGGCCCCAAACATAAGAAGGACATGGACCTGTTGGAGCGAGTCCAGAGGAGGGCCATGAAGATGACCAGAGGGCTGGATCACCTCTCCTAGGAAGACTGGCTGAGAGAGTTGGGCTTGTTCAGCCTGGAGAAGAGAAGGCTCCAGGGAAACGTTATTGCAGCCTTCCAGTACCTGAAGGGGCCTACAGGAAAGCTGGAGAGGGATTGTTTACAAGGTTGTGTAGTGATAGGACAAGGGGTAATGGGTTTAAGTTGAAAGAGGGTAGATTTAGATTAGATATTAGGAAGAAATTCTTCTCTGTGACAGTGTTGAGGCACTGGAACAGGTTGCCCAGAGTAGTTGTGGATGCCCTGTCTCTGGAAGTGTTCAAGGCCAGGTTGGATGGGGCTTTGAGCAACCTGGTCTATTGGAGGTTGTCCCTGCTCATGGCAGGGAGGCTCAAACTAGATGATTTTTGAGGCCCCTTCCAACCCAAACCATTCTATGATTCTGTGATTCTTCAGACATGGTCTTTAAAAAAAAATATCTTTGGAAGCATAACAGAAACAGTGTTATATTAAAATATTAACACTTGAAGACATAAATTTATACTCCAACAGCCTTTCCACAAATTAAAAACTGTGTTTTCTCCCAACATTTGTCAGATACATGTTTTCACGTACTTGTTTCAGAACCATTCATGTTTCTTTGTCTCACAGAGGAAGAAAGTTTTTAAGGTTTGGTTCATCCTCATTCATTTCCCATGAGAGAGGTGACTCTGGTACTCACAAGATGCAGTGGATTGCTATCAAACTTATTTCACAACCACTACTTTTTTGGCTGCAGTCATTTGTCCCTCGCAGGTGAATGGCAAGAGCTTCTTGCTGGTTCACTTTTCACAGAGGTTCCCAGGTATTGCCACGGTTTCCCTCAAAGAGTTCCATGACAATCCTAGGTGAGCTGCCAGGCTAAATCCTGCAAGTATCCATCTAGTCTCGTGTCCTCCTTCCAAATACAGCTTTGGAAAAAGGTGCAAAAAACCTACAACCATCAGATACAGGATGACTTATCTCCCAGCTTAAACTCTTCCTACTTGGTAATTGGATATTTTATCCCAAGGCCAAAATATATGATTTGTATGTATCCCAGTAATAAATTATTTATTTTTTTTATTCCTTTATCTCCTTTCTATTCATATAAAGAAAAATGGTTTTAAACTCACTAAATTAATTACATGAAAATACATTTCACAGTTCAATCAAATATTTTATGAAAAGTATATCTTCCTATCCATTCTGTATGTTTTTTAATGTAACTCCATGTCCCTTCTTGCTTTATAAGATAGATTGGAAGTCCCTGGTAATCTTTCCTATTTTTATACTTTTAACTATAGTATTTTCTTAGTTTGGAAATCCCAGTTGTCTTAGGCACACTTTGCACAACTAGTTACATCCTACCTGTAGTCATCAGAGCCATTACTGCCATTGGATTTTAAATAAGCATGTCACATTGTATGTTTGTTAATGAAGTACACAGTGAACAGTGAGAATTGACATGAGTTCTACTCACAAAGTCCAGCCGACAGAGTTAATTAGGACCACAGGAAGGCGAACGAACAGTTCATTGTTGTTCCTCCTCCTCTGCCATCTCTCCCTGTGTTGTCTTCAACTTTTTATATAATATAATTTAATCTGATATCATGTTGGTCAGATATCTCAGAACCATGGACTGTCTTCACAGGCCTCTCAACCTGACTAACTAAATTGTTTCACAAATTTTATCACTTTAGTTGCTCACCCAGTTCTTTCAAGTTACTGAGAAGTAAATGAAAAAACAAATACCAGATGACACCTCAGTAACCCACTTCTCCACGTCTACCTTAGCTTGCATGTAATGGTGACAATTCACTGTTTATTTCTATTCTTTGGTTTCTGTCTCTCAGACAGTTTTCTGAGTAATGATGCTGTCATTTTGCACCTCAGCGGTTCAAGTAATGATGCTGTTTTGTTTCACACTTCAGGGGTTCTCACTAAGGTACTTTTTGGAGCTGGCTGTCTCAGAGATCTGTGGAGTTCTAAATGCAAGATGCCACAAACTCCTCTTGTTAGATATAAAACCTTTGCTACCTTACGGAAGAGCAGCCCTTTTTTTAGGTGATTTGGAATTTGTAGTTTTGTATCTACAAAGCATATATAGGCAGTAGCATCCAGTATCACGCAATAGACTGTGCCACTGCAACAAGCCCTGCTAGAGGGGCTGTGTGCTTTATTCTAGTGAAGACACAGTGATTTTCATTACATGTATACAAAATATTTACTATCTAAAAACGTCCAGTGCTGGAACTTAGTTCATATTCTCCCTTAATACAAAAAAATCAGACACTTTATTCCTTGAATGAAAAATTTAGATAAAGGGAAGACGTAATGATAAATACATTCTCTCACACACATAAAACACATTCCTGAGCATCATCTGAAATGGCAAGATGAACAAATTACTGGTTACTCAACTGCTACGATTAATTTTGAAAAATGACATAACATTTGCTTTCAAAATCCAGTAGGTCAATGTAAGAAATATTCCTTTTTCCAGCAAAGAAAGTTCTTTTCCATGAGGACTAAAAATGATTACTCAGTTGTTAATAGAACCAAATACTTCATACTGCAGAATTAAAACTTTCCAACTGCAGGCACTCTTTAAATCAGCTTGCAGATAGGCTGAATAATGAGGAGCTTCTTTTCATGCAAGTGAAGTACCTGCATTTCAGGTAGAACCATCTTTCCCACTTGGCATATCCATTTTGAAACTAGATGAAATAACTCAACAGGGTTTTTTTTCCCAAAGTAGTTAGCATTCTAAAATGGAAGTGCTTTCTCAAGCCTAGAAATACTTTACAAGTATGATGAAAAACAAAATTCTGTTTAACAAACTCATAAAGTAATGAGGCTTGATATGCCCTTCCAAATGTCATCAAGTCGTCATTTAGAAGGGCTCCATGTCACAGCCTATGTAAAAACTCTCAGGAGACCCTTCCCCTCTTAACTGGGTAGCACACATGCTCTTTGTTCTCACAAAACTCCGTGGTGCTCAGTTCCACTTTGCAATTTTTCTTATACTACATGAACCTCAGTTCCTGCATGGTTTTTTTTCTGTTATTCGTCACTTTCATTGTTTTAAAAACCTGCCCTACATGCCATCACAATCCTTTCCTTTCAAAGCTCAGAGTCCTTAAAAGAGAAGCAGCTGCACTCTTCTGAGCATCAGTGTTTGTACCTTTCCTAGACAAGCAGGACAGAGCATGTAGGAGGAGGACTGTGTTCCTTCAGACAGTTTTCTCTTTCATTCCATATTGCTATCCTATAAAGAATAGGCACCCTATGTACACCTTGAGCACTGCTAAATGAGAAATCAGCTGCAATTTTGTACCAAGAAAGTTTTAAATTATTTACAACTGGGGGGGGATTGTATTTTCAGAGGGTCTGAAGGTCAAAGCATCCAACCATGTATGTCTTCTAGATCTCAATCTGTACAAGCAGTTGTATCAGAAAATGAAAATGTCACCCTCAAATGAAGAAGTGACTACAGATAAAAATGTTTCCACTTACAATGTTTATGTTTATGTATTCTTAGACCAGAGATTTCTCTCAAAAATGACAACAAATAATGAGGAAACTCTTTAAAGTGTTATGTTCAATTGACAGTACTGAAAGGCTGTGCATAAAGTCAGAATGTAAGAACACGCAGCATGAAAGAACCAACTGCACATACAAGAACACACAAAACTCAGAACACATTCAGTTTCTGAGTTAACCCCATCAGAAGCATAAGCTGCACCTTCTGGAAATCTGAATGCATAAATTCTGGTTTTTCAATTTCTTTCTCGAAACTCGTTTATAAAGTGTATTCCAACTACGTCGCTATTGTTTATGACAGCAGGAAAAGCTATTAGCTTACCCTACAATGAATAACAAATCAAAAGATCTTGACAGTTTCTTGACAAGTATGTTTCACTGGTTCCTTGAAGGCCACAAAGACTATTTATTTCTTGAATTATTTTATTTCAACTGCAGTTTTGCAGCTACACTAGTCCCACCATTCTTCTATAATGACACAATTCAAAAGTCATTAGGGTTTTGCATACACAAAAAACCCAAGAACTTTATTAAAGCTTTAATTAAATTAAACTTTAATTGAAATTGGATTTTTAAAACTGAAGACAACACACAAACTTTTTCCTTCAGAGAAGGAAAGCATTTCAAGCACTAAGGATTACAAAGAATAAACAACAGCTTATGGATGTCGATTGCCCAGTTTAACGCAGACGAGCTATGACTTCACACCTCCAGACTGAAGCCAAACTCCGCCGCACCAACGCCAAGGACAAGTCTCTCCGTTAACGCCAGCGCTACAACTGACGGGCACAGCACTGTCGCACACGCCACCGACGGGGCTCAGCCCAGGCGCTGCCGGGCGCCGCTGCCCGGGGTGGGCTGGGGACTTGTCCGCCAGGCGCCGGCAGCCCGCTGGCGGCCCTGCCCACGACGCCAAGCCCCAGCCGCCCCCCGCCCCGCCCCGCGCGGAAGAGGCGACTAGCGGCGGGCTCAGGCGCCTCAACCGCTGGAGCAGATGCGGCGGCCAAACGCAGCACGCGGCCCCACAGCCCAGGCCGCCTGCGCGCCTCCTACGGCGGCGGCGGCGGGAGCGCCCCGCCTCCCGCTCCAGCCAGGCCCCGCCCCGCCCGGCAGCGGAAGTGGCGGGAGGCGGAGGGCGTGAACTTATTCCGAGGTCGCGGCGCTGAGGGTCAGTTTCGTTTCCAGGCCGCTCCCCGCCCGCCTGGCCCCACCCCTAGCGGCGGCACAGCCGCCGCTGCGTGTAGCGCGCTCCCCACCCCCTTCTGGGGCTCCGCGGCGCCCGGCAGCGCCTCTGCCCCAGCCTCCCGCCTGGCTCCTCCTCCTTCCCGGCCGGGGCTTCCGTGCGGGGGACGGGCAGCGCCAGGCGGGGGAGCTCGCGGGCCAGGCAGTAGATACCGCCGTTGCCGCCGCCATCGCTGCGGGACGGTTTCCGTCTCCTCGGCTTCCCAACATGGCAGCGGCAGCGGGAGGCAGCCGCGGAGCTCGCAGGCCGGTGCTGCTGACGCCTCGCGGCAACGGGGACCGTACCGTGTTTCTCTTCGACCGGCGCCGGGAGCAGGCGGATCCGGACGAGAAAGTGCTCAGCTACGGCAAGGACAACTACCGCGGCTTCCGCCGCGCCGTCTGCCAGGTACTGGGGACCGGGGGGCGGGGGGTTGGGAGGAAGAACGAGGGCGGCGGCGGGGCCGGTCGCGGCGTTAACGCTTCTCCGACGGCGAGGGCAGGTGCGAACGAGGAGCACCGCGCGCCCCAACCGCTGCCGACGTTCCGTCCGCGCGCGCGGACGGGCCTCGCGGCGCGGAGGTGGCCGGCACGTGCCGCGGCCCCACGTGCGAGGGGAGGCGCGAGGGGGACCGGTGGCGCTGGCGGCGGGCGCCCGGCCGGGGGCCGCTGGGCCGGGGAGGGGGGAGGGGGGGGAGGGCAGCCTTCTCCGCCTGCCTCCTTCCCCCAAACTTTCTCGCCGGGACAGGTGGGCGGGCGTCGAGGAGAGACTGCGCCCGCTCCCGCTGCGTCCCCTTCCCCCGGGCACCGGGCCCGCCGCGCTGAAAACGCCCGTCCGGGGTGGCAGCAGGGCGGCCGGCGGTGCGGCGCGGCGGGAGCAGCCCCTGGCGGCGGGCGGGAAGGGAGCGGGCGGTCCGGGAGCTCCCCCGCGCGGGGAACCGGTGGCGGCGGTGGTGTACGGGGTGGCGTTCTCGGGCGCGGCGCCGCTGAGGGCCGGAGCGGCGGTGTTTCTGCTGTCCAAGGTGGCGGCGATGAGCGCCGGTCTTTTTCCGTCGTGAGCCCTATAACTGTCTCTCCGAACTCCGCAGTGGTGGCTGCCATTTAAATACTTTACCTGGCTGCTGCTTTGCCGTCTAGCGTGTCCTTTCAGTTCTCTTTCCTTTCGTTATGCAAAACGAGAACTTACTCTGTCTTCAGATCTGTTGGACGTGGAGATTCCTTTCTATGCACGAGCTGTTTACTTTAGTTCACTAGCGATAGCAGTAGGCATCGCCCATGTTCTGTCATGGTTTCGTTTTCCGAGGGAGTAATAAATGCCATAAACCTGTTAGCTGACTGCATATGTTTTATATTGTGAAGCGCACAGGGAAGTCTGCTGTAAATTGTGCATAGTCTGATAAAGCACTCTAGTTTCTTTATCCAGTGTAATTTGCACTTTGTTCTCTAGGATGCAAACTTTTTGAGGAAATTGCTTGGTTTGTGCTATGATTGGACAGTGTATATGGTTTCCTACTGCGATGGAAGCTTTGAGTTATCAATGTCAGCAGGAATAGCTGTCACACATGACTGCCTCCTCCTTGCACAGTTCTACTTCAGAGTTTAGAATGGCATATTCATGTTCTGTTCAGCTGTTGAATCTGTGCTCCTGCTTAATATGCTGCTACTCCCCAGCTGTAGCTTAGACCAAGGGATGTGCTAACACTCCATAGCCATCGGAGCCCCTAAAGTTCAGAAGACTGAAAGAAATAAGTAACTGAATGGAATAAAGAAATGGGTACACTTTATGCAATGTAACATTCTGAGAAGTTAGTGGGGTGGGTTCGTGGCCTTCTAAGAACAAAGATCCTCCTTAATGGAGCATCATTATAGTGTTTGTATCTCCTATGAGTAATTATAAGTATCATGTGATTTCCTCCAAGAGTTGTCTTAATGGGTCCCATCTCAGCTGTACCTAGCAGATGAATTGCAAGGATACTTCATATTTTCAGTATTCAGGGGAAATATGTTGATGATTAACCCATCTTTTTTTCTTAGCTTTTGTAATTAATTGATGGGATAAGGTTAATGCTAATTTGAAACTTGTTACAGACAAGGGACTCTTTCTGTGGCTTTTTTATATATGCTGCACACTCCAGTGTCTTCTGTTTCTGTGCATCCTCACGGTGTTCAGTAATTCACAGAGCTTTCGGCATATTTGCAATCTCCTACCTAAATAAGCCATCATCACAAGATGTGACAAATCTTGGATATAAACAGCTTCAGGGTTTTCTTATCTCAAAAAATGTATCGATATTGCAGAGTCAGGACTTTAATGCCATTAGGCAGAGCACTTAGATGCACTACGTAGCATGTGAAAAGTCTGCCTCTGCAAAGCAGAACTTGGTATGTTTGGATTTGGTGTCTCTGAAAGTAAAATTTTTTAAGTATAAGTTCTTACTATGTCAACACCATAATCCTTATCACCAGTGTTTCGGGATGTTAAGGACAATGAAGTTGGTGCTTCTATAAACCTGCACAACAAGAACCTCAAATGACCATTTCCTTAGATAAAGTCCTTCTATAATAATGTGTTGACTGTCTGCAAGTTCAGTCAGAGATGCCTCCGCTACAGCTAATTTCAGTGTGGTGGCTCTTTGCACTGTGGAGCTTTTGTTACCTTACACATGGGACATCTAACTCTGAAAGCATGCCGAGGCAGATGGTTTGACATGACCAGTAAATGCTGGTACAGTGAGAACCGGACAGGCTGAGGTCCAGGGAGTTTGATGTCTGATGTCTCCCACGCCAACAGCGTATGGCTTCTCATTAGGCTTCTGGAAGAGCATTCTGGCATCTGGGAGTTTTGTGCGTTGTGTTTCTCCGGGTGTTGTACTCCAAAGTGCCACGTTTCTGGCATCTTGACAGTTGTTGGCTAACTACTTTCAGGATAAAGGTGACAAATGGGTTCCCTGATTGGAACAGGCTTTCCCCACTTCATGGTGCTGAAAATGTGTCGGGGAAGTGATGAAAGTTCAGGAAGAAAGATTCTTTTGATAAGCAGGTTTTGAATTGTTCAGACTAAGATGAAGCAGAATGTTGTATTCGCTTTTCTCCAATTAAAGCTATTAGAGACCATCTGAGTGTGTGATTAGGCAAATGCAGTGTATCTGGCAGTGTTCGTTTCCACGCCTATCCTGCCCGGTGGCTGAACCGCAGTACAGGCTCAGCTTTAAATCGACTTTCGTTGGCAGTTTGTCTTGCGACTGAATTATTCTACTGTGGCACCAATGTCTGACAAGGGCACCAGAAATATATGAAGTTGTTGGAACTGTTTCTGCTGTGAATATCTTCTGTGGTGTAAGAGAATTCCTTTGGATATAACTGGAGACATAGGAGTCAAAGGAGAATGTAAATCATGGAAAAACAGTGAAATTAAACCTGATTGCAGTATGTGATGATTCCAAGTTGAAAATAATTGAATGCCTGAAGGCCTGGTCTTAGCCTTCTACTTCTGAGACTTACCTTTTTTTTTTTTTTAATATAACACCAAGAGAAGGTGAATATATTCCTGTTTGTGTAGCAAAATAACTGATTCTTGAGACAAGAGATTCAGCCACTGAGAGATGGATTTAGGAGCTGATTCTGTGTCCTCTCTGTTATCATATAAAACATTCCTCCGTTATTATTAAAATGTTCCTTAATAATTTTTGAAACTTTTGTTTGTTTTGATCTTGAAGCGAATATTTGTTGTCATCTTATGAATTTTCTTGCTGTCCCCTAACAATGAGTGTGGCTCTATGTTGCTTTATGTATTGATAAATTAGCCTTTCCTTTGGGGAGGTGGGGGGAGGGAGAGATTTTTAAAAAAAAAATCTTATAAAAGAAGCTGGAGCATGTATAGTCTTAAATCTTCTTCGTTGCAGTGATCCATCCTAAAGCAAAACCTTCTTAATCAAAAATGATCTGTTAGCTTGATTTTTCCATTTGAGCATATGTGGAGCAGTCATGTAATGTCAGCCCCAGAACCATGAAATTTTGAGCTTAATAAGTTAATTAAATAGGGAGTCTTGCTTCTTCTTGGGAGTACTATTGCTTATATACCTTCCTGAGATCTTTTATTAGGTAAATGCCCCACTGCTTGTCCTGATGTTTAGACTATAATTGGAAAATATTTACCTGCAGTGAGCAGAATGGAGCTAAACTTTGTTGGCAGCTAATCCTAGATTCCTTGCTCCCATTGTCCAGGTAGATGGTGAGGTTGGAGCACTTCAGTTTGTTGCTAAGCTAGCAGGAATCCTTGCAGGCACTTACAGAGATAACACAGAAGGGTATCTGTGCTGAAAAGTGTACAGAAGTTTTGCTATGTGTGAAGGGGTTTTTGAGAGGCTTCGAGGTGAAGTACCAGTCTGAAGAGAGCTAATGGTACTAAAATTAGTGTTAGTACTTAAATAGGAATTGAACACATTTCTAAATGCCTCTTTAATTCTTTTGAAACTTTTAATCGTTGTTGTGACCTCCTTGTTTGAAGAAATATATAGGAATATATATCTGTAATCTCTATAGAAAGCAAATATCTGTAATTTAAGCAAACACTCAAAATTCAGACACCACAATAAAACAAAATATTTTGCTTTTAATCCTTTGCCACATCTTTTGTTGAGCTTCTCATTATATCCTAACAGTCTACCTACTACTTAAACAGATTATTTTGCCAGTCCACCAAAATAAATTACAGTGTATCAATAAGCCAAGAGGCAAAAAAGGATGTTCATTAGGAGGGAATATGAAGCAGCAGCACAGCAGTGGTGTAAACTCAAGAAATGAGTGTAATTCATTTTTTGTGGATATTTGCTTGTCAGTACCTAATAAATAATGTATGATGAAATTATTTGTGATCAATGAAAAAATATTAGCAACTTCCGCTGTTTTTATCACTAGAGGGTAACTCCTAAATGTATTTGAGGTATTTGGATTACTTACTAAGCTAATGTTCTGATAAATTTGCTCAATAAAAGTGTTTCCATTCTTAATGATGAAATCAATCCATCTTGCAATAGTTATATTTTTGTATTATAAACCCTATGTTCATTTACTTGCTTTTCAAGATTCTGTATAATCAGAAACTAAAAATAGATACACTTTAAACATGCGGTGCATACACAAAACAAGTTTTTCCTTGATTTTTAAAGAAACTGTTGGAGGTACTGTAAGGCACATATAAGATGCAACAATATTGTGAGGTTTTTTCCAAATCTGTCATATTGTATTTCAGGCTTCACTGAAATGCTTATGTATAGCATCTTTGTTACTGACATTGCAGCGGGAAGAAGGATGCAGTTGGCATACCTTTTGTGCACTTAGGTACTCCCTTACTCTGTGTTGACTGATTTGGAAAGCTGTGTGGTTTTTAAGTTCCCAGTCAAACTTGAGCGCTGGTGATACGGTGAGATGCAGAGCATCCACATTCCTTTAGCGTTACTTGTCCAGGTGCAACTTCTTAGATGTGACCAAGTATTTTTTTGCTTTTGAAGACTGGCATCCAAATTCTTGTCACTTGTTAAAGTGATGCCATACAAAGTATTTTCATGGTGCAAGCTCTATGGACTTTATGTCAAAATTTTGGCTGATAGCTGCACTTGTTAATATTTGTGATTGTGCTTTTAGACACAATTGGTTGTGAAGGTCTGGTGAAAGTTCCTGTATTTGTCCAGACTCTGAGTAAGTCTACTAATGACAGCGTGCTCTTTGCATAAATGCAGGGTCCCCAGCTTATTTCTGTTTGTTCAGTCTTGCAAATCTTGAAGAGATGTCCAAGTTAACTCATTGTTCTAGACTAGATTTCATAGATTTATGTATGAGGCTTCTGGAGAGAGCTTCTGTCATGCAATTTCCCTTTCTTCTTTTTCTCTCTGTTTTCCCACTGAAATGATGATAAACCTTTACTAAAGATACCACATTAAAACTTTCTCTATTAGTGGATCTTGTGATAGGTAGTGATGTTCTTAGTGTTTCTATAGAACCATCTGTTCACTCCTTAAGACCTTTCATTGATACCTATTTGTAGATAGTTAAAGTGTATCAATTGAACTTCTGAAAGGAGCGAAACTTTTCAGTAGGACAGAGGACAAGGCACTTCAAGTTCTGCAAATGTTGGCTTCTGTAATTTGTTCTTTAGATGGAGGTGACTCTGTCAATAAAGGATAGTTGGAAAATGTTTCAGAACACTAGTGTTCACTGCTGGTTTTTGTCTGTAGGTTGTCTCCTGTGACCATCTGCCCAGAAGATACAGGCTACTGGGTGTTCCTGTATTTCTGTAATATACAACTCTTTGCTTTGAGCTCTGAGAAATGTTTGACATAATTTCTTTTTTTGAATCCAACTTTTGGATCCCCTTTCTGTTAGTGTCCAAAGATGATAGACGTTTGTGTTCTGACATTAGGCAAGCTCATTTAGATTATGATTAAAGATGATTGTTATCATGCTTGCTCTGCTACCATGAGTTTTCAGTACCAGATCCTTGCTACCAAATACCTCAGCAGGTTGTCACCGTGTTGAGACTAGCTGACCCAACAGTGGACTGGAGAAGTTTATCCGATTAGCACTCTTAGAAGTTACATACAGTTGTTCTCAATTACTTCCAGCAAGGCCTTTGTTTCCACTTAATCTGTTTATATCTTCTTGTATTTGTTAATATTAAGGCCATTCATACAAATTATGTAGTTGTATGAATACTTGATAGATGATACAAGTATCTCAGTATCCATAAGCTCTACTGAAAGACAGTTGTTGGTTTGAAAATCTGTGATTTGAGAATAAAATCCTTTTCTTTAAGTGTGTTGTAGAGTTTCATCCATTTGTTGATGTAATAGATTTCTCTGTTTGGACTGATCATGCTTTTTATTGTAGCATAGAGCGGGATAGCTGACTGGTAAATGTATATATTTCAGGTGATAAATTGGCAAATAGCATGGGACATTCAGTTAATCATATGCAAAGTTACAGAAGGCTACAGGACTCTCAGAGTTTGGATGTGGCATTCAGGTTCATTTTTTAGATTCCTAAGCAAGTTCCCACAAAGGAGCTGCTGGATCAGTGTGAAATATTCAAAGTAAATTTGCATTTCTTTTATCATGTTAGGTAGCTGAGGTATGTAGATAAATATTGAGAAAATGCCCTTGCCAGATTTCTTTAGAATTAATTGATACATTTCAGGTCCCCTTTAAGAGCTTCACATCGGCACTACAGTTCTTTTACCCAGAAAATTATTTCTGGGCTAGGTGCCACTTTGTGGAAGGTGGCTGCATGGCTGTTACATCTCTGTTACCCCTCTGTTACCCCTTGACTACATCGCCATGCTCTGAGGCCAGTTCTTCACATCATTCTCATGCGCCTGCCTGCTGGGAATGGTTACCATAGGAGGAGACAGAGCATTTTAAAGGTATGGAAGTTGCTTATTATAGGAGGCAACTGTTTGTGTTGGAAAAGCGTGTGTTGCAAGGGGTTAAATGTCTTTAAAGATATTGTTGTTTCAGTTTCACTGCTTTACATCTGTCATGTGTGAGGCTGTTCCATTCCTTCAGTTTGAAAAGTCAGCATCAGCAATTATTATTTTATGGTAATAGTCTGGAGGACCACTGGAAGCAGACAGTGTGTTATTTTTCCTTTGCTTAGCACTTTATGCCTATCTGTGTTATGTCATGGTATACACACAAAGTTGAAAATTTGGTTGTTGAACATCTTTTCCAAGGCAGATGGTAAATCTAGAGTGAAATCTATGACTTCATGTTAAGTGTTCTAGTTGGCTTAGTAGCCAGGTAAGCCTCACAGTGCGTGTTCAGATCAAATAGTAGCAAAATTTGATTTGGTGCTTACGTGCTCATATATGAAAGAAAATAAATTGAGGTATGTTTAAAGGAGTCTTAGCTGCTGAGGAGTTGTCTGTGATTTGTGGGTTTATGTTTTGTTTTGAGGGTTGGTTGTTTGGGGTTTTGGGTTTATAAAGAAAACCTGTTACTGAAGCAAGTATTGAACCTTGCTTCTGGATTCAGATTTAAGGGTTGGAGAGTTCACAATTCATTCATGCTTTCATATATCATACCTGTCAATTGCTCTGTGGAAAGTTTCTTGGGCATCTGGCATTCATCAGGTTGTTTCAAACTTACCTTTTAGCATTAAATTAATCTTATGTCATAAACATCTACTAACAAATTGAGAACTATTAGCTATATTTATTTATGTATCATGAAACCATAGGCAGTGCTCCAGACTGAGCCTCCAGTTCATAAAGAATGTATTTCTTTTGTTTGTACTTTTGGCTTATGTATAATTTCATAGGTATAATGATTGATAACCTGCTGCAGGCAAAACAGGCTCGACTTGAGGAATTTTTCTTAATTTAACTTACTGCCAATTAACACAAACTTTTGATTATTGATTGGGGGAGCAATTAAACAAACACTTAAGGAAATGCCTTTCCTCCCTCTTCTCCAAGCTCATCTTCTGTCATACATTTCTCTTCCCCCATTCCTAGTTTAAGCTTGCCTTGTTCTCCCCATGCGCAATGCTCTATCAGTCCCAATTCCTTTGGTGAGGCAACAGGCAGTGTGAGAGGTCAGGGCCATGTGCAGGGTTTCCCTCTGCTGTTCCTCCTTCTCCTCCATGCTCTTTACTCCAGGGTTTCTTCTGCTCTGGTGGGTTGTCCACAGGCCGCAGCCGTGTGGGAGTACGACGGCAGAGAGGAGAAATTCTCTGCCCTGACATGGATCCGCCATGGGTCCAGCACCTTTGGGGCCATCCCTGCTCTGGCATGGAGCACCTTCTTTCAGTGTGTCTCCAGTGCTGTCCCTAGCAATGTCTCCTCTAGTGCATGTCCTCTGTTGCTTCTCGTTTGTCTCCTGTATTTCTTCCCCAATATGTTTGAGAGAAACACCATGTAGTCTTCTGGTTGAAATTTTGGTGCACAGTGGATCGTTTCCATCAATTTGAGAGCCATCTGGCACTGGCTATGACTGGCTCAGGGCAATTCATGGCCTCCTCCCACACCAGCCACCCCTACAGCCCTCCAGCACCAAAACCCTGCAGTGTACACTCCGTATACCTGTAAGTGTGGCTTAACAAGCAATTTAAATGGCTCTTAGTGAAAAGTTATGAGTATTTTCCCAGACTATTCAAAATTGGGTTAATTGATGTAATCTTTCATACTTTGGGGGTTTTAGGTGGCTTTTTTTCTTTTGTATGCAAATAACTGTTCATCTTTGTAATATTTTGACTTTTGCATTTGCACATAGTGATCATGTGTAACCAATAGTTTAGGAATCCTTGTATTTTCACATATCCATCTCTTTAGAGAACATACAATTTTTTTTTTCTCCTAGACTGTGGATTAATTTGGAGCTTTTATCTGTTTTTTCCTGAAACTATTTTCTTTTGTAGCCAAAAAAATAAAAGCTTTCTGCATAGCTGTTTTAACACACTAACCTCCAAACATACTTCTACTGTGAATATGCAAAGGCATTTCTGAGTATAGTGATTCTATTGTACTCTTCAAGATTTTGATGACATCAAAAGTTAAATCATGATTGTGCATCTGGACGATTTTTAAAAGAATAACCAACAGATTTATAATCTGAACGTACTGCTAGGTTGTCATGTGAATCTTCTGGAGTCAAGAATTCAGTGCATCTTCAGTGCTTATTTGAATAAGGGCCTGAACGTGATATGAAGTCAACAAAAGATAGAATGATGTCTGTTACATGCAAGAATCTTAGTGAGAAATGAAACGTTTGACCAAACATTGTTTATTGGAATCAAATGAAACATCATCAACTGTTCA
This sequence comes from Grus americana, assembly GCF_028858705.1. Taxonomy (NCBI): domain Eukaryota; kingdom Metazoa; phylum Chordata; class Aves; order Gruiformes; family Gruidae; genus Grus; species Grus americana. The sequence goes on from NC_072853.1 coordinate 53,747,738, forward strand.
AGTAAATTACCCAGTAGGTTCACATTTATTCAGGGATGACCAGCTCCTGGATCTTCCTGGAGACCGTGTCCACATAATGGGACAACTGTACAGCTACTGCACTGCCACCTGGCATAGCGGGAAGAGACAGGGGCTGGGATAACTAAAAGTATAGGACAAGAGAGAAGGACGAAGTAAAACCTATAGGTCTTACGGAAAATTTCTCAGTTGGAAAGCTTCACTTGTATAAGTTGGCCAAAGTTTACAAAAGATGCAGCCTCTTAAATTCCTGCGTGGATGAGAAAAACAGTTTATCTGCAGTTAGGACTGCCAAAATTGGTCCACAAACCTGCCTAGTAGCTTATCTCGAAATGACGGCCATTCAGAGCGAAACAGAAAGGACCTGCTGCCAGTAGATACAGTAATGCAGGCCTCACCCAGGAAATGCAGGTATTGCTCTGCCTGCGAGGCTGGTGCGGTCAAATTAGTTGAGCCTTACGCACTGAATGAGGGAGACGGCCAGAAGGAGGAGGCTGCCCCTGCTTGGGTAGCAGGCTGCTGTCTTGTGCATGCACTACCTCATCCTAACTTCTTGCTGCCTTAGAGTAAATACTGCACTCTTCATAAGGTTTTGAGAGCAGAAGAGCTTTTGAGAGGTAGAGAAAACGGAGCTGTAATCATACCTGGAGGGAAAAGATGCTTATCTGTGCTTTCAAATATAAAACTCTCCAGTTCAGTTGTTCTATATTAACCATTAACCTCAAATGGCAGAGTAGGATGTTAGTTTTATAGTATCCATAATATTTATTGCTTATTTTCCTTGCTCTGAGCATTTTTTTTTTCTGCACACGTTTACCATGTGGAAATTTGTGTAATGCGAGAGGTTAAGTTGAAGTGATCTGAATGTAGAATAGCTAAAAAGTAATAATTGCTCCAGACTCTTAAGTCTGAACATCAGTCTCTTTGTATCATCTCCATTTGTTTTACTTGTACCAAGTGGTGTGAGAAATTTGACAGTTTTGATAGTTTTGCTGATGTATACTAAATATATCTTTAACATAGTTGCAACTAGGGAGAAGGTAACTCAAAGATGGAAATCAGGGGTGGAAAGAAAGAGGTATGGGAAATGATGTGGGCAAGCTGCTACAGGGAGTGCAAGAGCTTCAGGGAAGAATCTAAAAGTGCAGAAAGCACCTGTTGGTGTCATGACCACAGGACTGAAGGGGTTGATGGAGTTAAACGAGACCAGAGCTGACTTTTACTTGAGTTTCAAAGACCTAGAAAAGTAAGGGAAAATACAGATATTTAGTTTATTATTTAGATAAAGAGATTAGTGTTGGACATCAGGGTGCAAAAATGAGGGCTGATGTAGAGTCATACATCTACATGCCTCTACATCCTGTGGAAAGCAGGATAAAAAGTGCAAAGCTACAGAAAGATATTCAAAAGTTGGAGATGGTAAAGATTGTTTAGATTTAGAAGAATATACTTCAGTGTTTTAATGTTAAAGAATTTTCTAAAAGAAATCTTGATTTTTTTAAAAAAATTTATTATATTATTGAAGAACAAAGACTTTAATGTGTATCCAACATTAAGAAATATTTGATTTAATGTCTCATGACTAGTGCTGTTGTAGTTGCACAGTCTGAAGTGGAGCTGTTCAATCTCTTTCATCAGCTCTCAAGATGATTACCTGCAAGACAGTTTCTCCTCAAAATTCCTGTTGCTTGCTAGAACATATTCTAAGCAGGTAAAAAACAAGCTACTGTAGGGCAGGCAGTTTTGGCTAAGTTGAGAAAGCAAATGAAGTTCTGGAATTAAACTGCGTTCTACTTCTGAGTTAATATGGGGGAAAATATTTGATCACTTCTCAGTAATTTGTGGCAAAGTGAATAGAAAGACTGCTATTTTTGTTCATTTATACGAATACTTTATGGAGTGCGTAGTTAACATAACTAAATAACCTCCAATTTTTGTAGGCATTTGGCATAGCTACTGATGAAAACTTTGTTATCACCACAACAAACAGGAAGGAACTTACAGAAGACAACTTCAGTAAGTATCTTATATGGCAAAATAAATACAGCTATTTCTTATATTGATTGTAAAGACCGCATGATGATTGTCTGTACTCTATGATGTGTGATAATTAACTGGAAGTACACATCCTATAATAGTTTACCAAGACCTGTTACAAAACTGATGTTCACAAACAAGTTTTTAACAACTACTCATTAGTATGATGACAGTTATACAAGGTAATCTTTTACCTTCCATCACAAATTCTGTAAATGATAGGAAGAAATGGTATGTAAATAGCTGTTACCTGAGAAAACTTGCATTACTAAGCTTGGAAACATGAAAAGATTTTAAATTAAATGTTGTTGCTATGAGGCTGAGTAGTAAACACCTAAGTAAATGCAGAGATTACCTGAGGCTAAACCTATACTGATTTTGAGAGCAGAAGTTGACAGGTGCAGTGAATGTTCTTCAATATACTTCATATTTCATCTTCACTGCAGGCGAACTTGTTCAAGATGGAGTTACTTTATATCTGCTACAATCAGTTGATCAAATGCTGCTTTCGGCCACCAAGGAGCGAATTGACTTCCTGCCCCACTATGATACACTTGTCAAAAGTGGGATGTACGAGTACTATGCCAGTGAAGGGCAAAATCCTTTGCGTAAGTACTTGCCAAAATAATCTTGTGTAAATGATGTTTATATGAATATAACGTGGTTATGAGCAATTTAACTTTAGGTTACAGCTGGTGGAAAAAATACAGTCTTAACTGTAAAAGAAGAATTACCCATGTTCTTTATGCAAATTTTTCTTTTAGAAATGGCTCAAAATGGCCATGTAAGAATCCAGATTTACAGAGGTACCTCCTCAAATACTTCTTTAAGAAGTTTGAATAATTTAGAAGTAAAATGACTTCAGTCTTGATGATAATCTTGTGGATGTCATCTAGGCAGGTCAGCATTTGTGTTATTAGGTTTTTGTCTCCTGTAGTGACTTTGTTTGAACTTTGTGACCAGTTTTTGAATGAGCTACCATAGAATTTTGTCTGCCGTCCCAACTGTGGTTCTACAGGGCTTAACTTACCAACAAGAGCAAGTATTTCTTTAAAAAGAGGCAGCTTTAGTTTTTATCTAACTGGTATATTAAATATGAACCAGCATTTCATATTTTTTTATTGAAAAAATCAGTTTCTGTTAATGGCTTCTGAAAATTCTGTCTGTGGCTATGATTACTTTTAAAATATGTACATCTTAGGTACAGCAGACTCAAAATTGTACAGAAAAAATGCAAAAGTCAAGACTTCAGCATTATACCATTCCCACAGCAATTTCTGTTTCAAAAGAATTGCAACAATGTCTGTAAACAACAACTGTGTTTTTAAGTACCATTCTGCTTTTGCCCTGTCCCTTTTTCTGCCCTTCATGTGTTTCCCGTCCCATCGAAGACACTGTTTTGAGCACAGTGCCCCCAAACCTGAACCAAAGTGCATTAATAGTTTGGTCAGTCATATGTATACCTCTGTGCACAGGAGTTGATCTATATTAGACAACACAAAGCATTTTGTCTGGATAGATTTGTGCTTTCTTCCTACCAGCAGCCAGGATCAGTTACCTGAGAAACAGTAGGAGAACAGAAGGGCTACGCAGACATGCAATAAAAGTGATTTGGGGACTTTTGAGTTCCTGTCTATGGACTGCTCTTTTCCATGAACTTGTTATGTGGTTCAGAAAGTAACTGGACACTTCTATCATTTGCAGTATTTTGCAGTATTGAACCCCCAGCTTAATTGCATGTGATGTGAAGTGTCATGTCTTTTTTTATATGTTGAACTAGTTACCAGTTTTTCACCTGTTGACCCTACTTTGTATGCTGGGAGACATCATAAAGCATTGCTAGCAGATTGGTTGACTTTGTTAGTTTAAAGTGTGATTCACTAACTTGGGGGTTGAGGTGCAAAGCTGTGACACTAGTGTACTCACAAGCACCAGGGTGGATGAGCACACCTATTGGAGAAGTGAGGAATGACCCTCAACCTTCCAAACAGATGAGAGAGTCAGCAGTCCAGCTGGAGTGTCTCTATACCAACACACAGCATAGATAACAGGCAGAAGGAGCTGGGAAGCCACTGTGCAGCTGGAAAGCTAGGATCTGTTCACTATCACTGAAACTTGGTGGGATGACTCACATGATTGGAGCGCTGCAATTGATGGCTATAAACTGTTCAGGAGGGACAAGCAAGGAAGGAGAGGTGGAGACTTTGCCCTCAGCATGAAAAAATGGCTTGACTGCACAGAGCTGTCTCTGAAAAACAGCAGTGTACAGGTAAAGAGCTTGTCAGTGAAAATTAGAGACCAAGCCAACAAAGGAATCCTCGTGGTTCATGCTTACTACAGGCTGCCCCATCAAGGAGAGGATGTCGATGAAGCATTCTTACTTCAGCTGCAGGAAGCATCACACTTGCAGACCCTGATTCTGCTAGGGGACTTCAATTACCCTGACCATCCACTGGAAAAGCAGCACAGCAAGCTGCAAGCAGTCTGAAAGACTCTTGGAGTGCATTGAGGATAACTTCTTAATCTAAGTGATAGGAAGCCTAACTAGAGGAGATGCGTTAGCAGACCTGTTGCTCACCAATGCAGAGGAACTTATTGGAAAGGTCAAGATTGGTGGTAGCCTGGGCTGTAGTGATCATGTCCTGGTGGAATTCATGATCTCAAGGGACAGAGGCTAAGTGAAATGTATAGTCAGGACTCTCAACCTTAGGAAAGCAAACTTTCAGTTGTTAAGAGACTGGTGGATGGGACACCCTGGGAAACTGCCCTCAAGGGTAAAGGGGCAGAAGAGAGCTGGCAGCTATTTAAAGACTTTTTTTTAGAGCATAAGAAGTATTGATTCCGATGTGCAAGAAATCAGGCAAGGAAGGCAGGAGACTAGCATGGCTGAGTAAGGACCTCCTGGTCAAACTGAAACACAAGAGGGAGATGCATAGGCAGTGGAAGCAGGGGCAGACATCCTGGGAATAATATAGGGATATTGCCTGGGAGTGTAGGAATGGGATCAGGAAAGCTAAGCACAGCTGGAGCTAAATTTGGCGAAGGATATGAAGAATAATAATAAGGGCTTCTATGGGTATGTTAGAAAAGGAACACAAGAGAAATTGTACCCCCCTAATAAATTGAGGGAGATCTAGTGACAACTGATGTGAAGACTAAAGTACCAGACTTTTTTTTTTGGTCTCTGTTTTCACTGGCAATTGTTCTTCCCACATCTCTCGCGTTCCTGAATGTCAAGGCAGGGACTGGGGAAATGAAGTCCCACTCATCACAGGAGAAGATCAGGTTAAAGACAATCTGAGGAACCTGAATGTACAAGTCCATGGGACCCAATGAGATGCATCCCAGGGTCTAGAGGGAACTGGCAGTTGTAGTTGCTAAGTTGCTCTCCATCATATATGAAATTTATGGCAGTCAAGCAAAGTCTCCAGTGGTTGGAAAAAGGGAAACATCTCACCCATTTTTAAAAAGGAGGACTCTGGGAACTATGGACCACTCAGCCTCAGCTCAGTGCCCAGTAAGATCATGCAACAGATCCTCCTGGAAGCATATGGATGACAGGGAGGTGATTAGAAACAGCCAACATGGCTTCACCAACAGCAAATCACACCTGACTAATAGAGACACCTTTTACGATGAAGTGACTGTATTGGTGGATAAGGGAGGAGCAACTGATGTAATCTATCTTGACTTCTGTAAGACCTTTGATACTGTCCCACACAACATCTTTGTAGCTAAATTGGAGAGATATGGGTTTGATGGATGAACTATTTGTTGGATAAGGAGTTGGCTGGGTGGTCGCATCCCAAGACTTGCAGTCAATGGCTCAATGTCCAAATGGAGATCAGTGACAGTGTTGTCCCTCAGGGGACCAGTACTGTTTAATAACTTCATTAATGACATAGTGGGATTTAGTGGACCCTCAGCAAGTTTGCAGATGACACCAAGCTGAAAAGTGCAGTTGTTAAGACAGTTGAGGGAAGGGATGCCATCCAGAGGGACCTTCACAGGCTTGAGAAGTGGGCCAATGTGAACCTCGTGAAGTTCAACAAGGTCAAGTGCAAGGTCGTGCATGTGGGTCAGGGCAATCCTCAGTATCAGTACAACCAGGACGTGAATGGATTGAGCGCAGCTCTGAGGAGAAGGATTTGGGGATACTGGTGAATCAAAAACTGAATATGAGCTGGCAACGTGCACTTGCAGCCCAGAAAGCCAATTGTGTGCTGGGCTGCATAAAAAGAAACATAGCCAGCAGGTCAAGGGAGGTGATTCTTCTCTTCTACTCCACTCTCATGAGACCCCACCTGCAGTACTGTATCCAGCTCTGGGACCCCCAGGATAAGACAGACACACCTATTGGAGTGTGTCCAGAGGAGGGCCATGAAGATGATCGGGGGCTGGAACATCTCTCCTATGAGGAAACGCTGAAAGAGTTAGGGCTGTTGAGCCTAGAGGAGAGAAGGCTTTGGGGAGAACTTGGAGCAGCCTTCTAGTACCTGAAGGGAGCCTACAAGAAAGCTGGAGAGGGACTGTTTACAAGGGCATGTAGTGATAGGACAAGGGGTAAGGGGTTTAAACTAAAAGAGGACACAAACTGAAACACAGGAAGTTCCATCTGAACATGAGAAAAAAAACTTCTTTACTGTGAGGGTGACATAGCACTGGAACAGGCTGCCCGGAGAGGTTGTGGAGTCTCCTTCTCTGGAGATATTCAGAACCCACCTGGACCCAATCCTGTGCAACCTGCTCTAGGTGATCCTGCTCTAGCAGGGGGGTTGGACTAGATGATCTCCAGATGTCCCTTCCAGCCCCTACCATTCTGTGATTAAATGCAAGGGGAGACCTTATCACTCCCTACAACTACCTGAAAGGAGGTTGTAGCAAGGTGGGTGTCGGTCTCTTTTCCCAAGTAACAAGTGATAGGACAAGAGAAAATGGCCTGAAGTTACGCCAGGGGAGATTTAGATTGGATATTAAAAAAAATTTCTTCACCAAAAGGGTTGTCAATCATTGGAACAGGCTGCCCAGGAAAGTGGTCGAGTCACCATCCCTGGAGGTATTTAAAAGATGCGTAGATGTGGTGCATGGGTAAGTGGTTGGGCTGGGAGTGGTAGGTTAACGGTTGACTTGATGATCTTAAAGGTCTTTTCCAACTAAAATGATTCTATGATTCTCTGATGCTTAGTCATCAAGTTCTACAATAGAACTTGAAGTTCCTTCTTCTGTTTTTAAGGTGTCTTATGTCAAGAAAACAAATGTTTTTAAACAAATCTTCAATTTAGAAATATATTACACTTTTTTAAAGAGTTTTGGTTTCAGTGTTGCTGCTGTTTGGGTTTTTTCCTAAAGCAAAATTTAAATTATTAAATCAAGAAATAAAATTAATATATACTGAGGACTGTAACTCTTCTACGTTGGAGAAATTCTCCAGTATGTCCATAACAATCCAACTCTCATTCTGTTTTCATGGTAATAAACAACAATGCAAACAAACGGTTTGTCAGAAGGAACTCCATAAGATCTTTATGAAGTAATTCAATACTGCACTTCCTGTAAGTGTTCACATGATTGGGAGCTACCATTCAACTCCCACGAAATGCTGAGCATTCCCTTGGTAGAAAAAACTTTTTCCTTCTCTAAACAGGCTTCAGAATAATAATATGAGATGAAAAAGCGTAATGCAATCAGTTTTCCTTTAGTTCCTCACACACATGATTTATTTTCATTTCCCCTCCTTTTCTTCATAAAAGAGGTTTTCCACTTCTGTTGCTTCACATTATGATCTACTTCCCTTACATAACTCCAATGATAACTTCTTGTGTTATCCAGAGATTTTTGTATCACGGTCAAATCTGCCATCCACATGTAAAAATATTGCATGTGATTTGAATGTAAAATATAGCAGCATCTTTGACAGATTTGTGTTCCAGAAGTATTGAAGCAGGAAGAAAGTATATCCACAGGAGAGGAAAATACTTTGATCATGCCTGTCAATGTCTGTGGGCCTAGATATCAAAGTTTCTTGACAACTTGCTGTCGTTTAAAAACATTTTGAACTTTTGTTTGGGTCAATCTGGCAGTATCATCAACATACATTTTCTCTGTTCTCTCCCTGCATACTGTTGCCCAAAAGCCTGAAGCATATTTATTCATGAGTCAGAGAAGTGATTTAAATATGGGATCTCAATGTTGTCTTTTTGAAGTCTTTTTTTTTTTTTAAGGGAAAAGTAAACTTTTTTCCTACATTTTCCTCTGTCCTGTTACTACTAAAACAGCTTGCTAGGGTGCTTTAAATCATCATTCTCTCTAAAAGAGTGAACAAGCTTCAGGTGTTTGTGAGAAACTTTTCATATGCATTCAAGTCAATTGTTGATCTTGTCTGTACTCTGCAATAGGTGGCACAGGGAAAAGGAGGATTCCTGCTCAAAGTGTACTGCATGTGTTCGTACTGCTACCACAAAAGCCTTTAAAATGGTCCAAAAGTTGTGGTACTACTTGTGGTCATAACTCTTCAATCCTAAAGAGACTACTTGATCAAGAGTACAAACAGACTAACTTTTAGATCCACTTCTGTAATGACATTACTGGTATATTTTTTTCCTGATGCATTACTAATTCTCACTCTTTGAGACAGTAGTGAAGTAATTTGTGAAATTCTGCAACACACCAGTAATTAAAATTTGCAAAACAGCTATATTGTCTACTTTTGTTTATTATGTACTAGAATTGACTGTTAGAGCAAATAGCAATTTTGAGCGTGTGTAAGTGTACTGCAGCTGATACTCCTTATGTACAACATCTCTAAGGGCACGCCTAACCAATTTCATGTGCTGATGAAGGGCATGTTCTTTGATGTGGAAGAGTAAGTATGGGTCACATAACTGATGCTCTGTTCCTGTTGTTAGCAGCGAAGAAAGTTGCAAAGAATCTAAGAACTGTTTTATACTTCAAAACCAACTTGAGTGAAAGTGCCCAATGCTTCAGAGTTCTTCTATGATACTAATACAGGATTTATTTTGTATGTCTGAAGTGTATGGCTGGTGTAGTTTGCAGTGTAGCATTCTGAAGAACCTTGCAGATCATAGGGGAAAAAACTTCCTTATCAGAGAGACTGAATGGAAATATTTATTCCATTCACTAGGGCTGATAAATCAGAGTAAATTAATTTGAACTTGTTGTATTTTTTTTCAGATTGATGCTGTTGTCCTAAATTAAATGCAATTTTTCACTGAAGTTAGGTAGTCCTAACTTTAATTAGGTAAGGGCTCCATGTGTTAATGTTTAGAAACAAGAAAGTTGTCCAAGCAGTTTGGTTGACTATTTCTGCTGTGTATTGCCAGGTATCTGACAGAACTTTGGTTGTATTTACCATTGACTAAATTCTTCAACCATGTTTACAATTTTCTTTGTGTTCTTTTTGTAAACAAATAACTTTCTATTTTGGAAATTGAACAATATTTCTGTTCAGGTTTTTTCAATGAGTTCATTCTTCTCTCAATATTTTAATGAGTCAAGGTTAGTTTTATTACATACCGTGGACTTTCATATGAATCGTACAAATTCATTTCTAATCATGGAAAAAGACAAGTTTGCCTTGTGGTAAGGAGCCTGTTAGTTCATCACTGTTCCTAGGTACTTCCAGTAATCATGTTCTTACTGTCAACAGAGATAAGAGAGATTCAGTGATGAAACAAATTATAAAGTGTATGTACAAAAGTGTTTTGTTTTTTGTTTTTTTTTTTAAATCAAGATGTTATATAATATTGGTGGTTCTGACAGTGCTTAGCTTTTGTCTGTGTTTAGGGAATGTGTTATCCTAATTGCTCAGAAGAAACTACTGTAAGTATATGTCTGTTTTCTGAGTGCTGTCTTTTGAGAACAAGATTTTAATAGTGTTACTTTTCTTCAATTTCTTTAGCATTTGCCCTTGCTGAACTGATTGACAATTCTCTGTCAGCTACATCCCGAAATACTGGTATTCGGAGCATACAAATAAAATTGGTAAGATAGAAATATTCTACTTTTTTCCAGATGTAGTTTGCATTATCTTTTTTTTTTCTGGTACTCCTTGTATTTTGTTTTCTTTTCCCCAAACAGTTATTTGATGAGTCCCAAGGAAAACCAGCTGTTGCCGTGATCGATAATGGAAGAGGAATGACCTCTAAGCAGCTTAACAACTGGGCTGTATATAGATTGTCAAAGTTTACAAGGCCAGGTGACTTCGAGAGGTTAGAAAGTTTTAATCATTTTTACAATGATTAGCAAACTCTCCGAAGGTTCACGGAATATCATTTTAAGACATATCTCTATACCAACACTTAGCTAAACCCTCTCATTCTATGATTACATATAGACATATTTTTTTGTAGGTATGAAGGTTTATAACACAAAACTGCTCTCCTAACATTATGATATTGCAAGAACATTTTTTTTTTTAGTCTCGTGGCCTAAGTTGTCTTTGACTTGCCTATATACAGTTAGGGCCATTCTATGTTCTGCAGAGGTGTTTTTTTTATAGTGTGTTCATCTGTTACCTGAAAGCCTTTCAGTAGTGCATTAAGCAATGCATTTAGTGTCTGTTATGCTACTGGCATATTGGCTACAGGGTTTAGGTTTACTCTTTTTTTGTGTGTGTGTGTCTTAATTGTGTACAATGTAATGCAAAATTATACCTGAAGATGTATGTATTTTTTTGAAGGAGGCTAGGCATAACAAATGGCTTGCATTTAAAGAAGAATGTGGAGGGGTTTGGTGGGTTTTGCTACTTACATTGATTCATTTTACAGTTTTGAATCTGTTCTCAAGCGATCTTCCACCTGCACAGCCAGACTTAACCCTGCTGTAGAAAATTCCAGAGAAGCAGTTGTGTATGGTTCTTTAGCTTTAGCCGCTTTTTAAATACCTTAAGCCTAGGACAGTAAATGTCAAGACAAAGATCACAGCCTCAATCCTAACTAATAGGTCCTATGAAAAACTAGTTTAACGAGTAACTTCTGTGTAAAAAAATTGTGCCTAGATAGTAATAAGCAAAAGAGTTATTCAGATGCAAAAGTTGAACTTATGTGACTGAATAAGATTTAGTTTGCTAGAAGAGACAGAAATGTCTTATAAGATGACTTAGGAAAAGAGTTACTCTGTTGTCATCATCCTTTTTAAAAAGAATATATCAAGACTTTTAGGCACATATATTTTAAAGTTGCAATTATAATAGGTCTAAAATGAAGGACTTTTGAACAAAGTGATTGCAGGAAGAATTTAATACAAGCTGCCTAGATCAGAATTTATTTTTTTAATGACATTTGTCTTGAGAAAATTTATTAAAGCCACTTTTACTCGCAGTGATCATTCAGGATATGTACGACCTTTGCCAGTGCCTCGTAGTTTAAATAGTGATATCTCATATTTTGGCGTTGGAGGCAAACAAGCAGTGTTCTTCGTTGGACAGTCTGCCAGAGTAAGTAAATGTCAATCTTTCACTTGGTTATGTGAAAATGTTTCAAAATCAGATTGTTGTTTTCCTAGCTTTTAATCAAAGCATTATGCTATTTTATTATGTTCATTTTAAATCCTATTTTGATTTTAAAAATACTGTTTCTTTAATAAAAACAGATGATAAGCAAACCTGCAGATTCTCAGGATGTTCATGAACTTGTCCTTTCTAAAGAGGATTTTGAAAAGAAGGAGAAAAACAAAGAGGCAATATATAGCGGATACATTCGAAACAGAAAGGTAAATAGCCGTAATACTTTCTTTTTTTTAATTGAAAGCCTTTCCCAGTTTAACATGATTTCACTATGTAATATTCTTGTAATACTTATCTGGTGATATCTTATGAATGATTTGCACTCTGGAGTGTGAAAGGAGTGGGAAACGTGAAGACCCTGTATCATAAGGCTTTATTTGTATGTGACTTTTCTCTTTTTTCAGTTCAGCTTAAAGGACAGAAATGCCATGTAGTTTGACATATCAGGTTAAGAAAAATATTTAAAAATACCTTTTTAAGAACAGCAATTGTTATGTATGAAACATAAAGAAAAATATCCATTCTCTGAAGGAGTAAGGAATAAATTAGGGAAACAAACTGTGCTTATGTAGAAGAACTAACCTGCATATGGGAGAAAAGTCCAGCCAGATCAACAAAACCCAACGGTTTCACAAATCCTCGCTAATTTTGTAAAATAAATTAACTAAAATGAGCAGTTCTGATGGTTTTCATAAAGAAGTAAAGTTTAAGCAAAAAGCTGTAAAATAAGGAGGAAGACTGAAAAGAACTGTTCTTTGGACATTTTTGAGCAAGGAGATAAAGATATAGCAAAGGGTGCTGATGGGAGCATAAGTGGGTGCTGTGTATCATGAGGTAATCAGACCTTGATTATAGCCCATATCTTGTGGGTAGTGTCAGAATTCTTGGTCTTTTGTATGGGTGAGAAAGGAACAGAAGGTGAATGAGGTTTTCATCATGCCAATCTTGGGTCAGTGACTTGTGACAAAGAATGAATCATCAGAAGCATACAAGTTATATTTTTAATCTGTATGCAATAGACATGAGAACGTAGAGTCACAGAAATAGAAACTGAAAATACAAGCAGACAAGATCTGTTTTTTGTAGAGGGCAGAAATGCTTTCCTTCCCATTTGATGTTAAAAAGGTAGGATGGGCGATTAAAAAAGTGGAAAATATACTAATAGACGTTAGTTGGAGGAAACTAGCAGAATGAGATGCGTAGATTCTACTAAAGAATTCAGTAAGGTGCTACAATCAACCGTTTGAAAAGTTACGGTGATAATATAAATTGAAAGTGAAGCCAATGCAGTTAAAAAAAAAAAATTGCAAGTTCTAATAGAAGTAAAAAAATCTTGTAAATATCCAAGAGGGGAGAGATGATGTGAAGCACTCGTGATAAAAGAATAACTCAACAAGTGTGGAGATAAAGGATAGACGACTCAGGTCTAAGAAGTTTTCACAAATCATTGAAATAGCCAGGCCAGTTCATCATATTGATGTGAAATTAAATGTATGATTTTTTTCTCTTGAATGTCTTGAAAAATGATCTGCAGTGCACATAGGTGAACAAGAGAATACAATGGCAGAAATAGAAGTTGTAATGGATTACTGCAGCGTGAGAATAATAATTGAATCTTGAGGCATTGGGTTGGTAAAGGAAGTTACTTTTGCAAAAAAATCAAGTTGTAATTAATATCAAACTTCAGACAGTCTAGAACAAGGCCAGAACACTGAAGAGAAATGGCGCTGATGGCATCCCAGCTGATCATCTTCTGTTGATGGATAATAGGCACCTGCCTTTGCTGCACTCACTTCCCTGGACCATTTAATATTGCCAACAAGCAATGAGATGAATCCTAGGAGTGTAGGGGATAGTGCCATGGTAGTTTGTCATCTGTAGTGGGAAGGCAACCAAAGAATTTGGGAACAGCATTTTGAAGGTACTTTAGCTCTGGAAGATGTATGGGATAGCACTTGTTCAACATTTGCATGCAGCTTCTAGGTCACTGGTCAAATCATACAGAGATGAGGACTCTGGCTTTTCTTTATTATCTGTGATCTCATCACACAGAAACAGCCCCGTGCTTGGATGAAATCAGCAAGGCTGTTAGGTTTAAAAGAGGCTATACTGTGGGCAGAAGAAAGCATTTAAAGAATTGCAGTCTTTTTTTGATGAAAGTTCCCACAACTGGTTAAATTATCCTGTTGGTTAAGGAGAGCTCTTTGATTCCCTGGGAAAGTAAGTCTTAACAAAACTCCTTTGACTAACATATTTCACCATCTACACAGTTAGCTAGGAGATGTGTCCTATCACCAACTCAGTGATGTATTTCCTTTTTACCCATTTCCTGCAAAACAAGGCGTGAAGCTGCATTTACTACAGCATGGAAAAGCATATCTTCTCAGTTGTGCCAATTGTTTGCAATTGCCATAAAGATTCCAATCTTTGTATTTAAAATATCATCTTTTCTGGATGCACCAAATGTAAAGGATTATCCATTGGTCCAGCATGAAGCATGCCCTGAGGAGAAGGACTTGGGGGTATTGATTGATGAAAAGCTCAACATGAGCCGGCAGTGTGCGCTTGCAGCCCAGAAAGCCAACCGTGTCCTGGGCTGCATCAAGAGAGGCGTGACCACCAGGTCGAGGGAGGTGATCCTGCCCCTCTACTCCGCTCTTGTGAGACCCCACCTGGAGTACTGCATCCAGCTCTGGGGGCCCCAGTACAGGAGAGACATGGAGCTGTTGGAGCGAGTCCAGAGGAGGGCCACGAAGCTGATCAGAGGGCTGGAGCACCTCTCCTATGAGGACAGGCTGAGAGAGTTGGGGTTGTTCAGCCTGGAGAAAAGAAGGCTCTGGGGAGATCTAATTGTGGCTTTCCAGTACCTGAAGGGGCCTACAGGAAAGCTGGAGAGGGACTGTTTACAAGGGCATGGAGTGATAGGAGGAGGGGTAATGGGTTTAAGCTGAAGGAGGGTCGATTTAGATCAGATGTTAGAAAGAAATTCTTTACTGTTGGAGTGGTGAGGTACTGGAACAGGTTGCCCAGAGAGGCTGTGGAGGCCCCCTCCCTGGAAGTGTTTAACATCAGGTTGGATGAGGCTTTGTGCAGTGTGGTCTAGTGGAGGGTGTCCCTGCCCATGGCAGGGGGGTTGGAACTAGATGATCTCTGAGGTCCCTTCCAACCCAAACCATTCTGTGATTCTGTGACATCACCACTGTGTTTCTGTGCAGCTTAGAAAACTCCTACCATAAGACTATAGTGCATCCATCCAGGAAAAGACAATCAGGACTTTCTGGAATCAGGAATTTCTGTTTCTGCAAGTCTACTGGGTATTTCAGCTGGAACGGTGATTCACCATTTCTCTTTCACAGAAAAGGCATGTTTCTTCCACTTCAATTTCTGTTATGGAAAGCAGCCTATCCATTTAAAAGCAAATATTCTTTTATTCTGGCTTGGTTTTCTTAAAGACTTATGTCTTGTACACATAATAGTTTCATTTGATGGATGAGAACATGGATATCACACAGTGCCACATTAAACATGATTAAATGCATTTCTAGACTGAACACTTCAAATGCTGTGATGAAGGTGACTTGAAAATGAACTGGATCAGAGATGTCAGAATCTCAGCTTGTTGACTTTAAATTGGAAGCTTTTATTTTAAGAATTAATCCTTTGTGATACTTAGCATCATGTGTTCTGTATTATTTTCCTGGTTTTTAATCCCTTTGAAAGCTGATGGGAGTTCAGAAATTCAGTTTACATTCCTGCTTTTATTATTTTACTTTTTTTGTAGCCATCTGACTCTACTCACATCACAAGTGATGATGAAAGATTTCTTCATAATCTAATACTAGAAGAAAGGGATAAAGAGAGTTTCACAGCAGTTGTCATTACAGGTGTACAACCAGGTCATACGCAGTACTTGAAAAACTACTTTCATCTTTGGACAAGGCAACTGGCGTAAGTTGGCAATTTAAAAGATTTCATTTAAAAGTGGACTACTAACAAAGATAAATATGAATTAATTCCTTTTTCTGCTTAGTTGTTGGCTTTATTCCACAATTAGTCTCCTAGCTAACTGATTTCACAGAAACTAGCACAACTGAATGAGGCCCCCCCCCCATCTAAACAAGGATGTTTACAAACATCATTTTCAATGTGGCTTGATAATGGATACATAATTATCCAATCTAATTATTAACCCATTCAATTTCATAGTTATATTAATGTAATAATTAGATATCTGAGTATTAATAACTTGCTAAGTTACTTTTCTCTCAACTGTGCTCCTAACCTTGATATCTAGCTTTCTATTTACATATAATTCTTTCTCGTTTTGTTTTTGAAACAAAACAAAAAAAGCTGCTGAAGCCATCCACGTTTAAGAGGGAGAATGATACACGATACTGTCAACTCAGTACTATAATAGTATCAGCAGTGGGCCTGCAGAGCCTGGAGATCTGGAAGTCTGTGATACCTGTGAATTGTGTGGGCTTATCTGTTAAGATCTATCTGTGAAATCACAGCCCAGTTTTGAAATCTGGCAAACCACAGAACTTGATTTTCAAGCTATAATTTTATTTTTGTTACCTGTAATTAATAATAATAGATAATATGACAATTAGTATAAGGATTAGACAATACCTTATATGAAAGATCATTCACTGTTGCATGTAAGAAATTGTGGCTGAAACCCTTTTTAACTTTATGAACATGTAGGGGTATATCTGCACTGACAGATAACTTGGGTCCCTCCTTAGCTTCTAGGTGGTGTTCTGGTGAACATCCACACTTAGGTGTGTGTTAGTTCATTCCAGTGATCTGTCGAAGTGAAAGAACTGCCTCCGTTTGAGATGAAACCCAGGTGCAATTATTCAGGTGTATGCCCTGTAGCTATTACAGTAAACCCATTCACATGCAACTTCCCAGTGCTACACAATCCTGCATCACTAATTCAGCTGTAATGGCCTTTTTCTCCTCAAACCACCTCCACATACCCTCCTGCCATGCCTTTTGCCACACATGCATGATACCAGTTTCATTCTGCTCGAATGGGCTACAGCACAGCCCTCATATTGTTTTGGATACTTTGAAGGGGAGGGAGAGGAGATGAACCCCCAAAATAACTATGTCTTAAGGCCATGAGAGCACTTTCTGAGGTCTGGAGGAGATGCAGAAAAAATACTAAACAGTTTGGACATACCAGTCTGCTCTAAAGTCCTGAGCAATGAGACCCTGAGGAGAACCCAGATTTTGTCTGGGAACACAGATTTCTCCTTGGGGTGCATTTAGTGCAGTGGATGTCAGAAGCAAAGCAATTATAAACGCTTGCAGGTGCATTTATCTTCCTTAATACGTTCAGTCCCATCGACATGTATAATCTCATTTTTCTCCAAACCACCACCCTGAGGTTTAAGGACTCAGTCTTTGAAGTTGGAAGAATTAGCTAGCTTGCTGAAAAATTGAAGTAAATGGGGTTAAGTTCCACAGTTTTCTCTAACTTCATAACTCTATGAAAATAATTACCTATCTGATGGTGTGGATTATTTTGGAGTTTCTTAGATGAGCAAGGGTGCCATTAGAAAATATTTACAAACAGAAAAATTATTTCTAATATGCAGATCACATCCATGACTGCTGCCTATATTCAAATGGGGTGTCTTTACTTTTGTGTAAATAACTTAAGGATACTGATTGTTTGTTAAACACTTCCATTACTATTAAATGGTCAGTACAAAGCTGATTTCAGAAACAATACGTGGGAAGCTATTTGGCTGTACTTCTTTTTAATCCCTGAAGTGCAGAACAAATTATAGTAGTTTTACTAGTTTACACTTTGATGTAAAGGTTCTGTAGCCGTGTAACAATCATCATTTTTTTTACTTATATTATTTTCCAATTTGTAATGTTTATAATTATTTTATCCAAAAATTGATCCTAATATGATTAGGATCATGAGGCAGATGAGACTTGAAAGGACTGTCACTCCCTTTAGTAAATCTTCTGTCCCACACATACGTGTTGTCATGGAGTTGATTTATAACAATGCAATGAACCAGTTATATTTAAAAAAAAAATAAGAGTTTATTTAGATTTTTAAAAATTATAATGTGCAATTTTAAAATTTCACTTTCTGAGATTTATTTTTTGTTTAATATGTATTTCAGACATATCTATCACTATTATATCCATGGACCAAAAGGAAACGAAACTAATGCTGTAACAAAAGACGTAAGCCCTTTCAACAACATTGACATTCAAGTAAGAGGTTTTATACTTATCAGTCAAAATTCTTCTTTGATGGCATCTTATTTCATATTGTGCTTGTTTCTCTTTAGTCATGCATTTTGAACTACAGCAGCATTTTAAGATATGTATGTAATTTATTTTTTTAAAAGTAATACTGTTTATCATTGCAGCATAGGAACTAATTAATTTTGCTAACAGTTAAGATAAATGTCATAAATGCTAATTACTGTAGGTTTTTTGGTCTACGGAAAATCAACTTTTTATTTTTTTCCAGATTTCAATGTTTGAAAAAGGAAAAGTACCGAAGATTGTCAATCTTAGGGAGATCAAAGATGACATGCAGACATTGTATATAAATACTGCAGCAGATAGTTTTGAGTTTAAGGCACATGTTGAAGGAGAAGGTATTGTGGAAGGCATCATCCGATATCATCCCTTCCTGTATG
This sequence comes from Grus americana, assembly GCF_028858705.1. NCBI lineage: Eukaryota > Metazoa > Chordata > Aves > Gruiformes > Gruidae > Grus > Grus americana. Next base: position 53,765,999 of record NC_072853.1, read on the forward strand.
ATAAAGAAACATACCCTGATGATCCATGTTTCCCATCAAGTGAGTGAAATGTTTTACTGCTTATCAGTCCTATTACAGACAATCCTACTACTCTGTTTTAATAAAACAGAAACTAGAACAATTTAAATTGAAGTGTAAATTGTTATCTAATTTGGGTTATGGCAGAACAGAAAAGTTCACGTCCTTGTGGATGAAGAAATCCTGTGAACAAATTGGTGGTTGTGGTAACTCCTTCATGTAAACCTGATCTTTGACATAACGCCATCTGATTTCAAACTGTAAACTCTTACGGAATGCAGGCTGATTGAAACATTTCCACTTTCCTGACTGTTAGATCTTTGCTTCGAGAAAGTAATGAAACACCAGAAGTTTGATTCAAGAGATTCTAACATCGGAATACCGCAGAGGACATCATGTAGTCTAAGTCCTTAATTTAAAATTTGTTTTATCCAGTCTTGATGAGTTTTCAGATGCTAGGGTTTTAAAATAATTTGTGTTGGTAATTTTTTTTTTTGACAAAACAAATCTTGAGTTCAATTGTGACAAGATTTTATGATATTAGAAGAACATCAGTTGTAAATAAGGGGAAAAAATAATATTCAAATTTGAAAATTTGGCAGCTTTGCTATTATTATTCAATCCCTGTTTAAAATTTTTCCTTAGCTTTCCTTAGTTTTTCTACTTGGTATTTCTTAAACAGAAAAACAAAAATCCTAATATTGTATATAGCTAGGTTGATACCATGTGTACTGCTACTGTGCCTAACTTAGTAAGTACGGATAATTATTTAATTTAGACTGCTCTAGTTTTTTATATTATATTCATTTTTTAAAGAAATTTATTCATGGAGACTGTCTTCTTTTTAATCAAGAATTAAACGATGACGATGACGATGAAGACTGCTTTATAGTAGAAAAGGGTGCCAGAGGAAAAAGGCCTATTTTTGAATGTTTTTGGAATGGAAGATTGATACCATACACAACTGTGGAAGAGTAAGTGGTAATCTGTTTCTGCAATGTCAACCAGTCTGTTTCTGTAATGTAAACCTCTCTTTATAAAAAGGGGTTTAATATCTTTCTCCTTTTGTTTAAGCTTTGATTGGTGTGCTCCTCCAAAGAAGAGAGGATTGGCACCAGTTGAATGCTTCAACAGAATTTCTGGTGCATTATTTACCAATGACAAGTTCCAGGTCAGCACAAACAAACTCACTTTCATGGATCTGGAGCTGAAGCTAAAAGATAAGAATACTCTGTTCACTAGAATCTTCAATGGACAGGTGACCATTTTATTCTATGAAGTATTTCTTCTTAGCAAAGTTTAATGCATACGATATAGAAACTGTTACTAGTTATGTGTTTGTGTCACTGAATATTACCCGGTTTCTGAAGAACTTTCACCTTGGGCACTTACGCATGACTTTGTAGCAGACTCTCCTCTCAGTTTTAGTGAGTAGTAAAGCTGACTCTTTAAATCTGGAAAAAAAAAAAAAAAGATTTAGGCTTTTTCATTTTCTTAATGACTTGATCCAGTTGTTATGACAGTTTTTGTGGAAAGACCCTTTTCGTAGAGGAATAGGGGTGCTGGGGACACACTTTCTCTGGCTAGTATTACAGCTTTCCTAGAATTTTGTAGTGTTTCCAAGCTGAAGAATTTGAGGGTTTTTTAGTATGATATCACTGTACTCTTAGAATTGTTCATATTTCTGAAGTTGTCAGATTTAAATTTTGTAATACATTAATAACATGTATTTCTTTGTAATCTCTTTATAGGAGCAGCGAATGAAAATTGACAGAGAATTTGCTTTGTGGCTCAAAGACTGTCATGAAAAATACGATAAACAGATAAAATTCACAGGTTTTAAAGGAGTAACTACACGTACTGATTTACCATCCAAAAGAATGCAGAGCCCTTGGACAACATATGCTGCAATAGAGTGGGATGGGAAAACATACAAAACTGGACAGCTGGTGAGTTAATTGCTCACTGATGTTGGGGTTTTGTTTGTTTTGTAATAGAGCATTTGAACCCTATAAAAGGCCAATACTATACCTTTGATGCAGAAGTAATGTATTGACATTAATTGTTCTCTTCTCTTCACAGGTGAAAACTGTTAAGACTCTTCCAATATTCTATGGAAGTATTGAGAAATTTTTTTTGTATGGAGACCATGATGGAGATATATTTGCCACTGGAGGAGAGGTTCAAATTGCCTTGGTATGACAAATATAAAAAAGGATTCACACACCTAGTATGCCTATGGAATCTTTAAACATAATCCTGGGTCAGACTTATTTAAAAGACTTTTAAATAACTGTTGAAAATTATGGAAATTTTTTTAGATTCAGCAATCTAGAAATAATCAAACTGCTTAGTTACATTAGTCTTAATGTGAATATATTAAAATTATTATTCACGATCAATGATCTGATTTGTTTAAATTCACATACGAAGTAGAGTATCACAGTTGGTATCAACAGTATGTCGTGCATCCATTCTTAACATTTGTGATTTCAGCAAATTTTAGAACGGTGTCTTGCGAAGTCACAGGTAGTATTTGTTACCATATTGCATTATGTCTATGTCGACTTGTCTAGTCCCTTGATAGAGAGGTATTTCTTCTCTGACATATTATAATCTTATAATCTTATAATTATTTTTTTCAGAAACCTCAGGCATTGTATGCTGAAATGAAAACTATTCCAATCTCAAAACTTGACAGAACAGTGTCTGACAAAGCTGTTAAAAAATACATAGAGGATGAAATGGCAAGGTAAGCTCTAAATTGTAATTATTTACTTGTGGAGGTCATAATAACAGTTTTAGTATTTCTTCAGGAACAAAAAAAAGTTCAATTTTATTCCCAAATGGGAAAGCAGTCAACTGTTTCAGTAGAAACAAAAAAACCTAGAACTTTAAGCCAAGAAGAAATAGTTCGAGGGGAAGGGGGTGAGATCCTCCCCAAAAATATTTGTATGTATTCTACTAAAGATAAATTACCCTGTTTTTAACTCATAGGAAAACTGTTCATTCTTTTTTTCACTAGACTTCCTGACAAATTATCAGTAACATGGCCTGAAGGAGATGAGTTATTACCAAATGAAACAAGATTTGCTGGTACACCAATAGGTATATTTTTTCTTCCAAATAGTGAAAAGTAAAATGTGAATTTGAAATTATATTATGTACTCATGTTAAAAAACCAAGGATACTGAAATCTCTAATTTCTTATAATACACAGTATATTTTAAAAGTCCGTCATTTTTCCTTTTAAATACAGGAGCATTAAGAATAGAAATTTTGAATAAAAAAGGAGAACCAATGCAAAAACTTCCAGGTACAAGCCATGGAGGTTCAAAGAAACTTCTTGTTGAACTCAAGGTTATTTTACATTGTAAGTATTTCAGTATATTTACGTGAGCCTATTATTTTAAAAATGCATAATGGATAATATATTTCTTTGTGTATATGCATATAATACATATTAGAACCCGATAGGTGGACATAGCTTTTAATTTTAAGGTCCATATCCCATCAGATCATGTAGTACTCTAAAGCCACGTTTCATGAAATGACAATTGCTTGAATGCCAGTTGTTTAATGTCTTAATGCTCTATTATGATTACATCTTCTTGCACATGTAAGGAAGGCCTATCAATTCCAGGCTGTCTACTTAATACACATAAGAACGTGACTAAAATGGTAATGTTTCTGTAATTAACATAGCAATCCACATTAGCTGCATAAAAGTAGGGACCAGACTTGTTTGGTATCTAACTTAAAGTCACTTGTAGAATTTTAAAAACATTTCTTCTGAGTTACTGTTTTGTGGTTTCCATTTTATGGATGCTTCACTTGATATTCTTTCTTTGCATTTGTTGAAGAATTGTGTTCTCTCTGAGGCAGCTGAAATTACTCAGATGAGTGTTGAACACAGAATTACAATGCTAAATTCGCTGAGAACTCCAATCCTACATGTGTCAAATATATTTGAAACTTACAGAAACTTAAAATCTTGTTTGCTTTGTTTCTTTCCATATACAATAGGAAAATCTTAGCTTCAGTTTAATATACGTGTCATAAGACTACACATGGTATTCAATGGCACTTGTATGGGGACCGTCTGCTGTGCATGGCCATTGTGCAAGGTAGTGTGCTGGGGTATAAAGAGGTTTGAATTGAAAAAAAACGTGTTCGCATAGTACAGATTATCAGATTGTATTTGCCAGCAGCCTGGGGGACAAGTCAATGTTTTGCAGCCTTATCTAAGGTAGACCATCCTGACTTCAGAATGTATAAACTTGAAAGAGGCATGATGTTTCTACTGTGTTCTGTCAGTGTTGTTGCTAAGAGAAATAAAACTAAGTTTGCCCTTTGCCTCTGATCATTGAAAAGTCTATCATAGAATCATAGAATGGTTTGGGTTGGAATGGACCTCAAAGATCATCTAGTTCCAACCCCCCTGCCATGGGCAGGGGCACCCTCCACTAGACCACACTGCACAAAGCCTCATCCAGCCTGGCCTTGAACACTTCCAGGGATGGGGCCTCCACAACCTCTCTGGGCAACCTGTTCCAGTACCTCACCACTCTAACAGTAAAGAATTTCTTTCTAACATCTAATCTAAATCGACCCTCCTTCAGCTTAAACCCATTACCCCTTGTCCTGTCACTACACTCCCTCATAAACAGTCCCTCTCCAGCTTTCCTGTAGGCCCCTTCAGGTACTGGAAAGCTGCAATTAGATCTCCCCAGAGCCTTCTTTTCTCCAGGCTGAACAACCCCAACTCTCTCAGCCTGTCCTCATAGGAGAGGTGCTCCAGCCCTCTGATCAGCTTCATGGCCCTCCTCTGGACTCACTCCAGCAGCTCCATGTCTCTCCTGCACTGGGGCCCCCAGAGCTGGATGCAGTACTCCAGGTGGGGTCTCACAAGAGCAGAGTAGAGGGGCAGGATCACCTCCCTCGACCTGGTGGTCACGCCTCTCTTGATCTATCTTCAGACCTTTTGTGTTTCCTGACCACTTTGATTCATCGATGGAAATTTGTACTTATAACTGGTTTTACTGCTTCCTATCTTAACTTCTGTCTGTAGTTAATTTAGGAATCACTAGTGTAATTTCCCCCCCGATCTTCACCAGAACAATGAATAAGTCCTGTAAGCGGCAGTTTGGGTATGGCATACCTGTCAAATTCAAACCCCTAGTCTCTCTCATAATATAAAGCTCTCATTTGTACTAAAGTGGTTACACCCATATGAAGGCCAACAGCAAACATCTTATATCGTATAAAAAGTTTTTCTTCTCTTTTGAAGAGTGGAATACCTGGCAAAATACACTGTGGACTGCCAAGATATTTGACCTATGAGGAGCTGCTTATGTGGTCTGTTACTGGGGAGCCTTATACAAGGTTCAATTCAAAATTAGGGTTTGAATTAGGGTTGAGAGAATGATAAAGGCGAGGGGTCTGGTGTGGATAAAAGGAGCTGCCGAAGGAAAGGGTGTCATAGCAGGAGAACTAGTCTGTGAGAAACTTCTTGTCTGGGCCATGGCAGGAGCACCTTTTCCAAGGTTTGGACAAAGGAGGTGAGGACTGGCAAGACAGTGGGACATGAGAAATTTTTTGTCTGGGCCATGGTGACGTGAGGCTTGCAAGGTTTGGCCAAAAAATAAGGTTGAGGTTATGGGTTAGAGCTGAGAGAAGGAGAAAGCTTGAAGGGTCTAGGTGGAGCAGGAATACGAAGGGGCTATCAGATGAAGGAGTAAGATGAAGAGAGAGACTGCCTATGGAAAGTGTCTGCCAAAGGGAGGCGTGGACTGCCAGGAGAACAGGGCTCTGAGGGGTTTTTATTTGTTTTGCTTGTTTGGATGTGTTGTTTTTTTTCCTGGGCCATCAGTGGGTTCTTTTTTCTAAGGCTCGCTCTAAAATTTCAGGTTAAGGTTGATGGAAGGAGGCTGCCAGGAAAGAGAGGGTGCTCAGGAAAGCTGGGTTCTGGGAAAACTTTTTTCAAAGTCATGCCTGGGTGGTTTTTGTCTAAGGTGAGGCTGAGAAATAAGCTTTTCTGTCGAAGAAGATTATTTTTAAATAATTTCCAATTATTCAATTAAATTGTAGGTATCTCTGTTAAAATACTCAAGTAGGTGCTGTGGCAATAGTGAGGCATCTTTTCAGGTTTTTGAGCTCTTCAGCAAACTTTTCATCACTGAAGTGTTTTTTAGAACTTAGTTGACTGTTCTTCTAACCAAACAATTATCTTGCCATTTCCCTCCTGTAAATCACAATGAGAGGTGCTGTTCAGATTGATCTCTCTCTCTGACATGCACCATTGAATTCTCCTAGTTCAGGAAGGCTATGCCCATCAGCTGTTAATAAATCATTTGAAACAAAATCACAGATGTTTTCCTTCTGTCTGTACCCTCCATGGATTTATATTATACCATAGCAGGGACACTTAGTTATCTGTTTTCAGAATATTATATATGGAAACCTTATTCATGTGAAAAGCAAACATTGGTGCCGTAGTAATCCTGTGAGTAAAAGGTACCTTTTTGCCTCTAGAAGAACACTTATTTCCAAAAGGTTTCAGACAATAAACAACCCCCCCACAATAAACAAAAATACCCCCTGCAACAATGAATGAGAATTCTTTTCTGTTTCCGCATGAGGAAAACCAACCAAATTTATATAATTTAACCTCAGGTTTGTATTTTTTGCAAAACCTTACAGTGTCTATAAAGTGAATTTCTTGAGCTGTTTGATACACATAGTTTGCACGAAGTGCAGCCTTCTGTATCTCAGTAATTGTAGGGCTACTGATAATATTCATAATGTTTGTATGGAAGTGTCAGGAAAAGAACATGGTGCTTAGGAAGTCCTAATGGTGCTTTCTAGCAAAACAACAGAGGAGAGTTCATTAATCACTACTAATAGAAAGTATTTGAAGGGCTTTTCCTCTACCAAAGGAAAAAGTTGAGAAATTACCAAGAAAGTTCTAAATCTTTGCATGTGGCTCCACTGAAATAATTTAGTCTGTTGTTCAAATGAAACATCAGGATATTTCTTCATCGCAGAGACCACAACAACAACGTTGGACATACCTGATAACTTTCTTGCATAGAACTGCTGTTTGTATTGTCGCCTCTTTTAGAAGAGAACATCAGAACATAACAGCCCTGCCTTTAAAAGCCAGGGGTTTCTCATTTGGTATCTTCCGAGGTGCCATTTGTTTTATTGTCATCTTTTGTGTATCATTATGCACAGAAGTATTAGATTTTCTTCACTTCCTACAGATAAATTTCCACCTTAGATTATCTGTCTATATTGGGGCAATACAAGAAGAAAGGTGTGCATCTTCATAATACAGAGACTTTCAGTTTAACTTGGTGGCAGTTGACACTGCAATAGGAAAACTGCACTCACTTGAGAAGTTCTGTTTTCTCAGTGTTAATAACTACTAAAGGTGGAAGAAACCCGGATACAGAAAACTGAATTAGCTCTTACTACAAAACACCATCAAACTTTATTTTAATAACCCAATATTCCAGAATTACACATTCAAAGAAATACACCTAAGAAAGTTGACAACTGTTATCTTATGTATGCAATTTGGTGCAAGAACAGGACCTGAAACAGTTGTACTTAGCTATAGAACAATGTGTATTTTTACTGCTGTTCTTTTTATTCTGTGTAGTCTTGTTGCAGTCACAATGTATATTTATTCTAAGTTATATTTTGTAAAACAATATTAACTTGAAGTTTCAGACAATAAATCTTATTCCTGTATTTATCTTAGGTTATAGAATCAGTCACTAAAAAATTGCCTTGAAGTTTCAACAAGTTTTCTTTCTGGATGCGTCTTAATGCTGCAGAAGTTTTTATAAAGACAGATACAATAATTTGGAGCAAAAAAGGAATGTTCCTTTTTCCTTGATTATAGATTCAGTCAACTGCACATATTTACCATTGCTCCCATTTAAGCTAATTTGTTATGGTCGTTTGTCAAGTTGATCAGTTGCCAGTGTGGAGTGCACGGCCTACAACTTCTCAGACTTAATGCTGCTTTCAGTTTAATGTGTCTGAGGCTAGGAATGTTTAATTAAAATGGGATTAGGTAGAGAATTAAATTTTTTGGCTATGATCATGTGATTAATTGTGAAGCTGAATTTATACTTATTAGACTTAGAAATTACAGTAATACTTAATGAGTGTTAGTAATACTGGAAAAAAAATGAAGAATTATAGTGTAAAATCTAAATACATGTAGCTGATTGATTGTTTTTCAGCACCTACTGGGAATAAAGAAATAATTTCCCATATCAGTCAGCACGGAGGCAAATGGCCATACTGGTTTAAAAAAATGGGTAAGTTCATATATGCAGTACTTTCAGTTTATTTATAATTTTACCTTTTTTGCTGTCTAATAGTCTTTGTATTTCTGTTTAGAAAATCTTCAGAAACTTGGGAACTACACCTTGAAACTGCAAGTAGTCTTGAATGAAAGTAATGCAGACACTTATGCAGGAAGGCCTCTACCATCTAAAATATTTAAATTTACTATTATAGGTAAGAATTCCAATCACACCAATTTTCTTTCAGTTTTAATGTTTCTATTTGATTCATTGTATATAAAAATTATTCATGTTTTAGTTGAGAGGTAATTTTCAGCACTGAAAAGTAACGTTTGCATGTCAAATATGAAGTAGATTCAGGAAAAAATGATTTTTTTTGTCTAATAGGTTTTGATCTCACCTGTAACATATTGGCTCTGCTATACAGTCACTTTTACAAAAAAGTAAGATGTTGATGGAATCGAAAGCTTTTCCCTGATGTGAACTTTCCTAAATGTACTTAATAAAAATAAACTTCTACTTAATTATAATCACCCTTTTTTCTCATGCCATTGGCATAAATATTCTTTCATAAAACCGGTATTTATTAGACCAACTTTCATGCATGAACCACAGAGAAATTAATTCAAAACCAGATTATGCATTTAAAATATGCATGTTGAGATTGAAGTATCTTTTTTTTTTTTTTTTAATTAGAAGGAAAATCCTATGCAAAAGTAAATTCTCATTCAGTTATAATGGTTGTGTATCTTCAGATTAACCATCATAAAATACTTGCTGGAATACCAGACTAGAAATAATACTATTAAATATGACTGATGTTACTCTGTCTTGCCGTACACGCTGGTATGCATGTATGTACGTGGCCTAAAATAGTATGTGACTGGTCATATCTTCCCAAGAAAATTTGTGGATTCTGACTTTAATGAAGACCATAAGATATACAGTGTATGGTTATGTCATGTTTCTGGTACAGCCTTGCTAGTCCTGTTTCTCTCATCCTCTAAGATGTTAATTTTATTTCCTAACTTATTTGTGTGCATTTATCTGTTAGTGGCTGGTCAGTCTTTATTTATAAGCCTTTCTCTGAGGAAGTTTTATTTCTTTTTTGCTGAAAAGACTTCATTTTCTGGGAAAATAGGCATATGCTTACAAAAAAAGGTTAAAGCTGTAGACTAGTTTGAAGTTGCTCTTTCTGTCCAGAAACATGAAAGACAATTCATTTTTAAATTACAAAGGAGTGTTATCTCTAAATGAGATTTCATAGGATTTTAAAAAAAATCTGTATTTTTAATTCTCTGCATCATAATTCACTGTAAAGAAAATCTGTAGTTATTTACTTGCTAAATTAATTTGCAAACATATATGCTAACTACAGATTATACATCCCCTGCTCTGTCTTGTCACCAAGACTCATCCTTTTATGTAAGCATGCTTGTATATAGTAATCAAAAAAATTTGTGTCCTACATACATACATTAAAAAAATAGATCTTCTCTTGGTCTCTGGCTTTTAGTCTCCAGTTCAAAAGACTGTCTTGATAACCTTGTATGGTGAAATGACTAGCTTTATAGATGAGGGGTGAGCAATAGGTGTTGTCTGTCTAGACTTCAGTAAGGCTTTCAGCACTGTCTCCCATAAGATCCTCATAGAGAAGCTGATGAAGTATGGGCTGGATGAGCAGACAGTGAGGTGGATTGACAACTGGCAGAACGACTGAGCCCAGAAGAATGGTGATTGATGGCACAAAGTCTAGTTGGAGGCCAGTAACTAGTGGTTACCTGAGGGCTCAATATGGTCAGTACCAAGTCTGATCCTGTTTAACATCTTCATTAATGATCTGGATGATGGGACAGAGTGTACCTTCAATAAGTTTGCTGATGACATAAAACTGAGAAGAGTGGCTGATACACCAGGGAGTTGTGCTGCCATCCAGAGGGACCTCAACAGGCTGGATAAATGGGCTGACAGGAACCTCATGAAGTTCAACAAGGGGAAGTGTAAAGTCTTGCACCTGGGGAAGAACAACCCCATGCACCGGTATCGGCTAGTGCCTGACTGACTAGAAAACAGCTTTGCAGAAAAGGGCCTGGGGGCCCTGACGGACAGCAGAGTGGATGTGAGCCAGCAATGTGCCCTTGCTGCAAAGGAGGGCAACAGCATCTTACGCTGCATTAGGAGTGTTGCCAGCAGGTTGAGGGAGGTGATCCTTCCGCTCTACTCAGCACTGGTGAGGCCACACCAGAGTACTGTGTCGAATTCTGGGCACATCACATTAGAACACAGAGTCGACATTAGAACACAAGTGACAGTCCAGCAAAAGGCCATGAAGATGATGAAGGAGCTGGAACATCTCTCATATTATGAAAGACTGGGAGAGCTAGGTCTTCTCCACCTGGAGAAGATTCATGGGGATCTCATCAAATACCTGAAGAGAAGGTGTGCAGAAGATCATAGAATTATAGAATGGTTTGGGTTGCCTCATCCAACCTGGTCTTGAACACTTCCAGGGATGGGGCCTCCACAACCTCTCTGGGCAACCTGTTCCAGTACCTCACCACCCTCATAGTGAAGAATTTCTTTCTAACATCTAATCTAAATCGACCCTCCTTCAGCTTAAACCCATTACCCCTTGTCCTGTCACTCCACTCCCTGATAAACAGTCCCTCTCCAGCTTTCCTGTAGGCCCCTTCAGGTACTGGAAGGCTGCTATAAGGTCTCCCCAGAGCCTTCTCTTTTCTCCAGGCTGAACAACCCCAACTCTCTCAGCCTGTCCTTATAGGAGAGGTGCTCCATCCCTCTGATCAGCTTCGTGGCCCTCCTCTGGACTCGCTCCAACAGATGAGGCCAGGCTCTTTTCAGTGGTGCCCAGTGACAGGACCAGAGGCAATGGGCACAATGTGAAACACAGGAGGTTCCCTCTGACACATGAGGAAACACTTCTTCACTGTGAGGGTGACTGAGCACTGGCACAGGTTGCCCAAGAGGTGGTGGAGTCTCCATTCTTGGGGATATTCAAAAACTGTCTGGACAAGTTCCTGGGAAGCTGGCTCTAGGTGGCCCTGCTTGAGCTGGGGGTTTGGACAAGATGACCTCCAGAGAACCCTTCCAACCTCAACCATTCTGTGAGCTTTACCTACTAGGGGGATGGGGAGGGGAGGGAGACAAAAAATACTATTTTCTTTGCATTTAATATTAAAATGGATATCTTCGTCACAAGTTTGGGAGGTAGACCTAGCACCTGTTTCCAGAAGATCAAGAAAAAAACGGATGCTTTCAGTAGCCTCTTATTTTTTCCACAGAACTACAGGCTTTGAATGCAAACCCTTTAGGCAGAAAAGAGTTCTTTGTAGCATATTCTTCTAAAAGCTTCTGCAAAAGTGTTATTGGCAGAATAGAAAGAGGTATTATTGTATGACAAAACAGAAAAAATGTTTGGCATTACTTGAAAAGAGTAATTATTTTCAGACATATGTCTGAAAACCTGGCATTGAAGTCTCCAGATACTTCTATGAAGTTCCAAGAAAAGAAAAAAAATCTTTGAATGAATGCATAAGTGAACATTGTCTGCTCCTTCTTTATCTCTGTTTATCAAAGCAAAAAGAGAATTTTAAAAGTCACAAAGTTGCATTCTGTACTTTAAAAAATTCTTTTTTCAATAGTATTGTGGCTGTGTCCAGCATGGCAGCCTTCTAGTAAAGATTCCTTTGGCCATAACAATTGAAATTATTAAACCTCCTTGGAAAAGAATATCTAAAAATCTAATGAACTAATAGTTTGGTACTTTTAACACAAGGGGTACCAGAAGCAACTTTTGCTATCTGTTGCTGCTTTTTTATTGAGTCAGAAGATAATTTGACATTTTTAATACTTTCAGTCTTGAAAAGTTAATATTTTGAGTCTTTATTTTTGCAATATTTTGTGTTGTTGCAGACACAGCCATACATCCTCACAGTTCTTATTCCAAAATATTGACATTTGTGTGACTTTTTTTTAGACTCTGTATACATAAAACCAGAAAAGAATTAAAATCTAAACTGAAATCAACAGCTTGTTTGTCTGAGTAACAAATTATTTTATTTCTCTAACAGCAGGTTGTTGCTCAGTGTTTACAGTTCTCGGTAAGCTAAAGAAAAAACCACATTATAAATGCCAGTTAAGACTGAAATTCCTAAGTCAATGTGTAAGTGTTGTGGTTTCAATTCAGACATGTTCTTTTGGTAGTTATTCACTTTGACAGTGCAGAATTTCTTATACTGTTACTTTGTCAAATCATTTTACACGTTTATCATTCTCTTGTAAATAAAATTGTAAACACTGTAAGGCTGAGGTATTTTTGTTGTTGTTTTAACCATTAAAATAGTTTTGGCCAATATAAGGTAACATTTTTCCCTCCCCCCGTGATTTTCACATCCCCAGTGCAAAAGAAGCTCCCTGGTAATGAAACCTGTAGCAGTGAGAGTAGTTGTTAATTTGAGTCCAAAATAATTTGATAGAATATTTATCTACCATTTAGCTCAGCACTGTATTGCTGCTTTTTTCAAAGGCCACTTGGCAAAGACAGTTTGATTCCACAAAACACTGCTCTCATTTACAAGCTCCCATATGTACTACTCTGTTGAAACTCATTTTTTAGTGCATAATTGGAGGCAGTCTAATGGGGCCAGGTTTCACAGGAAGGATTTCTGCACTAAGATTTCTTTTTCAGATGCTCATCATTATTCACCTTTATCTCTCAATTTGGGATAGTTGTAGAAAAAAATGTTTTGTTGTATGAATGATTTTAACAGAATTAAAGCAATTAAATGGTTAAGAAAAGCTGTCCAGAAGGAACTTGTCCACTTTCAGGTGCTGTATCGATGTTTTAAGTACTTTGGAAGTTTTGGCTGTCCTGTTATGTTTCTTAGACTGTACTCTACTGCTATTATGTTTTAACTATTGTTTTTATGTTACTGTAAGTTAAAAAAAGAGGATCAATCAATAAACCATGATGTTGGTTACAACAGTATTCTGAACAACCTATTTACTTTGATGGTGACAACCACTTGACTTAATTGCAGCCTTAATTAAGAAAAAGCCAATGAACATACATAATTCCTTCTAAAAATGTATTATTCTTTTGTCTTAGAGGGCAAACCAGAGAAATTTTCAGTGGGTCTTTTGGAGCTTCCTTTTCGAGTTGGAGTACCTTTTAATATTCCTTTGGAATTGCAGGATGAATTTGGTCATGCAACACAGTTGACAACTGACATTAAACCAATTCTTGAAGCTAGGTAATTCACCCATCTGTTTCTTTTTTCTTTATTTTTTTGTCCTTTCTTCATGTGACATTGGTAATTCTTTGGGTTTTGTCTGAGTCATATACTGGATACTTTTCACATGAATTAACTGGCGTTTTTGCTTTTATTTCCATAAGAATATCTGAAAGTATATTATATATTAAAACATTGTGTTTATTTTTAAATTGATTCTGTTTTTTTTCCCTGTATATTTTTCTAGTGGATTGACATTGCAGTATGAAGAAATAACTGCAGGAACAAAGTGTGTCATTAAGGGTGTCACTGCTAAAGGCTGTGTAAACAGTTGCCAGGGCAAGGTAGGGTAATGAATTTAAACTTGAAGTAATGTATTTAAAAAACAAACAAAAAAACCCACAGAGCAAATAATTTTTGTCTAAAATGGATTGTCACATAGTGTTATGTAAGTTTCGTCTACACTAATGACTACAGGTTTTTTTGGGGGGGATATTTTCAGATGATCTCTTACAGCTTTCTCCACCTGGAGCAATTTGTCTTTCCCACAGCTGCATTCTGTTAGCTGATGGGACTCGAGCTGGAGGGGCTGAGCAGCTCCTGGGTGTGTGGTAGAGTCTACCCAGCATGCTAAATCAGCTGTCTTAGTTTAAACTGGTGCTGAAAATGGTTTAAGCCGAATCATCGTGGTGACTTTTGCACTGAAATAGCATAGGGAGCCCTGAAATCTTTCATTCTTGCAATTGAGATGATGAGTAGTAATAGTTAATGAGTGGTAACTACTTGAGCTTCTCTAGATGTTTCCAGAATGCTTTTTTTCACTTCTGTAGCAAATATGTCATCGAAATCCAACCTGTTATTGATGGATTATTAGCACCTAGTCAAGCTGCTAATTTACTGTGAAAACAAAAACATATGTTACGTGCTAAAAAGACTGCTTTCATAAAATAGATCTTAACGCTTCTGATAAATATAGATTTGAAGATTTAAAAAAAATAAATTATGTATATCTCATATTTACACAGTATTCTAACCAGGTCCTAATCCTTTCATTTAGTCTTAGTCTAGCATAGTAAAGACAAAGCTAGGAACTGAGGTAGCTGAAGTTACCTCATTATACTATTGATATTGTTGCTTAGAAAAAAAAGTAAATGTTGCTGGTGGAAAGGTGTGTAAAGAGAAGAGGGAGTGTATACCTGGTTATTGAAACACAGAGGGAGTTGAATGTAATAAATCTTGTAGGTGAAGCTCAGAATTTAAGGGGAAAGGCAAAAATAATGGCATAAGGTAAAAGTGGATTATGGGAAATAAAGTGTGTAGGAGCAAAAGTGCCAGACTGTGGCAAGACATAAATTTGGTGCACAGCAAGACCAAAAGTCAATTACGGAATTTGCAGTACAGAAATAATACTGTATCATAATAATGGAAAAGAAAGGGTGTTATTTTCTCACGTTGCTTAATTGCAGGAGACAATACAGGAACTGGCACCGAAAGTAGCAGTTGTAATTTATATGAAAAAAGGACTGTTTAAGACAGTAATAAAAAGTAATAGCAAAAAGCAGGATGGTGGAACAGCAGAATAAAAACAACAGATAATTTTGAAACATAAATACAGTGTAATTTTCAGTGCTTAATTTAAAATAAGAAGCAGAGAAGAACAGAGGAGAAATTTTCAGTACCTTAAAAGTTGCGTTTGAAATGGTAGCAGAACAACTAAAATGTCCCAGAGAAGCAGCTAGTAATAGGATTCTGGAAGGAATTTAGGAGAAAATGAATGAGACAACAAAAAGGAAGAAATGGAGAGCATGGAAAAAAATAATGTTTTTTGGTGAAAGGAGTAAGGGAAAAAATGTTGAAGGAAAAAACATATCAAATGGAGAAACTTGATTGAAAGAGGAAATACAGAATATCAGAGTCATCAATGAAGGAAGCACTGATAGGGAAGAAAGACGAAAGCAGACTTCATTTACTTCTGTAGTCATTGATTTAATTCTACCCAAACCAGTCCAGACAGAGAAAAGTATGTTTTGATTGTGGGTGGAATCAAAGAGAAAATTTTAAGACAAGTATGTAAGCAATCTCAAGGAGACTGCTCCCTTACAAGATTTTGAATAGTCAGGAGAAGGGTGAAGAAAGGAGTTTAAGAAAGGAAAACCATATTTCTTTATTCTTCTTTTCATTTTAAAGTACTGCAGTACACATAGAAGCAGACTTGAAAGCAAAAGAAAAGTAGATAAAGGGATCGTGAAGGATAAGGGAAAAGAACTTCCCTAGAGGACACAGATGTTGAAAGATTAAAAGGAATGAAGTTAAAGACGTAAACTGATTAATTAGAGCAAGAAAATAGTGCAGTATTAAGAAGACAGCATTAAGTAAAAAATGAGTATTGCAGAAACGGGGTTGAAACTAAAAGAAGGGAAGCATAGGAGGAGTGTTAAGAGCATGAATACAAAGCTTGATTGACCTACTGAAGAATTCAACTTACTAACATTAAACATCGGTTATCAGCTATACCAGTTTCCCATGGTTTCGCTTCCTACCTTATTTTTCCCTTCTTTTCCTCTCTTTTTTTCTTTTTTTTTTCCTTTTGTTTTCTTTTCAGTCCCCCAACATATAACTAGTATATTTTGCTTTCCCCTTTTCTCGTGATTCACCATTTGGTTTAATGGGGCTCCAGCTGATATGTGCTGCTTGGCTTGCAGGCAGACCACTGGGGTTGGCTGGCTGGCCAGAGCTGGAGTGTTTTTCTGCACCATCAGCTGGGGAGCTCATGTGTTTGATGTGGCTGCAGTTGTAATGCACCTGCCCAGGCTTCTTTGCACTTTTTGCTTCTCTTACCCAGCAAACCAAAAGAGTTTCCCGTTTGCTTTCCTTCGATTTACAAGGTGTTAATGTTGCACATGCCCTGTCAGGCATGAGGTGGGCATAAGCCAGGATTATGAAACCAAACATTTCCAGAGGTGGCATTTCTGAACATGTAAAAATGACAATCCATTAATTGCAACTAAATCTTCTCAAATATCAAATATATAAAATATGAAATTCACATATCTGCAGTGCAACTAGTTTTCTGAAGTTGGAGCTTTTAAGATTATTGATTAGACTGCTTCATTCTCTGATTTTAATGTGAACATCAATTTTAGTGATGCAATTCTACAGAAGTTGTTTTTCTAATGGCCTTATTCAAAGATGAAATGGATAGTAATTGTGGTGCCTTGCTTCAGTCAGTTAGCTAAGGAATAATGAACAGAGAACTTAGACCCTTTCTTTAAAACTACTTTTTTTTGAACTGATACTGGTTTTTTTTCCCCACTAAAACAAGCCTCTAAGCAGGAAACCACAAGTTATAATAGCTCCTTTTAATGGTTTCAGAATCATGTAGATTAACATGCAAATCCTGGATTGAACATCTCTGGAAATAGTAACATGAAAAAGACAGATTTTAGTACAGGAAAAGAAATCTTAACTTAGGTAATGGTGCAAGAAAATTTGGATAGACTTCTAAAATTTACATATATATGAATTGACATGACTATGGGAGATAATTGATTGTCTAATTTTGTTTAAGGTTAGTATTTATTCTTTTCGTTAGAACTTCAATCTGAAGGTTACTCTTCCTGGTTTGAAAGAAGACACACAAATCTTTAAAATAAGATTGCAGCCTGGTAAGTATCCTTAAAATATTTAGTGAATTTTTGTTGAACTTTATTCTGACACTATTAATGAAATGTTTCTTCTTCCAAGAAGGTGAAATATTTACTGAGGCATAAAAAAGGATATTCTGGCTCATCCAAGTGATGACTGAAACTAAATAAAGTTAAGGGCATGTCATTCTTGGTAGGAATAATGTCAAACTCACAGCTGAATCTCATCCATTTGTCTAGCAGCTGGAATTTACTTACTTGAGACTGATTTTTCACTTTTTTTAATTACTTTAAATAGAAGCTGGCACCATTGAATGAATGAATTTTTTGTCTTCTCAGTTTTCTTCAACATTAAGCCCTTTAACCTGTACTAATCTGCATTGACCTGTTCTCCCTGTAGAAAACATCATGTGAATGATAAGTGCTCATTCAGTGTCTTTCCCCAGCAAAGCCGGGATGCTTTGACAGTTGGAATTGTGTCTGAAATTTTTAGTGTTACATGTTGACTTCATCATAATGCAAGAGAGAAATATAGAAGTTTGTAAGTCCACTGCCCTTACAGAATTTTATGCTTTGAGGATGTCTTGATGCTGAGAAGTCCCTTGTATGATACCTGTTATCCCTTGTTACCTGGGTTTTTCTGGATTTGGGAGATAAGGTATAGTTTGAAGGCTGATTTTTTTTTTTTTTTTTTTTTTGGCCTCCCAATTTTTGACCTACCAAACTTCAGCCTTTCCCATCTTATTTTGCAGAGAAATTGTGTACTTCAAGCTTTATTAGACTGTCAATGCACAGTTTATTGCATTATTATTTATCTTTTGAGAAGTTAAGGCTTCGTGTAGAAAATGGCGTGGAACAATCTGACTTGCGACAGATGGTATTGTGTATCGCTTAGTTATTTACCTTGAATGAAGGCAACTTCATCCTTCATTAGAATCTTTTGCTTTTGGTAACATTGAGATGCTTCGCTACCTCTGTCTTACCATTTGACTTATTCTTGGCTTTTAAAGCTGTGTTTTTGAGGAAGGAGTGAATAAAAGCTATTTCAGTCTTTCCTGTTCTTCAACCAGTGAGTTTGAAATGGAAGTTTTAATGAGTGGTGCTTAAAGGATGTTTCTGAAAAATGGCTGCCTTTGTTCCTTCGGAACTTGTCTTTTAATAGTAATCTATTACTTCCTTCTCTTTTTTTAAGACTGATAAAGTCATTATATCTTCTAGGGGGTAGACTTACTTAAATAGCTTCACTTTACTATCCAAGTAATGCCAACAAAATTTTCTGTTTCTTTTCTTTGCATACAAATTGTAGCTGTGGTAGCTTTGGTAATTAAACTGCTGCACATCATGACTGATCACATATCTCAGCATTAATATCTTTGGTTTTAATATGTCAGGAGAAAGCTTCAAGTTTCTTTTTGATGAATGTGAATCCGTGTAGTATGTAAATAGTGCTATATCATGTGTCTATATCTTGTATATGCTGAAGTTTGTCATGTTCGTTTAACTATTCCATAGTGAATTCATTCAAAAGATTGGCAGGTGGTATGTTTTGAAGGACAGGAAGTGTCCAGAACTTCTTGACGTAAACCAATACACTTGAATTGGGCTAAATGGTTTGTTACCACAAATACCTTGCTAGCTTGGCCTTAAAAACTTTTTGAGATGGCAAAAACTGAAATCCAGTGTCTCACAAGTTACCTAAAATATAACCACAGTTCTGCAATTGTGCGTTTTTACAGGCCCTCCTCACCAATTGAAAGTAAAACCAGATTCTGAAATTCTAAAGATTGAAAATGGGACAGCTTTCCCCTTTCAGGTTGAAGTACTGGATGAATCAGGAAATATAACAGCACAGCCAAAGTTGATAGTTCATTGCAAGGTAAACTGCATTTTATTATCATAGGGATTTTGATACTTGCCTTTTAAAGGGCTGGGAAAAGAGCCTCTTTTGGCATCTATATAGAGTTTATTATCTTTAATAACGCTTTTGAAGTTTCTGTAGCTTGGTGGTCATAAGTGTGACTCTCTTGCCTCATCTATTATGAGTCATTTGGTAAGTTTCAGAATCAAAGGAATCTGGCCTTGGAAATGGAAGAGAAAATTGTGGAGGCTATATAGCTACAGTTTTAAGGTATTGTAGGTCATATTTGCCATATACAATGCTAAAATTTGTTCAGAAAAAAACTTCATACAGCTTTTGATTTTTTTTTTCAGATGAAAATGCAGATTTAGAGCCTAAAGACAATACTAGATAAGACTATTATCATAAGCGCTTATCTAAGTTCAAACAGGAATGCAGGTGTTACTGTGCCTCTTAGACGTAAAAAACTTTTGCCCTTTAGACCTAGGGTTTTTTAACTCGGGAAAGTGACTTTTCCAATTCTAGTGAAATCAGTCTTCCAGTAAAAACAGATAAACAAATAAAAATGTTTTTCCCACTGCAACATAGACTGTATTCCATATACACTTTATAAGTGTGCATTCTCTTCCTGTAGCCTGGGTCTGCAGTAGTATGATGACATGTTGAACTTGATATTTAAATTCTGTTTAATGTGTGATTTTTAGAAAATTAATGAAAAGGAGATTTATTTAACAACTTAATTGAATTTATTGCCATAATGGCAAAAGAGACTAGTGTTTATGTGTTAATACAAAACAGTTGAATAGATAGTAAATTTTACTTCTATAACTTCTTCCTTTCTCCCACACATCTCACATCACCTGCAAAATAATAAAGGTGTTGATCTTGCAGGCCTCTGGAAAACTGAAATCTATCAAATTTATCTGTTGTTAATAGTTGGGACTTGTACAAGTAATCAATTCTGGAATTATTCTAGTAGTTCTATAAAAGAAACTTGAAGTTTAATTTTACATTTTAAATAGTTTTTAGGTGCTTCAAACCTTCCAGTGTATTCTGTGGACTGCAGTAATGCAGGAACAAACATTTTAACGGGGCCGGTTATACACGTACAGAATATAAAGAAAGACCAGATGCTGAAAGCAAGGATTGAAATACTTGTAAGTATTGATTGGGATGTTTGGATGAACAAATGATTCAAAACAGTTTATTGTACTGTCTTGCTAGTGTACTGAAGTCTCTTATGAATTAACTTATCCCCCAAAAGTTACCATAAGCTTGATAATCAGGTGGCTGCCCTTTTCCTCTCCGGGCAATCATAAAAAGAATTTTTTCCTTTTTTTTTTTTTTTCTTACTCTTGATTTCTGAACTCCCTGAAGTATTTCAGAAATATGCATTATTTCTGGGATTTTTCTTCCCCTTTTTACTCTCTGGATCCTTCTGACAAATTGCCTTCATTGAATAAACATTTAGAGCCAGAATAGGTATGGCAACATGTTCCCCAAAACTTTAGTGAAGAAGGGTATTTTCTTTCAAAGGTTAAAAATTGATAGCTTTTTGTAGCATTTCAGTCTTAAAGCTCTTGAAGTTTGATTTTTTTTTTTTTTTTTTTTTTTTAAATTAAACTGACTACTCAGTTCTCTGGTAGTCAGGAGAGCCACACTACTGGAGAAAATAAGACCTGTGGTGTTTTACCCTGAAAAATGTGTAAACAAATACTAATATAGCAAGATGACCTATATGAAAGGATACTTATGATTATTCTTAAAAAGTATTTTGTAAATTGTATACCATAGTACTTTCGGAATAGAAAAAGTTTTCTAAATAGTTAGCATCAATACTAGTATCTGTTAAAAGTTGTAAGTATTCTGGCATTTTCTTTTGATTTACTTCTGACAAGTCAAGCTGATTTCATGTTTGGATACCTGGTCACACCTGGTTATCCAGAGTAGTGCCATAGGCTGTTATGGAGTAACATTTATGCATATATGTATATTTTATATCTTAATTATATATCTCTTTTTTCCCATGTATAGAGTTGCAAAGATGTGCCACCAGTGGAAAAGATGATTAAACTTCTTCCTAGCAGTCATGTTGCAAGACTACAGGTCTTAAGTATGGACGGACAGAAAGCTCTTCAAATTAAACATCAGGATGAAATTAATTGGGTTGCTGGCAATGTCTTGCACAACCTTATATTTCAGATGTATGATGAAGGAGAAAGGGAGATACACATAACTCCAGCTGTGGCAGAAAAAATCAAGGCAAGTACTTTTGAGGGGAGAGATACAATGCTGGTTCTCTAAAATCCATAGACATCAGACAACGAAATAATATTCCTCAAGACTGTATTATTATACATGGGAACTTCACTCTGCTTAATAAATTTTAAAAAATAATTTTATTAAAACTGTCCTTAATGAGGTAAAGATTTAATAAAATGTTAAATAACGCTTCAGGGTAGTATTATGAAAAACAGGTTAGTAATTTCCAGTGCTGCTCTAATCAGAATAAAATAAGTCCAACATAGCTATGATTCTTCAGATATGGGGTTTTCCCAACATTTAGGAACCTTGAATAGGCGTGTTCCTTCATGAAGATCTGCTTACCTATCAACTCTTTCTGTGTACATATGTGGAGCCTAGTACAAAGGTAGAGCTCCACTAAATATGTGACACACTTTTTGGTGAGTTTTTTCAGAATCAGATCTTCCTAACTCAAGAAAGTGAGGGAAACTTAATGCATATTTTGGTTAGGTTTGATGTTTGTTGGGGGGTTTTTTGGTTTTGTTTTTTGGGTTTTTTGAGTAATGTTCATATTGGGGAGGATAGCATTGGTTACTGTTGGAAAATGCACAGGCTTTCCATTGAAAGCTTCTGTTACCTGTATGTTACTTCAGCATATTTAGAATGACCACGGGTGTATTATGTAGCTAGTCATTAGTAATTTAGCTTTTGATTAATTTAAAAAATTTTAATTTTAGGTTAACTGGACACCTAGAATTAACAGAGAACAGTTGATTCAGGGATTATTACCTGATGTAAAAGTACCAACATCAGTAAAAGATGTACGTTACTGTCTAATTACTTATCTTGATGACCACGTGTCTTTGGAGAGTGCATTCACAGTCAGGTTTGTTCATTTGAAATACTTTTTTATGAATTATGTTGTTGGCAAAGGATTGTAGATCTGTACTTTGGGGTAAAAAAAATCTTTCTACAGAAGCTGAAATAATGAAAGCAGTTGGCAAATTAACAGGGGAATATAGGTTTTGCAAATTGTTTACAGATGAGAACACTACCTATGTGAAAGACTGCATCACAATCTGTTTGTATCCAGCCCTATAATCACTTTTCTAAGTATACAAAGTTTGAAAATGTTCAGTAAGCATTAGCTTGTAGGATAATTAGTCTTAGTGAAGAGTCAGGTCGCTGGTTACTAAAGAGAAATATCACTATGAAATTAATTGTTACTCTTACGGAGGTTATTACTTTGAAGGTAAAGATAGTATTTATCTAGCCAAATGCTGCATGCCTGCATCTGATATCTCCAAAAGTGACAGGCTGTAAATTGAACTTTAAAATTGTCTGCCTAAAGTCACTCTTAGTGAGCCTGGACAGTAGCTCTACTTACTGTATCTTTATAAAGTTTTTTTTTTAAGATTAATCTCATTCTAAATTAGTTTATTTCATCAGTTCTTAATAGGTTAAAATTAACTAGTTCATAGCGCACTGATGCCAGGGTTAATATGCAGCAATTAGACATTTCACAGATCTCCAGTAGAAAAAAAAAAATAACTACATGACCAAGCATTAAGATTCTATAAAATATTGGGAGCATAATGCTTGTAAAGAGGTGTCCATGA
Source organism: Grus americana (assembly GCF_028858705.1). Classification (NCBI taxonomy): domain Eukaryota; kingdom Metazoa; phylum Chordata; class Aves; order Gruiformes; family Gruidae; genus Grus; species Grus americana. The sequence goes on from NC_072853.1 coordinate 53,788,958, forward strand.
TGCAACACTGTCAGAGACAGAAAAATATTCAGTTAAGTAGTATTTTCTGTTTTCTTTTATGAAGAGCAGAAAAGCAGACTAAATTAATACCTCTCTTCTTAAAAGGAACTAGAACAGTGGATTGATTTATTGAATATTTTTAATACATTTTCGCATGTCATTGAAAAGCAGTCTCAGATCAGGGAACCTCTGTTGAGGGGTTATGCTATTGTAGTTGGCATAAAAATTAACTGGAGGCCATTCCAATGGGATTTTTAAAGATCTCAACATAATTTTTAGCTTAGAACACACAAAAGGAGTAAAAAACATTGGTGTAGGATAACTCTTAAATCTTAAATAACTTGCAGATGTCAGATAAGTTTTAAATACTTGGGAAGCCAGCATATAACATACATCAACCTTCATCAAGTAAATGGAAGGAAAGGCTGAGATTGTTAAAAAGCACCCCAGTATTTTTAAGAGACTAGTGTTAGTCATAGTGTAGGTTGATGACTTCTGCTTTATCATAGCAAAAGAGGAGATGGAAATCTGATTTTTCTTTTGGGTTTTTTTTTATGGTTATGCATCTTCTCCATCACTTTTTTAATGTGTTCTGGTTTTGTTTTGCTTTTAAGGAAAAACTGCATCACTACAAATTTTAAGCTATGTTGGTTGTAATCGGGTCCTTAAGTTCAGCAAATATTTTTGTAGCAAGGGAGACTGTGATACCTTTTTATGTGCATATCAGGATTAATGTTGATATTGTAATTGGTTTTACAGTAATAGATGTATTTTAATATGTAGACAATTGTATGTTACTTCGGCTTAGAGGTGTTGGGGATGTTTTTTCCCAAGATTTAAAATACTCCAAACTTGAATTCTGCTTTATCTGGCTAATGATCTGATCTATGGTAAAATACTGGTTGGAAAGTTATTACAGATAAGGTAAAATCCCATAACATTACTGTGGTTTGTTATGTAAGCAGTGTCTGATAAGCTCCCCCTGATAAGACTGAGGTGAAAGCTACTATGTAACTTGTGTGCATCTGAGGCCTGATCCTCTAAATATGTGCAAGGATAAGATAAAATTTTTAAAAATTCCAGTCGCAAGTGAGTGATAACTGCTGTATGCTTTATCATGTCTACTATTATAAGTGATTACCTTTATGAGAATTATTGTAAGTCAATTTTCATATGCTTAGACCACTTCCTGATGAACCCAAACACATTAAGTGTAAATTAAAAGGACCAAACACACTGCAGCTGGGTGAAGAACTACAAAGTGAAATTGGTGAGTATTTGCATATTCTTCAATTTCTTGTAAAGTATACTTCTTTTTCTTTGCAGTTTCTTAGCCTGTTATGTACACAGATGTCATCAAAAATGAATTATCTTCTACTGTTTTAACATTAAAAACAGGTTTACATTCTCATTCATGGAAGGATAATCAGACTTCTCTAATTGCTGTTTTACAATTCTGGAGTTACTCTCTGATAAAGTTTGCCTCTTAGTTTGTACATTCGGACGTTCATCACACTGAGTTCAAATTGTTCATAAATTTTTGTTGCGTTGATGTATTCTGAAATCTTACAGGCCATAACAGCAATCAGACTATTTCAAAGGCATGGACTTCAAAGTGAAACATTTTAAGGCTAGAGTTTACCTAAGAGGAAGGCATGTTAGGGAATCAGTCTTCTCATTCTCCTTCGGTTTCTGTATGCAGTTGCTACATGACATAGTAAGAAATTAAAAATTCTTACAGTATTTTGGGACATTAAAAGCTTGTGTGTAAGTGAAGAAAAGCACATAGGACAAACTAACAGATTGAAAAACAGCTTTCAATTTTAAGATTTTTTTTTCTTTTAATAGCAAGAAATAATCTTTTTTCTTTTTTTCAAAAAAATGGGAAGCACAAATATGTGATAGGACTATATAGATACCTATTCTTTTAATACCCTTTTGATACCCACAAGATGAGGGGATCTCATCAATGTATGCAAATACCTGAAGGGAGGGTGTAAAGAGGATGGAGCCAGGCTCTTCTCAGTGGTGCCCAGTGACAGGACCAGAGGCAGTGGGCACACACTGAAGCACAGGAGGTTCCCTCTGAACATCAGGAAACACTTTTTCACTGTGAGGGTGACCGAGCACTGGCACGAGTTGCCCAGGGATGTTGTGGAGTTGCCATCCTTAGGGATATTCAAAAGCCATCTGGACATGGTCCAGGGTAACTGGCTCTGGGTGGCCCTGCTTGAGCAGGAATTTGGACTAGGTGACCTCCAGAGGTCCCTTCCAACCTCAGCCATCCTGTGATCCTGTGATACTCATGCAAATTTTCTCTATATTGTGTGTATGTTGTATACATTTATATTCTGTATGTTGTATAATGTTTCATTAAAGCAGCTGCTGAGGTAATCATCTTAATAAATTTAATCATCATTTTTTTTAACAGATGTAATGATTACAGATCAGTATGGAAATCAGGTTCAGACAGTGACATCTGCATGTGTAAATTCCCTAGGAGTTTCTGGGCCTGGACTTGATAAATCAAGTTTGAAAATAACTTGGCAGGTATTTGTAAGATGTAATATAGTTTATTTCTCTGTAGCCTTCGTGTCTTAATTCTGTCACACAGAATTGAACCAAAACTGTGGAAAAATAGTCTAATTAAACACTAGCTGGTAAGCTGTGAGAAAATAGAGACCTAAAGCATTAAAATCATGATCCCATTCTGAGGAATACAGCAGCATCTGTTAAAAACCTTACCACTGCTGCAGCTGTACAATATACGGGCCAGTTCATTTCATGGTTGAGTCAGGTTTGCTTTGTTTCTAGTCCATTGCTCTCTATCTTATCTTCTAAGTTGTTTTTAGTCTTTTCTTCTGTGTGTGCTTATGGTGGTACAATTGATTTTTATGATCTTTTGGAGAACCTTGTGGAACAGACTCATGATATTGTCTGACATAGTTTAATTTCAAATGCGTTCTATACATTTTAAAACATGCTGGATACAACTAAGTTGTATGTAACTCTTATACATTGAAAAACAAGTTCCTGAGAAATGCTTCAGTTTGGTCACTTCTTACACAAGAAGTCCATTTAAATTTAATAGAAGGAATAGGTCTTGTCGCTTAGTTTTTAGTTCACTGTCTCACAATTAAAACAGCAAATAGTGTCTAGCAGGCATAAATATTAAAATATGATACTGAAAAAAAAATTATACTTCCCTTTGTTTTTGATAAAAATCTTTTTATTTCTCAATAGGAAAGTACTCTAACAATGAGAGTAAAAGGTATTCGGTTTAAACCTTCTTTACTTGGAAGCAAAGAATTGTGCTTTGCATGGCGTGAATTTTCTGACTTTCTCAGAGTAAATGTAACTGCAGGATCCCCTGCTAAATTGCAGTTTGTGGATTGGCCAGAGTTAGAAAAGGTAAGTTGGACAGGTTTTGTTTGGAAAACAACCAACGGGGTCACTAGTCAGCAGGTCTTTTATTTCCAGAGCTTGTTGGAGCACAGGATGCAAAGCTGAAAACTCTGATTTCTTAGTGATTATACGTCTAAAAATTGTCAGAAAATGACAGCTCTAGAGACATTTTTTATTCTATATGGGACAGCATAACACAAGCAAAATTAAGTACTTTGCAATCTGTCTAATTATATAGACGTGTTTTAAATGGGACTGTAGATGTGAAGCATTTCTCATACAGTAGTTAACTACATTAGTTTTTTATAACTAAACTTATTTTGGAGTAATCTAGCGCATATGTGTGATTCTGTTTACAACACTGTATTCTTTAATATCTCTTAAACGGTTTATTCTGTCCCATTTGCCCTTCTACAGATGAAAAACTTTTATTTTGGTGCAGCAATTTTACTATGGGCTGGATCCTAACATATCTTCCACTGCTGTTTGCCAAAGATACTGTCCTTAATGGTAGTAATAGTTAGCAAGTCATCTCTCATTTATCAGTTATTGGGGTTTTTTTGATGTTTGGGATGAAAGAAGGCAGTCCCAAATTTACTTAAGTTTACAGTCAGAAAGTGGGGAAGGGAGTACAGTACTTATATCAAATGAAAAGGATGGAGATTTTTGGTACCATCCATTTATTTACTGGTTGGGAGTTTTTTATTTTATTTTTCAATGTTTACTTTGACTATTCAAGTGATAGTTCTGAAGTTGCAACAGAAAGCAAAATAGGAGAGTGGAAGCAGGTAAAAGAAAATTGGATCTCTAAGTAGAGAACAGGAATAAAGATTGTGTTGGCAAAAAGGAGAAGGAAGTTATTGAAGAAAAAAGTGGAACAAAAGGTTCAGGGAGTGTCGTAACTATTTTTACTCTCTAGAAAGTTGTCAGGGTATATCAGAAGATAAAAATTTTAGGCTGTTCGCTCTTTCTATAGGAATGAAACTGTTTGATAACCCTCTTCAGAAGCATGTCCTTCTGTTTAGTCACATCAACATGAGTAACACATGCAATTCAGTTCAAGCAGTGCGTTTTACAATGACAAGAGAGTGTAAATGGAAAAAGCTCTAGAGGTACCTTCCTGGAGTTTTACAATTTTGTCATGGTCTGGCTGTTATGGGAGGCAAGTAGTATAGAAAAAGCAGACACTATTGTTCTGGGAATTCTTGACTTGCTATGAATGTCTGATATACCTAGAACAGAATAGTATAATGCATTTGTATCTCTTCCAGCCTGTTGCAGTGATTAATGGTAGAGAATTGCAGAAGCCCCTTATTGTTCAGCTGTGTGATCAGTGGGGAAATCCAACTCCTGAACCTAACATCAAAATCAGCCTTACAAAGAGTAACAACTTAAAGGTAAGCATAGACCTTATTATGTGAACTTTGTTTAACATGAAATTTTTGTTGTCATGTCTACCTTATCTTCTTCATTTTCAAGACATTTTTTGAAAAGTGAATAAAATATTGGAAGGGCACAAAAGCGTAATTAACCTCATAATAATATTGTCAACGACTAATGTAAACGGTTCCCAGGACACATTGCTCAGCTCCCTTTCATTATAACAATCACAAATAAAACAAAATTCCTATAGTACAGTGTCCAAGTGTAATTAGTATAAATTCTGGATCTTCTACTGTGCTTTTTTCCAAATTCTGCATCCACACCACCCCATCCCCCACTTTATCTGAGGTAATTTACTGAATAATAATAATAACAATAATAATGGTTATATGGTCCAAACTGGCAACCAAATCATTTTTATCTGGTGGTTCTTTGACTGTGGTTCCTTAATATATGACTTATGGTCTGTACATAAAGATAGTCAACAAGTTTGCTTCCTACTTGACTATCCCTGTGAAAAGCTTTGGCAGTATAAACCAAATTAAAACAACAAGGATGCAAATCTAACCCAAATTTAAGTGGTTACTGTCCTTTCCATGAGTGAGGTATAAGTGTCAGATGGTCTGCACATTGGTCAGTACGAAGAAAGGAGTTTGACAGAATACTCCATTCATTAAAATTTCAGTTCTTGCTATTGGGGGGGAAAAAAAAAACAAACGTTCCTAACTGTTGGTGCAGTGACTGTTACATCGAATGTGTACATTATCAATACAGGATATATTCATCCACCTCTGGACATGACACTTTTTCCTGCAGGGCTGGTCTCGTTCCCTTTTTGTTCCCACTTGCCATGCATTCGGGTTCCTCAGTTCTCTCAGAACACACAGCAGCCAAGAACTTTCTTTTGCTCGCACCTCAAGAACTGTGCCACAGTCTCACCTTTCCCCCAATTTAACTGTGCTACTAGTACTTATTTTTATAAAGAATTTACGGTAAAAAAAGAAATTCCAATATCATGAACATTTTTCTTGTGGCTCTTTTGAATCTCTTGCTGTAGAAGCCTGCCTCACAGTTTGGGGGTTTTTTTGTTTGTCCCAACTACTGCCTTTATGATGGCAAGTCCTTAGGGCTTCCAGTTATGTTGTTTATGAGAGAACATACAACCTTGACAGTAACACTGTGTAGTTGTGCTGCCTGATAGAAGAGATGTGGTGGCATACTCTGTCTTTTCAGATATTGTACCTTCCTTCAGGGAGGACCAGCAGCATGTCTTAGAGCATCTGCATGCACTTTATCCAAGTGGCATGTGTCCAGGAGAAAGTGTTCTGAAAGCCAAGGTGGATCACTGTTATAATGTGTTTAGTACAGTGTGCTCTACTAGAGCTTAACACCAGTATCGTTTCTAAGCGTTATTTTCATACATTAGCAGAGCAACCAACTGCATATTTGCTGAACAGACATCAGATCGGTATTCATGGCTATGTTGGAGAACCTCTTTAGAGAACTGTCTTGCCTTGGCATTTCAAATAGGTTGTATGCACAGTCTCCCAAAGGAAAGAAGCTTCTGGGAACTGAAGTTCTCAGATAAGCTGTCTGTCTATATTTCACATCCCATCCCCTAAGTCTCCTAGGCCTGATATTCTGTGGTTGCAGCATGCATTTCCTGTGCTCCATTCTCTATCTTACAGGTTCAAAACTAAATTAGTATGGCTGAACAGAAACACTCTGAACTCTTACGTGCAACTCAGTAGTGGAAATGCACAAAGCACTGTTTTCTGTAAAAAGGAAAGCTTTCCATTCTGTGACGTACAACAATTTAAAATACAGATTTATTTTGTTGAGTTGAATATACTCTTCAGGAGAGTTTATGAAATGTCTGACAATTTTCTTGGTATTTCTTAGTCTATCTTTACAATGCTGCCTTCATTTGAACCATTAAGCACGCATTTTTTGCCATTGCCTTTCTCTAGTGACACGGTAGGATAAATTCATGCCTCCCATAGCAAATCCATTATGAACCAACTTTGCACAATTTTTTTTCCTAAAGTAGTTTCTTTTAACTTACTGACTTGATATTTTTTTGAAAGAAAATAGTTTTGGAAGAAGATTGCACACTTCAAGTACTCCAAAAACATTGGTTTTGTGTAAGTGGACACTAGACACTTAGTCTCCTGAAATTTGTGCTGAAATAGCAAAGGGAAAGCAATTTCATGCCAAACACTATTCAGATAATGACAAACATTTTTCCACATTGTTGCATTATATCATCAATGAAAAAGCTGATTTCCCTTGCTAGAGAGGAATTCATTACAGAAGAACTCAGAATGTATCTGTGGCGTCCTTTGGTGTCCTCCAAACTTTAAAGCTACTATCTGAGGTTCTTTTGATACACTGACAAGATATTTCTTAGGTAAGGCTAAGGCAGTGTGCACACACATTTGTAGAAGAAATATCTTCTGCTTACTTTAAAAGTGTATTAGTATTCTTTGAGTCACACCTGTTTCTATAAGAGGATAGACATTCTCTATCTGCTGTACTGGTGTCTGTACTTTCAAAAAGTTATGGCTGGTGAGGAAAGTGAAGTGATAGCTTCTCTGCCATTTAATGTGTAAAGGCAAGCATGACTTAATGGTACTGCCAATTGTAAGATTTCGCTTTCAGTGCCAGGGAAGTAACTGCAGCAAAACAGGGTGCACACTTTGTAGAACACAGTGAGTTAAAGAGGAGTTACTTTCTAACAATGGAATTTTAGCCTTTAAGTCAACAGTGGAATTTCCATTGACTTCAAAGGACTTAGAGTTAGACCTAATTAATGTGCTAGGTAAATAGATGTATAAGGCATCTGTGTTGTTATCCTAAAACAACACTGATAAGAAGGTACCTATAATTATTAGCATTTGATTAAATGCCACATCTTACGGTATAGAGGTTAGTTCTTGTTTGTCATTAAGTTTTGGTAACTTAAGTTTGTCATAACACTTTTCTGTAGATTATCTAGCACTCTTACATTTTTGGCAGTGGAACTAGAATGGGGGAAGGGGTAGAGACACACAGATGTTTTAGTTGTTTTTACTCCGGTTGTATCATTCTTTAATTTTTGCTACCTGTGAATCTCTGTGCAGAGTTTCTCTGGAGAAACACTGTAAAAGAGAATAAATAGTTTGTAGAAGGTTTTAGAATCTGAAAATAGACTCAGATTAACGTGTGCTATGGATGACATGATAGCATCAGTAGCAATTAAAGAAATAACATTAATGAAGTATTTGAACATATTAATGAACAAAAATATCCTAATTCAGATAAAGAGATTGTCTTCAAAAACTGGCAGAGAAAATTCTGCAACCTCTTAATATTGTATTCATAACAGTGTATCTTTCCCTAATTTAGAGTGCAAAAATACAAAGAAGCTATTGCTCAAATGGAAAGACAGTATGCAGGCAAATGAGATATAAATTTTAATCTAAGACTTGATACTCCTTTTGTTTCATTGAAAGAATAAAAAATATTTTTTTTGACAGATTGTTCCTTCAAACCAGCAACATAAAACAGATGAAAATGGTAGGGCTAACCTGGGAGTTATTAGTATTCATGCACCTAGGTAAGTAGTGAAAACTATATGGAAAAATTTTGAATTCTGAAATGTCGCTTGCTAGATGTATTTGAGCTGCGCATTTCATAAAGTACTTACAAGAATTAATCTAGAGCTAAGGTCAAACATTTATTATTTATAGGCTGGTGGAAGGCTAGATAGTGAGCTTTAAGAAATTAAGTGCTTAACTAAATAAAATTCAATAGCTGCTTCTTTTGGTCTTCTGAGAAGCTGCTGCTCTAATTTTCTGCATTCTGTTTGTTCTGGTCATGGTAAAACAGAGCTTATAATTGTCAACCTGTACCTACTGCAGATGGTGTCATAAACCACTTAAAATGTTTGAAATGTACAGGCTTTGGGTGACCAGATCCAGATGCTATGCTTTCAAAGTAGGAACACAGTTTAGGAGTGTTGTAACCCCACTTCCTCAGGGTGCTAACAATTAGTTTAAAGGATTAGGTAAAGTGTCCAAAAGAATTAAAAAAAAAAAAAAAATTTATTTTTTCTTCTTTGCAATAGAACAAATGAAGTCTCATTTCCTGCAGACGTGCGTCCTGTGGCTCCTGCTTCTTCATGTCAGTCACCCTGGCTTCCCTTACACTCACATGTCCCATCTGACTTTTCAAGTTCATTATTTCTGTATCATCCTCATGTTCACAGTTCTGCTACCCACTCCTTGTATCCCTGAGCTTTTCTTGCAAGACAAGGTTGGCTTTAGGTAGCTTAGCAAGTAGCAACAGGTGCTTGTTCTTAAACTTTTGAAGTATTTTATGGCAGTTAATATCTTTGCATTCATATCTGCAGGATTTGACCTGTAATATTATTTTGCATTTGGAAAAAAATCTATTTTAAATGCTGTTGATGGTCCTCAGTGTATTTATAATGCCTGCATCTTGGTAGAAGGATGATGACTATTAGTTATCAGTGTATTGCTGGAGGTTAGGAACAGGTGTGCTCGGTGGTAACATCCTATGTTTTACAGCATAATCAAAACTGGCTGGGGAGTACAGCTTCTATGCAGTTAAATGTCGTATTCCCAGTTCTGTTTAAAAACTAAAATTTCAGGTTTTTAATACTGTTATTCCATAGCAATGAAGTCATTATATACATCTAGCAAAGTGCATTGCAAGTGAGTTGCATGCAGATTCACTCTTTGGAAACTGTCAAAGCAGAATGTTCCTCAGACAGCGTTTTCAGTAGCTGTGCTTGCTTTTCACCTTACTGTCTTCTGCAACTTAAAGATGAAGTTGCTAGTGTCTTACAGACAGGCAATGAAACATGATCAGACTAATGAATAATAAAGCAAATTTAAATGTAATAAGCTAATATCTTAAGAATAGCTTAAACGTATGATTTTACTTGTCTAACTTTGCATTAACACTTCCATTTTTTCTTCCCTTTGCTACTGATAATTTTTAGATTTTTTATCATGCTTTCATGTACATAATTCAGACTTGCAGTCTGTTGAAAATTGTCTTTTCAGAAGAGAGATTTTATAACCATTTTTATGATTTCTGTATATTTCAGGGGAGAGCACACTTTACAGCTTAAAGCCTCATACAACAAGACCACATTAGATTGTCCTATAATCACATTCAGTGTCATGCCTGATCCTGAGAAACCTGTCCGCTTGAATGTTAAATATGACAAAAATGCTTCTTTTCCAGCAGGAGGTACCTTCCCTGGTAAGTATAAGGATTCTTTTGTGGAAATCAATTACTCAAGAGCTTTGTAAACCTAAGAAAAACTATTTTGATGATTCTCTTGTTCAGTTTTTTGGTTGGTTGTTTTGGGGTTTTTTTTTCTGTTTTGTCTCAGTTCTTTGTAACAGCTATATCTGAGATGCCTCTGTAACACTTGGGAGAGAAGAGATATGTACATCATCTTTGGAAAGCATTTCAAAAGACCTCTTATTTATTTGTTCTGAATTATTGGCTTTGTCTATAAATGGTAAAACTACAGAATCTTTTCTCTGACCTTAGTGAAATACCATATTTCAGTTTTTGATTTTCCCAAAAGATGATCTGAGCTAGTTCACACGTTTTCCCTCATTTCTTTTTCTGTGGAGTAGTAATAAAGGAGGTAGCCATGAAATTATAGAGCAACTGTGAGCCAAGAGGAACCAAAAAGTGATCAGAAGTACACCAAGGACAGTACAAAATATTTTTCTGTCTTGCTGTATTCTCTCACAAAAGGATGATCTTTGCTTTCTAACTAAGGCTGCTGAGTCATAAAAGAAACTATTGCTGTTTCATAGTGTGATTTCAGAATTTTTCCCCATCTATTCTCTGTACTCCTTTGTAAATATTTCTAGATTTCCAGATGATAAACATCTCTCACAGGTGACAAAACAAATCAGAAAACTTGCTTCATACAAATCCATTTGTTATATCCCAAGCCTGTATGAAATACCTGCAACATCTATTAAAATCTCAGGACAAAAAGGATTTATTTGTAGTATTAGGAGTTGAGAAGCAGAGTACCTCCCACAAGTATGAGGTCTATGGTGTGAGGGGCTTGTTTCTTGACCAAAGAATGTTCATATTCAAAGATAGTAATTATACTGTCATAACTTGATGAACCAACATTTTTATGGAAAGAAGTTTTTGTTCTTTAAAATACTCCATGCAGTGTTACGAACTTGACTAAATTCACAAGGTATTTTAGTTTTGCCTAGATGAAGCATACTATAGAAACATAGAATCACAGAGTGGTTTGGGTTGGAAGGAACCTTTTAAAGATCATCTAGTTCCAACCCCCCTGCCAAACAGACCTTTTTCAAATGTAGTATGTAGTATAAATCAACCATGTCTTGAGAAGAAGAGAAGTAAACAGCTTCTTCAGGAGATAACATAGTATATATGACATTAAATTTTGATATAAAATTAGATATTAAATTCCTTATGAATTTATTTCCTCATGTTTAATTAACATCCTAATTATTGGATTTACTGGTGAAGTGAGGTACACCTGAGGGCAGACATTGTAATGTTGGCAACAGTCATGCCTGAATTTTTCATACACCTCAAAGCACAGTCCTTCCTTAAAGTGCAAAATTCAGTTCTGCATGGACAGTGCAGCTTCACTTACATGCTTGAAATCCACCTGTAACCATAGTGTCAAAGTCAGATTTTCAACTAGAAGAAGGGTAAAGCAGTCATTGGATAAAGTAGGTGGGGGTTTTTTCTAAGGGTTGTTACCTGATCTCATTACAGGGCTAGGGAGAGCAGGTTTTCCATATCTGGTTTTAAATTTTTTGGGTTTTGGGTTCTGTTTGGAATGTGGGTTTTGTGTGGTTTTCCTCTTGATATGAGGGAGACACAGAAATTCATGGAGTTTGTTGTTCTTAATTCTGAATAAAAATAATCTTGAAAAAAAATTGTCTTTCATTGCACAGATTTTATGGTTAGTGTTCTTTCTGAAGATGACAACATCATTAAAAATATTAATCCAGCACGGATTTCTATGAAAATGTGGGAAGCACAGAGCAGCGGAACTAGGATACCAATTGATGTAAGTCATCAAAATGCATTTTCAAAATGGATATCAAAATGTCAGCATAGGACAAACATATTTGTAGTAGCAGCTTTCCTTCATTTAACTTAGATGAATATCCTGTTCTGGATTTTAAATAACAAGTATTACATACCAGTCATATTTGTTTATCAATATCTGTCCTGTTACAAGTTGTCAGACTGTTCAGATGTCAAGGCTATAATAAGGACAACAATGCTACTGCTTTCCAGAAGCTAACTAATAGCTGGGAGACTATTAAAAGTTGGCACTCTGAATTTTGCAAAGAAAAGATGCTGAGAATTAAGAATATGAAACAAGCATCTAAATTATAGGTGATCTCATTGAATTACTGTATGCTATCAGTACTGCAAATCATTAAAACTTGATAGCATATTACAGGTAAGGTACTTTAACTTTCAATATATTGCATTAAATTTTTTGCATCTTTCTTTTCAGGTTACAACATTTAGCTGTAGTAAAGTGAAAGATGACAAGGAAGATGGCTTCTTTTACTTCAGGTATAGCAGCATTTACAATTACTCATGCATCTTACTGTACAAAATACATAGTGTGAAATAGAATCAAGAGTTTTAGGTTTTGATAATAACAATCTGTTATAGAATTAGTATGATACAGTTCTATGGAATGGTATAAGATACGAGCAAGGTGCAGTGAACGTGAAGATTGAATTCTTCTCTATACACATCTGACATTTGTTTAATCTGAGAGTAGAGAGAAAAGAGTCTAATATAGCAATGAAGGGACTACATCATCTGCTTGTCACTTGTCTAGTAACATTCCTTAATTCTTTTCCGTGTTACATTCAGCTGCTGTAGAACTGCAGACTGGACAAAGAGGACTTAATTCTGATTTAATATCTTATGTAGCTGTGCGTTAATCCTGAACCATGACGTTGGCCCTGTCAGTTTAGTGGTCTTTCCTTGGGTTACTTATTCAGAGATGTTGTCTTAGATGACAGGCAGCAGAACTAGAGTTCATCATAAGCTGGTGACTGACTTCCACATTCTTTCCACATCTATTCCTGACAGGCATGCTATGGGAGCCATTAAATAGTTGTGGTACTTACTGGCTGTCAATTCAAGCACTTGCCTCCTAGGAACAGACTTGCCTTCTGCTTTTGGAAAGCAGGCTTTAGGATCACCGTGATGCAGCAGATACCACTGTTGCACAGCTGATCCTGGTTCCTGCATCAGAGGAACAGAGGCTGTTGCAGCTCAGCTATGTCCAAGATTCCAGGAGCATCTGAGTAGCAGCACTTTAAGAGGTTTAAGAGCATTAAACATTAAGTCTTTGACACTTTTTTTTTTCTTGGGAAGCAAGTTAGCTGAGGCTCAAATCCAGAGTTCTGACCCAGCTTGATATGCAGAGCAAATGTACCTCCATCTGTAATTCCCGCTGTCATATGCAGCCAGGAAACTGTCCCATCTGGGAAGGCAGCTGATATGACCTTTGTTTATTCAGTCTTTTTGGCCTCTCAGATGGTGTACAGCAATGTAATGTATTTGTATGTGAAGGCTTTTTCATTTAAGAGGTTACAACTAATCTCTTAAACTATTTAAGCATGGCTTTTTGTATCATTCCCAAGATCTGTCTTTACCTTGAAGGCTCTCAAGATTCCACAGCCTTCTGAGGCTGAGTTTGGCAGCTATAGCAAAAGACGACTCCCAGATAAGGGTGCAGTTTTGCTTTTAACAGAGCAGAGCTTTCTGTGTGGCTAGTCCAAGCTTATGGAATGAACTTCTCCGGAAACCAAGGATCACTGCAGACTTGCACCAAGTATGAGGTGCATTTCTGTGACCTTGGTCATTCTAAGAAACTCTTAGTTATAGGTCTAGTTAAAACATAAGAACTCCCTAAAACATTATCAAAACAAGGCACTCTGCATCATGTATTTGTACCTCCAGAAAAAGAAAACTAGAATGAATGTGCCAATGTGTAGTCATGGTAATAAATGTTCTCCTCTGAAAAGCACTATGGTGGTCAGTGTGATATAAACTAACCTACAGAGAGTTGAATATGGACTTTGGTACTTGTACTGTACTAGTTGTCCACAAATGTCCAGAATTAAAACTCCCAACCTTTTTAGAAGTTTGAAAGAGCGGAGAGTTGGTAGAGACTACCTATTAGCAGCCCTTGTAGTAAAGTACATATTACTCATTGATGCAGTGTCTGTGGCATCACTGTCTACCACCTGGTTTCTCTCAAGTTTTCCTGTCCTTGGCACAGTCACAGATGGTTTTCCTCTATTTAATGCCAATCAGTAACATGGATGCTATTATGCAGTCTTAACAACTTTTGTAACAATTGTGCAATTTCTTCTTTTTCTAAAGCATATGTCTGGTTAGATGGTGTTCAGCCACGAGATCCTTAGCAGATTATTTACAGCTCAGTTTTTTTAATGCATCCTGACAAGGCAGATACTACTTTAAGCCTTAACCTAGATAAAACGGAGAAAAGAAGGTAGAATTGTCCCTACTCTATGTGAAATACAAAAAGGAGAAGTCATGGTCCATTCTAGAAATAGGTAAAGCTTTGGGATTTTGTTTTTAACAAGTTAAGCATTCCAGGGAATCTTGCATCTTACTCTTTCCCAAACAAAAAAAGAGGAAACAAATTGCTTAATGTTATTGACAAAACAGATAAAATGCTGTATGTTGAAAATAAAAATGTCATTAACCAATTCAAGAGTGCCACAAGTCATCCTCTCAGAGAAATATCTAAATCTTGGTTAGAGACTGTTTGCATTTCCTCAAAAGTTTCTAAGCATTCATAAGTCACTGCTGTCCCTTGTTAAACACCACAGCAGCCTTGCAGATGCTGTGTGGCCTTCCTTGCTGGGTGAAGTTCTGTTTATAGCAGCAGCAGCATAGGTGTCTGTCTTCCCTTCCTATTTTGATGTTAGAGGTTCTTTGCCAGTAGTCTGCACTCTGGAACGCTGTGAAGTAGAATGAAAACTCTTTTCTCTCTCACTATACTCAACCTTGGCCACAGGTCCAAGTTACCCAACTTTGTACGCCTTCTGAGTAAGAAGGAATTGACTACTTGGATTTTACATAAATACAAGCCAGATGATTAAATTTGGAGAGAGTTTGTTGTTGTTGCAGATGTCAACATCTCTATGCTCTGTTTCAGTAGCTTTCTGAAAATTCATTGAATGGGAAGTGAAATGGTATAGACTTGCAGATTTCTGAATAAGGCCATGACAAACTTCCTGTCAGCTGGTAGAGACAAACCCTTGGAGGAAAGCTGAAGGAGGGTCGATTTAGATTAGATGTTAGAAAGAAATTCTTTACTGTCAGAGTGGTGAGGTACTGGAACAGGTTGTCCAGAGAGGTTGTGGAGGCCCCATCCCTGGAAGTGTTCAAGGCCAGGTTGGATGAGGCTTTGGGCAATGTGGTCTAGTGGAGGGTGTCCCTGCCCACAGCAGGGGGTTAGAACTAGATGGTCTTTAAGGTCCCTTCCAACCCTAACCATTCTATGATTTCTATGAAACTTTGCTCATCCGTGTTTCCAAAAGCCTCATTCTAGTTCTTGAGAAACTGTCATCATGTTCTTGCTGAAGGAGGAGTGTTATGGAGGAGTACTAAAATACGTCATGCCTTAACAGGACTTTCTAACTATTTTGATGGACTGCTTGGAATTTGATTTGCTTGCATACTTACATACTTGTCACTTTAAAATTGACTTGCTTTTGCTTGGGTTTTGTTTTTGATTTATTTAGGGATAAAATGGTTCCAGAGAGAGTGGGCACTTACAGTATCCAGTTTACCTTTGCAATGGATAAGACAAATATGCTCAGCAGTGACCAGGTTTGAATCTATAATTAATTACATGTAGCCAAGAAAATGTAATACAGAATCATCTGGGAGAAATATTATGATACTTTGTAGATTCAGAATGCAAATACTTTCACTTGCAAACTTCGCAAAAACAATTGTATTTTTATTTTTGATAGTTGCTGCTTTTAAACTGTTGATAATCAAAATACGGTTTTGCTTTTATAACTAAGCAGAAATTTTGTGGAATAACAGCTGCATAATTTGCAACCTAGTAGAACTGTTTTATGGTCATCCTAATTTATTTCAAGAGTCAGTAAATTTCACATGCATTTGTTTCAGTACTTGTTGAGCAACCCATGTGTGCAGGTGAATTGCAGTGAATTATATCAGTCTTTATTTTGTTTTGTTTTATTTTATTCTTCCTCCTTTTTCTGCTAGATTATAGTTGAAGTTGTACCTAATGACCCTGTACGCTTGTTACCTGATTCTTTACCAGCTACTCCAGCAGTTTCCAATGTTCGAACCCTTACTAGCCGTACACTGGTGAAGGATTTATACCTCCATGTAATGGTAACTATACTTTAATACAAAATCATAATTAGGGAAATATGTGACTGCTAAAAATATGTTGAATTTTGCTGTAAGGCACTGCTGCTGTCTCTTTGCAGGTTAACTTCACAAAAAAGATGTAAATCAGTGATTTCCAGTATAAGACAGGTGCATCTTGTTTTATTTACATACAGATGGCCAAAACTAAAAAGTGCAATCATTGCTGTCAGGCATCTCAATTGAAATGCATTTTGTGTTGCCACAGGAAAAGAATGTTTCAAGAATAGATTATGGGGGGGATGGACACGCACACACTGCCCCATCCCACCTCCGCCGATGTTTCTCTCCGTATTATTATTCCAGGACACGGTTTCTCTTAGAAGTATTGTATTAAAACAAATAAGGTTTCCTGAACTTTAAACGTTTACAGGGATACAGGGAGATCACTTAACAGTTACTGCCATTGGCAAAACAGACTTGACTTGTGGAAAATTAATTTAACTTATCGCCAATTAAAATAGATTTGAGCAGTGAGGAACAAAGACAAAACCAGGAAAGCAACACCTTCTGCCCCACCCTTTCAAGGCTCAGCTTTGCTCCAGACTCCTCCACCCTTCCCCAAGCGGCAGAGGGGGATGGGGAACAGGGGTGGTGGTCAGTCCATAACAGCTCCTCTCTACTGCTCCTTCCTCCTCACAGTTTCCCTGCTCTAGTGTGGGTCCCTCCATGGGCTGCAGTCCTTCATGAACTGCTCCAGTGTGAGCCCTCTCCATAGGCTGCAGTCCTTCAGGAAATACCCACCTGCTCTAGTATGGGCTCCTGCTATGTGGGTATCTGTTCCACTGTGGTCCTTCATGGGCTGCAGGGAAATATCTGCTTCACCATGGTCTCCCCGTGGGCTGCAGGGGAATTTCTGCTGTGGCACCTGGAGCACCTTTCCCCCTTCTTCTCTCACCTTGGTGTTCTCTCTGCTTCTCCCGCCCGCCCCCCTCACCGTGCATTTTTGCCCTTTCTTAACTATGTTTTCCGAGAGGCACAACCACCTTTGTTGCGGGGCTCAGCCATGTGCTGCAGCGGATGGGTTGGAGCCGGCTGGAACCGGCTGTGTCTGGCACTGGGCAGCCCAGCCCGCTCCTCACAGGGGCCGGCCTGCAGCCCTTGCTGCCAGCGCCTGGGCACATAAGCCCAATGCAGTGTATAAATGGATTACTTATGTATTTCAGTTCATGTTCCAAACTAACTTTTTTGTCTTTTTAACTTACAGGATGAATACAACAACCATACTGGAATTGATCTAGTTGGCAAAATAAGAGCCAAAATTAAGAGCCCTAATGAAGATGATACAGAGATCCCGCAGTTTCAGGAGAAAGTCAGTACAATTGAGTTTCCATTTGACAGAGGATCAGCTGAAATTGTAAGTGTAACTGAAATACACAGTTAGCTCCATGAGCAATGGATCTAATAAGATCTATTTTCCTACAGTTTCAAAGTTGGTCTTACACTTCGTCGTGGTTTGTGGAGGGTTAGCATGTATCATAGCCTTCCCTTACTGATAAGTAGATAAATCATTTCTTCTCTGGCTGCTGATTTTCAGAAAAGACATTCTTTAAACTGGTTATCCTTTCCAAGTGAGGGAAGCTTACAAGTACGTTCAACAGGTCAAGAGACTGGGACATACAGTGGGGACCCAGCATAAGTCTTTTCTCCGTTTGAATTTCACAAGTAAAATAACACTTCAACAATTTGTAGTTAAACCATTAATATTAGCAGTATTTTATGGTTTTATTTATAGAACTATCTGGCTGTAATATCGTAAGATCATTTAGTCTGACCTCTTCATATATACATAATTAAATTTTACCAGATTATCTTTACATTTTCTCAAGCTAGCTGGGCTTATATATACTTTGCAGAGAGGCATCCTATCCTCGTTTGAAGAATTAAAGATAAAACTGCTGCTGCTCTTTACACGTTATTTCAGTCATTAGTGCCCTTAACTGTTAAAAATGCCAGCTTGAATCTCTGGCTGTAGCATCATGCATGTCTATGAAAGTACTGCATGTTCTACTCATGTCATCACAGTCACTTTTTCTTCAACAAATAGGGATTTAATTTTTAAAACCTGTGAGTCCCATTTGTGACAGTTGTTACAAAGTATAATGTAAAAGACACAAGTTAAAACCTGTACATGCCCAAAACCAGAAACTGTTGGGGGAAAAAAAAAAAGCCTCAGCTGAGTGTAGAGTGACACACTTATTTTGGGTGGAATGGTCATAATATCTCTCTTAAAAGCCTACAGAGAATTTCAGTCAATAGGACTATTCACGTGGTTAAAAAAAAATAGAATCTATATAATACCCATTTTAAGTTGCTAAAGTACCGTATAAGAATTGTAGAGCAAAAGTATACCCCTGCTTCATTTGGTTCCTCTCGTTGTCATGTATTTTACTAGCCTGAAATCTATGGAAATCTCCAAACAGTTAGAAGGTGTACTGAAGGAGGATCAAACTTTTTAAAGAAATTTTCACAGCTACCTCTTCTAACGCATTCATTGGAAGCAGCTTCCCAGCAGACCAGCACCAGTGTGTGCCAGGTGGAGGCAGACACTACCGTAGCAACAAATACAAAATCTCCCAGTACATCTTCAAAATCACCACAATCAAACCCCAGTAGAATCACTAAAATCTACAGATCCTACATACAAACTTCTTCATAATATATTTTATTCAGTACATCAGCTACTTTTATGGAACTACATAGATGAAACTTATTGACACAGCATAAATAATTCTCTGTCAATAACAGTCAAGGACAGAAACATCCAGTTAACATGGGTAGACACTTTTCACTGATCAGTCTGTCTAACTCTGGTCTACTCTGATCCATAAGGAAAAGTGACAAAATATGTATGAAAAACAAGCCAGAAAAATAAAATGCATGGACTGAAGAGGTATCAGATGAAATTAATATACTAATTGATTTATGGTGCACTCTGTTTCCCTTGTTTCTCTTGTTCCCCAACGATGTTTCAGGAATAATAAATCGTTTGTGAACACATTTTTCTTGGGCAGGTGGGGTGGGGAAAAGTGCAAAAGTATAGGTTAAAGGTCAGCAATAACCGCTGGTCTTATAAAATAGTGCTTTTCTCCACAAATCTTGCATTTACACCTGTGGTAGAAATTTCAGTAGATGTTTAAAATTTCATACTGTTGAGGGGAATAATAACCCCATAGAGTGGACTGTGATAATTCAGATAAAATTACTGGATAATTTCTCAGAGTCTTCACGGATGCAGACATAACAGGGTTTTTTTATCTCCATGTACCAGTAACCTGTTGTTGAGCCATTGTTGAGCCTAAATACTCCAGTCTTGCTTCAGTGACTAAGCTGACAACCTATGTAACGTGGGCGGGGGGAAGTGAGGGGCAAGGCACATTTGGGGTATGGTGGGGTTTTTTGTTTGGTGTGTTTTGGTTTTTTGTAAGCAGATGCTTTTTCTTTCTATTTATATATTCCTGGTTTGTTGAGGGGATGAGGTTTGCATTCTTATGTTTTCTCATTACTGTGATCTGATGAGATCCTACTGCTTTTGAAACTAACTTGTGTTCCCTAGTCTTTTATCTGGACTAATTCCATTTCGGTGAATCCTGTTATTTCTTCCCCTCTTCAGGCAGTTTTCAGTTGTCTAGTTTATACTGAGTTCTCTGACTTCAGACAACACACAAAACTCATGTGGAAAGGATTTGTTAGTTGTGATGCAATGTACTTTTCATATGACTAGTAATGGGGAGGGGACACACTAATGTTTATTTAAATATCTTTAAATTGTTCCATCTTGTTTATAAATATCATCATGTGCAATTAGCATCAATGTAATGAAGCTGATAATCTGACATGTTTACCCTTACACTGAGGTTCAGGAATACTAAATTTGTTTAATGAAGGAAAATGTTTAGATTTTTATTAGTGTAAATTTTCTAAGGAAAAGATATTTCCACTACAGACTTCTCCTGATTAAACTTTTTTTTCTTATGTAGCTGCAATATTTTTGAAAGCCATGAAGACTATCTTTGAAGGTTATATATCTATCTCTTCTTTTAGGCTGCAACCACCTCTCTCTTGATTTGGCCAGTTGAGTAGCAATTTCTACATGTTAAAGGTGGAAACAGTATGAGTTTTATTATAAGCATTATTCATTTTATGCATGATACCTTTCCCAAAGTAACAGCACATTTAGATATTACCTATACTAATTTTATTTCTGTTTACCATTCTTTATGGTTTTATAATATTTCCTGTGTTTGTAAAGAAAGGCAAAGGATTTAGTTTGTCTTTTCCATAAGGAATTGATAAGAAATGGGATGTTCATGTTAGTTTTTGGATATGTATTGTTCATTCATTTGGGACCTGCTGTCTACTTCCATGGTAACAGCAGTAACTTTAACTCAGCACTGGGAATAGTTTGTTTTTCTTTCTCTGTGATTATGCATTGGGTCTTTCTTTTTAATGTTCCGTTTGCATTTGTTCACATGCTGAATGAAGCACGTCTGAGGAAATCTTGCTTATGGGACAGTGCAGATAGTAATTTTTTTTCTGAGCATATGTCTCTTAAAGAAAATATATAGCCAAAAATAATAAGACTCTTAAAACAGGTAAAATGTCAACCTTAATTCTTAAATAACAAAATAATTACTGCTAAATCTTTGTATTTTCCTTTTTTTGTATTAGGTATAAAAGGCATTTCCAAGCCAATACTTAAAATTGTTGTAAAATTGTATAGACATCATGTGTTAGGTAACTTTCTAAGATTCAGTAGCTGAAGAATGTTTATTTTATTTTGTGTATTATCTCAACTGTGAACATAAACTTATGTGTGTGTGCGTTTGTTTGTTTTATTAGAATCTAGTGCTGGCTGAAAACAGTCCTGGAAGAGATAGCACTGAATATGTTCTTGTATTTGAGCCAGATCTGCCAGCTTTGAAAAAACCTTTGGAACCATACCGTCTGTCATTTATGTTTTACAATGGTATGTTTCAGTAACTCTAAAATGCTTGCTTTTTCTTACAACCAGGTTTATTAGGTTTATAATACTTATTCAGAACTGTGTAATAGCTTAATAGATTTTTGCTGATGTTTAAACCAACTAAGTTTGTTACTGCATTTTCTTCTAAAAATATATATATATTTATTTCTGTAGATTTCAAGAAGCAGCAACAGATGGCAACACTTACAAGGGAGAGAGACCAATTATCTCAGTCCATAAGTGTTTACAGAAATTGGTTTGATACTACTAATCAGCTTGTAACTGAAATGAAATGTAAGTTCAATCAAATATGTAAATAAATTTCCTGTCAATTTAACTTTTTTTTTCCTTTAATAACTTCGAGAATATAGAGAGGGAGAGAAAAATCAGTATTGAAATCATGAGATACAGTAATTAGAAGGGAGTGGAAGGGAGTATATCTTTGCATTAGCAGGGAAGCATCTATTTATTTGGATGGACCTACCTATAAAGGGTCTTGATTTGAGGTAGAATGTCTTATGTCAGAACTGTCAAAAGGAGGAGTAAAACATTGAGGCTGGTGGTCTGATTCTTTTTTTCCACGACTGCCTTGCACTCCCATCTTTGCAATGGGTATATGAATGCTCATCCATCTCATCCGTTCAACAGTTGCCTAAAAACTATTTTAGGGAATAAACTATAGATAATCCTCTTTCAAAAAGTTAGTCTTACATTTTCAAAATGTTACTTTTTCCCCCCTACATTTGACCCTGTGTACCTTATTCAAAAGTCTTGTGTAGCTATTCATTGTTTATCTCTACATTTGTCAGCAAACGTAATCCTTTATAAAGTCTGTTAAACAGCAAAGCAATGTGAGGGCAGTTGTTTAAGGGAATGGAAGAAATGAAGGAAACGTTTTCTTTGCATTATTTTTTGTTTGAATCATCCTGTCTGTTGATCAGAAGGTTTGCTTTAATATATGCATTTTAAATTTTCATTTTAAGTAATCACTAAATGTGAATAAAGCATGCTGGAATTACAAGATGCTTTATATTTCCAAATATAAACCTGTTTGAATAGAGAGAGTGGGAAGCAATTTGCCTGTTTACTCATGTGTTTTCAAAATTGCTTCAGTTCATACATGAGAGTTGAGGAGACAGTGTCGAGAAAGTGGTGTCCCATATAAGAGACAAAAGAGAGTAGTGCCAGCTGCCACTCTTCCCTTCCCTCTTGCCGTTTTGCCTGTTGGAAAACCATTTGCAAAGATTATTGAGGATGAAAAGAAGGAGCTTACATTCTCAAACTGATCCAAGGACTAGCTCCACTGCTTCCTGAAGCTGAAGGATATGGCAGCTGCTGAAATTGCTTAGAAGCTGGACAGATCACAAGATCTTTCTGGACAAATCCTGGTATTCTGTGCTGAAATTGAGAAGTAGATACCATCAGCTGTGGGTGGCATGATTCTGAAAAGTTGTAAAAAATTCTGTAAGAAATGTTCAGTTGCTTTCTAATATTTTCCTTACTCTTTGATTTTCTTGGTTTCAGGTCAAGTTAAAGAAGCTGAAACAAGAGAAACTCAACTGAAGAATGAACTGAAAAAACACCAAATAGAATTACCACAGACAAACACAGTACGGCTTGTTTCTTACTGAACTCCATAACATCTTAAAAATAAATCTAATCTTAATGTGAAATTTATATCTTTATATATCATTATTGAATCTCACTGGTATATACAGAAGAACCTGTTACTGAAATACTGAAAATTTAAACCATAAGGACAATTTGTGGATCAACACTAAATTTAAGATTTTTTTTTTTTTCTGTTCTGCTAGTGTAACTATCTCTTAAAGGAACTGCTAGAAAACTAAGACAAATTTCTCCTTTATATCCTGACATTGCTTTCGCCTTTCTGCTAAGGTTACCACTTGTGTTACTGGTACTGCTAGTTTTAATAATGGGTTTTTGCAGGCTGATCAATATACGCTGGATGTATTCTGGCATTAGTAGACCAAAAGAAAACACTTGAGAGAATTAGTGAATTTCATATGTTATTGCCAAAACTGATGTAAAAGTCAATTTGAAAGATTCAGGACAATGTACCCCATTGCTAATTTCCCATAGAGATCCAGTTATATTTTAAAGAAACTTTTCAAACTACTAACATTTTGGGGGAAAAAAGTAAATTACCAGTTATCTTTATATCAAATAAAAACGAGTGTTCCAGTCATTAATCACAAATCAGTAAAACTAAATTATAGACATTCTGCAGTCATGATACCCAGGTTTCCCCTGCTGGCTAAATTTTTCAGGCCTGGACATAGTCCCCTTCTAAAATGGTTTCTTTTTGTAGATTTCTGATTGCCTTTTCCTACTGATTTACACTTTCTTCACCTTTGGCTTTGATCAAGCTGTGGTAGCTCTTCACAAAAAGCTCCTTGAAAGTCTCTTTAAAAAAAAAAAGTACTAATAAAAAAGTTCATGGTCACAATTGCAGTGTGCCTCCTTTTACTCTCCTCTGAGATTATATGCAGTGGTCCCCTATATATTAAGAGTCTATTTCAGATTATTGAATATTTTTTTTAGGAACTTGATTGACAACAAGTAAAGTAACTACTTCTGCAGCTCGGCCCAATGATACATGCTTGCTAACTTTAAAATTTAATTCTCAGCTTCAGTATGTGGATTCTCTTACAAAACAAAAGATGTTGGATCAAGAAGGAGTACTGAAACAGCCACGGCGAACTTGTACGCTCCCAAACTATCCAAAAGGCAACCAGGATATTTTAGGCAAGGTAAGGTTTTTTTTTTTCTTAGAGAGCCTTCAAATGAGTTTTGTTGATTCCAGGAAGTGGTAGTGATGAAAAATTAGCCAACCAAATACACAAGTAATTTTTGAGGAGTATTAAGAAGATAGCATTCTCAACTCATCAGATGACCAGCTCTTCTAACAGAGCCATTAATAAGGGAATTAAACGTCTGATGTTGCAGGATGACTGTGATTAGGGGAGGTGGTCTTGCCTTCTGTTTTGACTGTTCTAACTTCTTTGGTACAGATTGCACATTTAGCACAAATTGAGGATAACGAAGCAGCAAAAGTTATCTCTTGGCATTTGGCAAGCGATATGGACTGTGTAGTCACACTGACTACTGAAGCTGCTCGTTCTATTTTCGATGAAACTCAAGGTCGACAGCAAGTATTACCCCTTGATTCTATTTACAAGAAGACACTCCCTGATTGGAACAGGTAGAGAATAAACAATGAAACTTCTGCATTTGTATTACATACTTCTTCAACTTTCTTTTTTTGTCTAATTTCTTTTTTAAACTTAACTTCTATTAAAGATTTGAAGTATAAAATTTCTGGCTTCATAATTACAGCAACTGTAATGTCATTTCAAATGTCAGCTGAAATCCTAGCCTTGTATCTTTAACTGTGTGTTGTTCTTTATGTAATAGGATTTTTGTCTTAAAAAGAGAAGACAATCTGTCTTTTTTCTTTATTTCTATGTGTTTTCTAGAGCAGGAACTTGTTTTAAATAATTCTATTGCTTCACATCAAATTCTAACATTTTTAAAAATCCAGTTCCAGAGTACCTTCCCTAAAATCTTCTGTAGTAATAGAAATTCATTCTGCAGTTCTGGTTTCCTGGAAGATAAAAGAGAATATAATAATTCTGTGTCTGAAAATGATTTGCTTATGAAGATGACTGCTAATATCATAAAGAATGCCTTTTAGAAAGGATCTGATGTGCAGATGTATTTATAAGGTCCAAAATCTCAGGTTTTATAAAATAGTGTATTAAAACTTGTCTGTAAAATTAGTCATATGAATTTGTTGGATATATGTTTCATTACAAGTTAGTGTTTCACCAAAGCATCTTTAATATAACTGGCATTTCAGATAATGTTGGGATCATTTAGCACCTAGTGTGGAAGTGTTCAGATGCAATCAATTCAGTTTGAGATTTCTGACCAGATTGTCAGAAGCAATAATGAAATAAGGACAAATTACTTTTTTCTCTTCTTTTCTTCTCCCTCACTCTTCCCTTTCTTTAACTAGGCCTTTACCTCACTTAAGAAATGGAAAAATCTTCTTCAGACCTATTGGAAATCCTGTATTTGCCAGAGATTTGTTAACATTTCCAGATAATGTAGAGCATTGTCAAACAGGTAAATTATATTAAAGAAATTGTTGATAACTTCTTTCTTTTTAACAAATAAAATACAGAAACATCACAAATCATAACCCAGTTGGTAATCTTCACTGAGACACTTGTAAATACCAGTGTACATTCCTCGTGAGGCCTGCTGGTAAAAAGAGGATGAAATTAGTGTTAAGTACTTGCAAGCAACAGTTGTGAAAATTTCAGCAATGACCACTCTCTTCTGCTTGTTGTCCTATTTTTGTTTTCTCTACTATATAAACTAGAGGTTTTTTCTTTTTTAAATTATTGCAGCATTTTCTTATTCTCAAGCTCACGTAAGCAGAAACTGACAATCATGATATTAGTTTTATATTTTCATATTGCAAAAGTTACTGCCCTTTTTTTAGGCTGCTTTACCAGTCCTTTTCCTCTCAAAAATGTGTAATGCATGGATTTATGTATACTTAGACTGAACTGTACATGACTATATATGTTATACTTAAATAGTTACAGTAAGAATAAGCTTTCAGGTTTTATGTAGATTTCAGTGTAGGGAACCATCATGCTCTTGCTTACTCTAACAATGTAGCAGAGCCTACCTTTTCCTACACTCCTTTTCTTAATTTAAGTAGACCTACTCCTTTATATTGAGAGTTGGAATCTGTAATTAGTTCTATAAGTTTTTCCATTTTACTTCAGATCTTCCCAGTACTGAAATGCTCCTCTCTACTGTTAATAAAAAATAATTTTTAGTCCAGTTTATTTTCAGAAAGTTAGATATTGTCAGAAACTTGAACCTATAAATTCTTCTTTGTGTTCCTCATTAGCAGATACACTATTACTTCTACTGGGGAATTTAAAAACCACATTGCTTGGTTCTCATGCAAGGCTACATCAAGTTAGACTTTGTACAGAACACTTTTATTAGCAGAAGAAAGGTCTTAAAATCAATTGGAACATCAGAGAGAGCCTAGGAATGTTGTTGTTTTTTCTTTGATAACCCATTGAATATCAAGAAACCTATTAAGAAAACAAGAACACCATTCAAGGAGGACTTAAAAAATTATCATTTATGTAATTTCCTAAAACTTGTGATTTTATTATGTGTGTCTTCATAAATTTAAGATATCAAGAGAGTACTTTGGAAAATACAGTCAATTATGCCATAAAGCAATCAAACATACTAAATTTTTTTCTTTATTAATTCTTTGATGAAAACAGAAGATTGCATATTTATCTCAATCTCAGAATAAAATTTCATTGAAAAAAGATCACGTACATGCTATTTCCCTTGCACTTATCTGAAAAGCTGTGATAATGATGCCTCAGATTGATTTCTCAAAGCTAAAAAAAAAGAAATTTCACGGTTCAAAAAATTACTTTTTTTTTTTCAGTGTTTGGTATGCTCTTGGGTGACACTATCATTATAGATAACTTGGATGCTGCCAACCATTACAGAAAAGAGGTATGTTTCCATTATTGATATTTTTTAAAACAAATATATTGCATAGCTACATGTTTAATACATTACAAACTTAGAATAATTACTAAGTTTAATGCTACATTAGCTGTAAGTGTGCTTACTGTCTGTAGGTCTTGATGCACTTAAAACTGAATGAAATCTTTATTATTGGCACTGACAAAATTACCTCCATTCAACAAATTCCATTATGAGAATGTTGCCATGAAGTGTGGGACTATGTTTTTAAAGATAAATATTTTAATTTTGCTGTTAGTCTCAAATGCAGATTGTTCGGTACTTGCCTAGTCCCTGTATGTATAATAAAACACAGGAGTCTGAGGCACGTAATGAAATTTCAGATTCGCTAAAATCTTGATGTAAAACTTACTAGACCTTTTCCTGACCCATTTTATTTTGGTTTAATGGGACACATTTTAGCAGGCAAGAGTCTCAGAGGGAAGTCCTGACACTGGGCACTTTCTGTTTCAGCTTATGAGTTTGCTAGAACTGAAATAATAATTCAGCATAAGAATGTAGAACTGTACAGATTAAACATTAAGCTCTTGGGAATGGATATTCTTAAATTTTTTTCCTCTCCAGAAGTATAGGAAATTGTACTGCAGGGTTGTTTTTAAGAGAACAAGTTAACAAGGAACCTCTGGTGGTGTCTAAAATTGGTTGCCTGCTTCATTCTTTCCCAGTCAGTGCAACATGGATTTCCTGCTCTGGGCCTGACCAGCTGTTTTACTCTGGGATTCCGTTCCCTTTTTATTGGCTACTGCTAGCTGGTAACCTGGGAACAAGGAATGTCGAATGTTTCCAAAGAGCATCTCAGAAATATGGATATAGTCGTAGTAAAAAAACCAGATGATTGACATTAGTTTTCATCATGTGTTATAACCATCTCAGTGTCCATCAAGTGAACAAAGTGCTACCATTTTTCAACTGTGTGTTTCTTTCAGCAAAAGTATATATTTTTTTTTTTTTTTTACTGCAAAATCAAACAGGAGAAACAGGAGAGTCTGATCTTGGTTGTTAATCAGTGTCAAGAGACTGACCATCTGTGTCTGTTCAGGAAAAGGAGTTTGTATATGTTGGTCATTTCTCAAAATGAGGTCTGGGTCATTTCACTTGGTTAGTCTGTCACCCCATTTGTTTGTCACCCACCACAGGTAAATTTCATCAACTGAAGTTTTATTGAATGTATTATAAGAAATAAATCCCTTGGAATTTAGATGCTTTAAATCTTGTGCATTAAAAAAAAAAAAAACAAAGGAAAGAAGAAGCCTTCTTCATCAAATAACTGAATAAGTGCTCACATTTTTTATCGACACTAATGTTTATTGCCATTACTTCGTAGTATATGTTGATAATTAGCTTTTCCCCAGTATAGATGTAAATTCTGCCTCCAGAGTTCTGTTAAAATCTTAGGACACAAAAATACCCCCAAAATCCAGTCTTCATAATTATCGACAGTACTGTTTAATATATGCATTCTATTACTTGAACACAAAAGTCATGAAATACAATTTCACAAAATACGTTCTTATTGGAGAACAGGCTGCATTGTGGTTGAAAGATACAAAGTTTCACAACAGCATTGCTGAAAATTTATACTTTCCATGGAGTTACTAATTTAGTATCACTTTTTTATACCTGTGTAGGTTGTAAAAATTACACATTGCCCTACTTTGCTGACTAGGGAAGGAGACAGGATTCGCAGCAATGGAAAATTTGGAGGCCTTCAGAATAAAGCTCCTCCAATGGACAAACTCAGAGGAATGGTATTTGGAGCACCCATGCCAAAACTTTACTCTACTTTATCTGGACAGATAGGTGGGTTAATGAAGTAATGAAAATACAAGCCTTCAAAAATTATATTGCTGCTTTGTTATTCTCTTATGTAATATGAAAAGGAAAACCAGCATGAAGTTATTTTAAGAAATATGACCTGTACAATGTCCTCTTTATGAATTTCCCTTTTCTTAAAAGCTTATAGCTATTAGATTTCCTAAAAGAAAAAAATAATAATAATGAGATATACCCCCTTTTTCTTAGTCTTATTAAAGAAAGAGTATAAGCAGTGATAATCACTCAAACAGCAAGCATGAGATGCTTGAGTGGATCAAATTCCAGCATCCTTGAAAAACAAGTTTCAGGTCTTTCTTCTCCAGAATCACCATCAATTTAGAATTTCTTACTGTGCAAGTAAGCTCTATGAAGCAGTGGTAGAAAAATTCCTTTTCTTATCAGTCATGCACAACATCTTCTACATTATTTCCCTAACAAGATTATACCTTGTTTATTTCCTGTGGGATAACTCACATTTCATTATGTGCTTGGATTCTTCCTTTCAGAATAAGGGTTATAAATGAAGTTAAAAGATGGCAGCTTCTATATGTAACGGCTGACCTGATTGAAAAGTCTTACTCACAAATAAGGTTGTTCGTTCTTATGAAAATTAAGTATTGAAGGACATGAAGTTTTTCCATGACAGTATTCCTAGAAATGTGAATGGAGAGGGGTGGGGGGGAGAACGAGAGAAAGAGGGAAAACACATGTACCTATTGGAGTAGCCTTATATATGAGCAAACTACTTAACATTGGCCAGTTGAGGGAGAAAAAAAGACTAAAAAGATGTTTCCTAGGCATTTCAGTAAAAATATATTACATGTAGGAAAAATGTAGTAAGTGTTTCAGCTACAGACTGAAATATGCTGGTTTTAGCACACTTTATATTTCTCTATCAACACATTTTCAATTGTTGAAGTCAATTATTACCCAATGTGAATTAAATTGGAATAGTCTATAATTTAGTACAGGAACAACCATGGTAGAAGGACACATTTTAATTTCACTTGCATAGTTACTAGACATTTAAAAGAAAGTAATAGTGAAATTCCATGTAAAGGACAGCACCTCATTACACAAGACTTGTTCTGAACTGAATTTCAGCCTTAACATTAGTTGTGACTTGCTCCTCTTCTATGTTTGTAGCATAAAAGTTATTTAAACTGTGATTACACTGACAAGGTACTTCTAAAATAGACTGTAGTAAGAATTTACAGTGCCTTTTGTCAGTCAGCAGTAACTATCTACGTGAACACTTTAGCCCTGTGGCAAATGTAAGGTAATTTAGTGTTCAGTTAAGGTTTGTGCAAGCTACCTCATATTCACCACAAAGTAAAATGAATGAGCCTAGGCTGACATGCTTGAACCCTTTCTTTATTACTTGACATACTGATTCAATGCCTGGACAAAGAAAAAACCTTTGTCTCCTATGTTAAAAGAGGAACAAAATTTGTCAGCAAAATATACCCTTTTTTACTTGAGTCTGCTGCTGTCTCCTTGTTTAAATTTCTATAGGTGGGACAAATTGAAACTCAGTAAATGTTCTCTTGTTCCACAAGGTGGACTAGAATTCAAGTCAGTAATACAAGCTTCAGCTTTGTAGCACTAAAAGCAAAACATACTACAAGCATGCTTAATAGCATCAAAGGTAGAGAATTTAGTTTGGAGCACACAAGTGACAAGATGTCTTAAAGAAATAGCTGTTTGCCACATCATTTTCAGAGTTCACTGGTACTTTACTGTGATCTAAGATACAGGCTGAAAAAGAAAAGAGAAATCAAAATATTGGATGTGATTTTTTTTTTTCAGTCTGTCTTTACAGTCATTTTAAGAACAGCTATTGGTCCACTATAAGTTTGGGTGGGTTTTTTTAAGTAGTGGTTTTGAAAGATGTTTTCCTGTAAATCTTATACATTGTCTGGTTGTATTTGGTAGCTTTCTAAATCAAAATGACTGCTTATTTACTGTTTTATGGTTTTTTGTTTTATTCTTCAATTAGATCTTCTTCAGCAATACCGTGCAGCTGTGGTGAAACTTGATAATGTGAATAAGGACCTCGATTTACATTTGCAGTCACTTAACACTCCAGAAATGCAAAAGAAAAAACAGGAGCTTGCTGAACAAGAGAAGAGCCTGAAGCTAATAGAACAGAAATTGGGTAGGTTAATGTATTATATTTTGGTGTCCTAAAGGACAAATTGTTAACTGCATCCAGATGTATTCTACTCTTACAAACTAACAAGTTCAAACTATGAAAGAAGATTGTTAAAATTAAGGGCTTAGAGATGTATCATTTTAGGAAAAGAATAGAAAAAACATATGTAGTATGATGCTGTGGATATTGCCTAGACCAGCACTGCCCTGAAATGTGTTCATATAATAAAAATGTGGCCAGTTAGTGTCATGTGAACATGAAACTATGATCTCACTAATATGAGATTATATAACTGTTAGTCTGGCTGGCCCAGTGGTAGAGAACATTGACATTCTTTTTGAAATGATTGCGTAGTAAAGAGCTGAATTGCTTTTGCTAAGGAAACACAATCAAAACATTAGGCTATAAAAAGAAACACACCTAATTCTGCAAGGATAGGATTTCTTAGAAATGTTTTTTATGTCAATATCAAATAATTTATGATATTGCAAAATACGTTTAAAAAACCAACATTTACTCTGTGACAACTATAAACAAAGCAAATGTTTTTACCTGTCATCTTTTGAACTCTGTTTCAGACATAAGGTAACTATAAAATTTATGGCATGTCTAAAGCCTTACTTCAAAGGTTTAACACTACAATTACAGGGCCCATTTATAACCAATAGGATTAATATTTATTTTAAACTTGTTCTTACTTGCAACTTTTTCATAGGTATGACTCCATCAGATAAAGTCACTGAACCATTACTTCAGCCTGTAATGTTAGATATGTCTGACACCCCCATCCCTCCCAAAAGAATGCGAAGAGAAACAGTACAGAAATTGTATAGGTAAGTCTATTCTGTATCTAGTCATTTGTTTTCCCATATCCTGAATTCAAAGCAAAACCTAGTTTGTTCTTTTTTTGGATGGGAGATTTGTTTTTAATTTGGATTTGTATACAGTAACCAACAATGAGTAGAGTTTGCATAAGGCTGATTTTTTCAGGGCAATTTTTATTGCCTTTAAAGTTTCTGCTGTTATTTTAGCTCGATATAAAGATTTGCTTACTAATTCTAATTCTATTTCTTTTTATGAACTGCTTGATCAGCATCTTTGTGCATTCATGTTCCCCATGGTATATTCAAATCTGTTACATCCCAGAAATATCTGAGATGGCTTGGTTTGTAAACTCTTTTGAAGTTCAATGTCAAATACTGGGCAGATGAACAGAGAAAGAATTATTCTTACAGAATGGGGAAAGAATCATTCTTACATAACTTTTTCTAAGTAACTGAGGTGAGCTGGTGGTAAAGTATTTAACACCATTATCTCTTTACTTGTGTATCTACTTCTACATTGCCTCTGTGACTAATGAGCTTTTGTACACACAAAAAAAAATCAGGGAAATCTGTAAGTTTGTGTCTTTAAAATGTCATGGAAGTGACTTTTCCATTTCTCATGTCTCTCCTCATGACTGCATCATTGTCTTTGCTGAACCATGGTCATATTTTTGAGATTATTTAAATCTTACTCATCTGTGTTCTGTAAATCTCAGAATGAGTTTTCACTATATTATTATGTCTATTATTTATGTTTGTTATTATTTTATTTTTTATCCACATGTAGAACTTAAGTGGTTATGTATTTAAACTGTCTAATATTAGCCTGATGCTATTCCTCATTTTAACAAAATAATTACAAGAATAAGAAGCGGAGCACAAATACGGAGTTTATACTAGTGGGAGTTCTGTGCTTTTGCATCAATTACATAAAATGTATATATAAATGAGATATATTTTTCATATATATACACATACAACAAAGGTCTTGGTTTATAAGCTATTGTGCTGTGTTTTTGTTTAGCTCGGAAGAATGGATCTCCTCTCCCACAAAGAAGCAGCAGCAACAGCAACTGCTGCAAGTATCCCCTTCAGAACTTAATGGAACTCCACGAAAGAGAAAGGCATAGACTGATGAGACTTGCTGGAAATAGCTATGTATTGAAAAGGTGAATACATTCAGTTAAAGGAAATATTCATGGTGTATTACCCATTGCTAAGATTTTTATACTGATAGAAGATATAAATGTATTTCATTTAGTAGTAATGAAAATTTAAGTATTTAACATTGATAGCCTAATTTTTGTATAGTTAATTTTCATTTCTAAAAGCTTTCAGAGTTTTTATGTTCATGTGTGAAAAAAGTTTAAAATATATCCTTTTTTATTTATGAAAAAAAAATCAATCTTTTCAATAAAACTGCTTCAATACAAAACACTGCCAGTATAATCATTTGTAATAATTAAGTCAATAGATTGTGCCATGAAATGAGATTTTAATTGAAAGAGCATCCCAGGCTGTCTGGGGAAGAAAACTTTCTGGACTGTTCTTTTTTGGTGGATGATGTGTCAAGGTAATATCAATGGAAAAGAGTGGGTTTGAACAGCAATATACCGAGATCGAACCACAGCCGTTTGTGGAGTCTTTAGACAGTTAACAACAAGCCCATATCTAAGGCTACGTCCAAGGTGTTGTCATGGGAATTCTTATCTCCTTCAGGCAGTGCCAATGGAAAAAAAGTAGCAACTTGTGAGTGTGAAAAGTGTAGCAGCTTTACTAGGCAGCTATTTTATGGATTGGGAGAGTGGTGAGGAGGGATACTTCATGGGTGCAAATGAGATACAATATAGTATCAATGCTAACCACTTTTCAACATCTGTGTTGCCACAATCTGCTTAAGCAGATAAATACACCTAAAGAAAATCAAAGTTTTCCATGGTTTAAGAAATGGAGTCTTAAAATGCTAGAGAAAGTAGTCAACAGGTAAATGAGACCAAAAAAAAAAAGGGGGGGGGAGTCAAAGGTCACCTCTAGTCATCTGTGTCACAAGGATTTTAGTAATGCACAGGACAGAAAAGGACCAGGCATGATTAAAGATAACAGTTTCAGCCAGGGTCAGAGCGAGCAGTTGGAAATAGGCTTGATTGGATGAAAAAGATAGGACAAGAGTAGAAAGCTGAACTTGAGACACTATAGAACTATTAGTTGAAGCTATGTAAATAAAGAACATAGCAGGAGAAGGTGTTCAAGGACCTTCACTAGCCTCAAAGAATTTCTGCATTAGAGTGAAAGTTGATATCAAATCTCAGCAACAAGCATTTTATATAGAGCTTTTCTGAAAAGGGACTTTAAATGTAAAAAGACATGATGGCATCCTGGTGTAAGTTTCAGAATGCAGGTCACTGGTGCACATCTCTGTGATGTTTCTAATAAAAAATAATTCTCCAAATTAAGGAGAAATTAAGCCGTGTGTTCTGTGGTGGAAGGTTCTCAAAACCCTCATGTCTTTTTAAAGACAGTCTAAATTATTTTAGACATTAATTTGTCCTATTCTTAAAGAAGATAAACTTATTCAAGTATAACATGTAACACCAGCCACAAGCTATGCTAGCCCTGCCTAAGCCCTTTTTCCCGTTTTTCAGCTCTAAATTTAGACGTAAAGACTTGAACCAGGCAGCCATAGTGGAGGGTTTGCCATGTAGGAAATCATTCCACCACACTTTAACTTGGTAGTACTTCTTTTCATTGCATTTATTTTCATTCTGGCATCTGCCTACGCTCAACCTCCAATGTCTGGATGACCTTGAATCCTGTTTGATTAAACACATATTCTAGCAGTAATGTTTCCTTTGGAAATTCATCTCTTGCCTTCAGTGGTCAGTATAGGCACTACCAGTGTTGTGATGTATCTCCCAGCTGGAAGCAGCGAACAGGAAATTAAGGATGGTTTCCAGAGTTGTGCAACAGCTATCGGAGATTTCGGGAGATTTCACCAGGGAATTTCCAGGATTTTTCAGCAGAGTGATTGCAGTTCATTACAGTGCAAGTTACTGCTTTGCATAGCTGGTTAGGGCAGCTGATTTGGTCCTGACAAACCTTTGAAGTTCTGAGTGTGTCATTTTTTAATTTTTTTTTTTCTTTACCCATTCTTTACTCTGTAAAAGAGCAAACTAGGGACTAAAATTGAGGGTGTGTATATATGTTGTGCTCACTGATTCCATGAGGGGCTGGTGGAGAGCAGTGCAGGAAATGTGAGAAGAAGTGGTTCTGGCTGGGGCCTGGGCCAGCCCATGGGAACAAGGAGCTGGTTTCTGATGGAGGCTGGAAGCAGCTCCAGGAAGGGAAGGGCTGCTGCCTGCTGCTCCACCACAGGGAGACAGAGCAGCTGCTCAGCAGGGCTGGGCAGTGATGAGATGGAGAAGGGGGCTGCACACATATCAGGTGTGGCCCAGGCTGTGCTGCAGCTGGTGGCACCAGCCACAGAGCGGGGCTGGCTGGGAGTCCTCTTGGTTCTGTCTTGGCTGCTGGCACCTCTCCCAGCCCAGGGAGACGGGACCTTCTCCTTTTTTTTT
Source organism: Grus americana (assembly GCF_028858705.1). Taxonomy (NCBI): domain Eukaryota; kingdom Metazoa; phylum Chordata; class Aves; order Gruiformes; family Gruidae; genus Grus; species Grus americana. The sequence goes on from NC_072853.1 coordinate 53,824,214, forward strand.
TCCCAAGAGAGACTCCCAGAGACACTGGCATGGTGCTGCTGTCCCCCTGTGAGGTGGTGTCTGCAGTGGACACTTGTGCACAGGGCCCTGTCAGGAAGCTGAGTAGGAGACCCCTTGCTGCGCCAGGTTACTCCACGCAGCGGCCCTGTACCCCCCGCTGCAGCAGTTTTCCTGCTTAGAAGGTAGATTAGATTTACCCCACTGAAAGACCTGAAACCTTCCCCTTGCTCCAGCTTGCAGCTTTCATTGCTCCCTGCCCCATCAGCCCCCAGTATCATCATGTATGCTGGGCTCATCAGTGAAGATGGAAATCAGAGCACCTCTCACTTCAACAAGGGAAGACAGGGAGCTGCACCTCTGGGGTGTAAACTGCTCAGTTCTCCTGTAGGACAGGGAACCTCTGGCAAAAGTGTATCAAGAGGAAACCTAATGTGAGTCCTGCGCCTGGGCTTGTGTCAACAACTGCACTTACCTTCTTCCCAGTCTCCCTCCCTCAGCAGAGGAGAAAATGTTAATGGTGAGGCTTTTTTTTTTTTTTCCTCTTTCACCCACCCCAAAGGACCGTAGCTTGACTCAGTGCTTAAGCACTGCTTCCCCTAGGCTGGTGTGTGCTTCTGTGCTTTCTGCTCTTCCTCTAGCAAGCAGGGATGCAGAGACGGCCTGTGTCAGGTGAGTGGGGATACCCCATGTTGACCCAGTGATGTTGGTCAGTGACAAGTCATAGAGTCATAGAATCAGAATGGTTTGGGTTGGAAGGGCCCTTAAAGATCACCTAGTTCCAACCCCCCTGCCATACGCAGGGACACCCTCCACTAGACCAGGTTGCCCAAAGCTGCATCCAACCTGGCCTTGAACACTTTCTGGGAGGGGGCATCAACAACTTGTCTGGTCAACCTGTCGTTCCCTTTCAAACCATGCTGTTGTGGTGTTACAACTCCACCATCATTACCATGGCCCCAGCTCCACAACTCTGCCACCCCAGTACTGCTGTCTTCTCCAGTACTTCTGTAGCCACGTGTTATCTCATCTGTGGCTTCCTTCAGCCTCCTCCAGAGCCTCACTGAGTCCCGTTGTCAGCCAGGGCTCCAGTTCAGGGAAAGAGCAGTGAGGCAGGAGGAGATAAGAATGATACCCAGAGAAGCAAAGCAAAGGCAGAGCAGTAAAGGGAGGCAGGGAACCACTGCAGGATGATGGTGTGCTATCGCGATGTCAGTAGCCTGGACATTTGGAATGGGTGTGGTTTTCATCCATTGAGATACCTTGTGAGACTTTACCAGTATAATTATTGGATGTTTTCCTCCGAAGCCTCTGAAGCAGGTGCAGATTTGATGATGCTAGGTTTATATTGCTGTTCTGAACTCCATTTCAACTAAGCTGGTCAAGAGATTTGCAGTCACCATTGATGAATGGTCCATACCATCAGTTGCTCACGATAGGAAGAGAGGTAAGTTGCTTGCTGTAATGTGTTTTTCTTAGGGATGCAGTGTCTACAGGTGCGTTTTGCAGTTATTCCTCCATCCCTTTGTTGTGTGGCCCAAGATAATTGGGATCCAGTAGTTTGGTTGGGGGGAAGAGGGAAGTGAAACTCAGTTCTCCTTGGTAAATGAAGCACAACTCCAGTTGTGAACACTAAAGGCAGGTCTAGCTCACAATGGTGTGAGTTTCATACAGGTACAGCAATGAAAGTTAACTCCATTTTACTTGATGCTGCTTATGTCTTTGAAGATTCATTAAAAATTAATACTAATTGTTCAGGCAAATAATATACCATTCCAGGAGTCAGTTTGCTTCAGACTTTCCATTCTGTCTTTTTGTTGTTAATCCTAAGTCATTTTCTACTGATACCATCATCCTCCTTTATCACAGTTTGTATTTTCTGACTTTTCAAATGTACTTCTGTTTTACTTTCTTTTTTCCTATGTGATAGCAGCAAAGGAGTCAGCACTGATATTTAAGGGTCTTTTTTCATCTCTCTTCCCAGCCAATGGAACAGGGGTTCCTAATCAAAGACTTTTATGATTATAGAATTTGGCTGGGGTTGTGGTGGTGTCATTTTATGGACATTTAATAAAGCATTAGTAGAGAACTGTCATTAAAATGTCGTCTGCCTTCATGCATCAACATTTTCTCCCAATAAATTCTGCTCCCAGTTGTTTGGGGTTTTTTTTTTCCATTATTTAGGAAACAAAGCCGAGTAAGATTGTATTTCATTAGCACACAGCAAGCATGATCACTGCCACTGAGGCAACCATCACAGAACAGATCTGCAGTCAATTCCTCTACACCTGCCAGGATGCAGTCCAGTACAGAAAAAGCCCAAATTAGTTTTAGTATTTTGTTATTAAGAAATCTCTTTGCTTATCCTCTAGGAATTGCAAAACGCATTTTACTGATGGTAGCAGTAACAGTATCTTTCAGTATAAAGTAGCTCTTAGCCTCCCTTTCTGCCTGTTGCTGGAAAGGGTGTATCCAGTGATTTTTGACATTCCTGCCACACCAGATCATCTCCCCAGGCTTCAGCAACAGGGATCATTTCTGTTTCATAAAAAGTAGACACATGTGCATGTGCACACAAACACAAATATATGTGTATACATAGAATTCCTCTACTATTATATGTTATTTCCATAAACAGGGTCTTCCACACCCACTGTGACTATGAAATGTGTAAAATTGCGACAGAGCTACGGTGGTGACTGGATGTACTTTAGCTGCACGCATGCTCTATCTCTGCCCGCGTTGCATGTCTTCTCTGCAACGAAATGGTGCCAAGGAACAGAGCAGTCTCAGCTTTAACAAACAAAACTTACAGAAAAACTTGTGCACGTAAACTAATTGAATGCAATTGTATTTTAAACCAACCTATATATAAAACTAAGGCAAATTTGCAGATGTTAGAGGCAAACAATAAGCGCCTTGCAAACATATTAATTCTGCAATTTTTACTGTATGTTTGATGTATGTTAATGGGTTCTTACAACTCTCAGTAGTTTTTATAGGACTGAGTATTTATGAGGGCTGTAAAGAAATCCTCACTCATTACTTTGAGTAACTATTTTATAGTATGCTAGCAGCTAGCTGTTTATGACTACAATATTTAGGCCCTGTTTGTATGCACACAGCTGAGCGCGCATGTAGTTTGAAACAGAAACGGGCCATAAAGAACAGACCTTCCTTCAATTTGCCAAAATTGAAAATATTTTACAACAGCAGAACTATTTGTTTCGCAGTCTTACACAAGAATAAATTATGCAAGATATTTCTTTCATCTAATAACATAATCCAAGAATTTTTTATTAAACTATATAATGTTCATTCTTTTTAGCAAAGGAATGTTACATTCTAGTTGCTTGAAAGACATTTAGTGGGCTCTCATTTCTATTATCCAGTTCCTCTTCATCCCTCATCCTATAACTGTGTCAAGTCAACTAATCCATATCATGCAAGAAACACCCATTGTTGCATTCAAGCCTAATTTCTAGAAGAGGAAAATTATTTTCCCCCAATTTACTTACAAGTTTGGAAGAATGGTGAACCAATTAACTAACTGCAGGAACTTCACATTCAGCATTTTTCACAAAAACTTGGTAGGTGAAAAAGTTACTGAATAAAAACCTGGGCTATTGAATTAAGAGTTGCTGCTACTTTGTTTAGTGGGAATGATCCCCACAAAAAAAAGTTAACTTTCTCTAGTAAACAGCTCCTGCTTTTATCATATTCTTATGACTAGATCCAAAATGTAGTAGAGAAATGAAATTGCAGTATCATAAAATTAGTATGTAATTAAAGACGGCCTCAATAAACAGGCAAGGTGGATTGGAGTGCTCCCGCTTTAATCTTACTTTCAAGAACCTGTCTTTTTAACTCAAAGGATCTTTTAGCACGTACCTGCACGTGCGTACAGGTATACTATCAACCTAAATTAATGACTGCCGTGTTGGAAGATACAGATTGCAGGTCCAGCTCTGCTCAAACTGGAAGAGCTGGTTGTGCAAGAGGAAGATTCATGACAGCCTGAGGAATGCAGTGAATTCTTCTGAAACAATGGAGGAGGCCATTCTACAAGTTGCTCAAGAGCTTCTTTTCTTCAGCAGAGTCCTGGGGCAATTCTAGGACAGAGGATGTCCTGTGAGAAGGGATGGTTCGAAGTTCTCTGAACGCTGGGCGCTTCTGGCAGAAGCAGTCGAGAGAGTAGTTTCAGTAATGCGTACCAGAGCTAGCTCAGCGAGGGGAAATCAAAGCAGAGCTGCTGAAGTGGAAGCATGCTGAAGACTGGTACGCATGCAAGAAGCCTCACGCGCTGAAATCGAGTCTGCTTCTGGTGCAAATGGCGATTTTGGCAGCTAAATAGGCTACAGAGAGCTGCCTTCAGTATAGCAACTTTACCTTCCATCATCCATGCCTGAATAGGCCCGCAGGTATACAGCAAAGCTGGTTGAGTCAAACTGCTGCAACGGTGTGGTAAAAACGGCGATGGGTTAGATCAATTACTAAGTGCTGGTGTGCTGCTGGTGCAGTGTGTTGCTAGACAGACGTGCAAGCTTGCAAGTAATCGTGTCCTTCATTGGCATTTTAACCACTGTTTGGAAGTTTGTAATTGCATTCTGAGCGGAGAGCCTTCAGATGCCAAAGGCAGTTTATTGTCATGCACAGCTTGAAAGGAAAAAAGTCCCTCTGAAAGTGGGTGGTCAGGCCAAGACTGACTTACCCAGCTGGACTCTGGATGGAGATTTTATCTACCTGCAGAATTGAGCCAGTCTGGGAGTCAGCATCAGAGCATCGATTTGACCATTCTTGTCGTTCTCCTTACTCTGCAAACACTGTGCGGCCAGCAGGAGCGCTGGAGGAGGGCACAAACCCAAAGGGTTTTTACTTTTTCCTCCTAACTGTGATTAAGACTAAACTTGTGGTGCTGGTAGAGTCTTTCTGCTCTACCAAATTTGCCACCCACATGTGCCAAGATAATTCAACAAGGTTTGACAGTACAATAAGTCATTTTTCTTATGGGAAAGAAAGCACACTGATTTTTTTCAGATTTCGTATCTTCCTTGGGGTTTTTTGTGGCTCTCAGAGCCAGAGCCATCTAATCCCCAGTTACTCAACCACCCACTGAATCACAGCGTGGGAACGTGTTCTAGGCTCTGCAAGTCCGAGTCATTTTTTTTATGTTAATATTTCAGAAGTGTAAGCAGTAATTTCTGGAAAATTAAGTGGGCTTGGAGAAAGAGAAATAGCCATGGATATATGCAGATATACTTCATGTGCTTTACATACCAAATGTCAAGTATTCTGGAGAAGAGCTGCTCCTTACATATTGATACACTGATTCTTAAATCTCATAAATACATTTAAAATGTCCATGTTGAATTTTTTTTTCCTGAAGTGCTCTACTTTCTCTTATCTTAGAATGCTAATATATATGACTTATGGTGTAAAGAGAGATTGAAACATTTTAACCAAATATGTTGAAGTGCAAATAACAAGTGAACTTTTGAACTCTTGCATTCTCTGAGGGTCTGCAGGGGTCTCTGCCAGGCTTGGAGAAAGAGCAGAACATGGATGCTTTTGTTAGAATTTTGGCAAACAGAATTATCTGGAATTAACACGTTTTATTCAGATTTGTTTATATTCCAACTTTTACACTCGGGATACTACTAAGGAAATTTAAACTTCATTCACACTTCATGATGTTGAATCAAATGGTATATTTTCATACCAGTTTATTTCTTTTTGCTTTTTCAGATGGATCTTCTCAATAGCAGAAACATGTTTTCAAGTGATCTGTCAGAATTGTTTCATATTTTAGATCCTCTTGCACTGAGCAGATAGAAAACTAGCATACCTGTAAAACAAAGGATATTTGCGACCTATTTGTTTTGTGGTCCAGCTTATCACTTCAAACTGGATTTCTCTTGAATAAGCGTTACCCAGTTTCTCTTCTGAAAGTTTTGTGTATGTAAGAGAGTAACAGTGACCCTGTGTCAAATATGCGATAACATTATCGCAATAGAGGAATTTGGGGTCAAAGAGTTTGCTGGTTAGCTCTGTTGCCAAGACTGACTGTTCCAGATCCTTATAAAGACATGCTGACACATCTAGGTAATGTGTCAAGGACCTGACGATATGGAACATTTTCTACAGCATTACTTGAAATGAGAGCCTTGCCTTTGTTGAAAAACTCTCCTGCACGTGCAGAGATTGCACATGAAAAATAAGAATGAAAAATATGCCATCTTTCTGGGGGGTAAGAACTGGAAAGAAATCTGGGCTCTTTTTCCTGAGTTGGCAAAGCAGAACGCAGTTCAGTGTTCTGCATTAAAATGCAATTTTAATAGACATTTACAGTGCAGTTAAAACTTTGGAAATCGGCAAGTTTATTAATTGTTACTTCGTTCTTTTCTTCTCAGCTTTCAGAATGTTTCTGAATTTCAAAAACACAGCTATCATTTCTAAGTCTGCTCTGTCTTTGGAACCTATTTGCCGTATTTTGCGTGCACACTGACAGTATATCTCCCTTTGCTCCTTCCAGCAGTGCTCCTGATTCCTGGGAAAGAAGGAAATTTGTTAGAACATTCCTCAGGTTTTAGGCAATGCCCATTATTGCTCTTGGAACACTTTGACAAAGCAACTACACAAAGAGAGAGACACAGAAGTAGTCAAATCCTGTTAAAATTCACTTAGGTTGAAAAATAAACAATGCAATCTCAGAATCCATAACATCTAGAGCTTTCATCTGCATAACTTCCTCTGTCAGCTTACCTTTTAAAAAAAAAGTTTTCTAATCCTCTGCATATATATATTTAGTCAAGATTGTGAAAGATTAGTGAGTGGTAAATGCAAATTTCCTCTCAAAAGAAAAAAGGAAAACCAGAATCTTTAGGATGAAAAAGAACTCTCAGATTATCTCTGCCAAAGGGTCCGAAAGGCTTTGAAGATGAAGTGCTGGATGTCACTTCACACAATTAATTTTTTCTTTCCTAAACTTCAGCTTAAGTCTGCTGGTATAAATTTCTCCAGGATGGAAATTAATGATGATTAAATAGGATTCATTCCTGTAGGAAATGATGCAGTAGACTTCTGTGGGAGCCGCTGGCTATTTCGTATTACTGCAAATCAAGCCACAACACAGTGGCTGTCTTTTGGTACCCATTTGTGTGCACAATGGCAACGACAAGTAGACTTGATCTGCTCATCATTAACTGTTACAGCTGCAAAATCTGGCTATTTTGGATGATCTAACTGTCATTTAGTAACCTGCAATCAAAGTTACGGTTTTAAAACCATATGCTCTTTCTCCCTTTTTCTTTGTTTAAAATATCAGAAAAAGAATCAAGGTTCTAGCAATTACTAAAGAGGAGCTGCGGATGGGTCTTGTCTTTTTCAACAGTTTGGTCATCTACTACACTTAAATATCTTGATGAGAGGTAGAAGCCATGATTCATTTATGTGCGTACAATTTTTAATGTTCCAGAATTCTGTATTTTCAGCAGCAGGAGGTCCATGCAGCCACATCAGATGCTAACACCTTAAAGCACAGACACGGGAGGCCAAAATTCAGGCTTCCCATCTGGAATGGCTCCCAGGACTACCAGCCAAGACATACTCTATACAAATCGATTCCCTGTATTGTATAATCAGATGCACTGTCTGGTAGGAAAAAGCAAATAAAAATAGGGTTTGTTGGTATTTTGCCTAGTTTCACAGCAACTGTCCACTTTTCTTAATAGCCTGCAGACCAGTCTGCTAGTGGTCCAAGAACCACAAATGGCTAACTTGTGCACTACCAGCTCTCTCAGCTACAGCACCAATAGCACATGCACTGAGCAACTTTGTACTTACTGCTCTCGCTCGCTTTCACAGACGTCATGTGCTTCGCGCAGAACGTGGAACCTGCAGAGGCCCCTTGCCTTCAAAAGGCCCAAGCCAACCTTGTCCTTAACAGCAGGGACGTTTTGTTGTCAGTGTAATATCTTTTATAATCATTTTTTGCCAACTGCAAAACAGGACCAGACCCTAGAGACAGTCTCTAGAAAAGGATTGTTTTGTTTCCACCCCTGGATGTGTGTCCAACCTATGTTGCAATGTTTGGCTGTGGACTTTTGTCTTTTTTTTCCTTTTTTTTTTTTTGGGGGGGGGTGTGTGTTCACTGCCTAAAAAGAAAAGAGTATATACATACAAAGGATCTAGGCTTGAATTTTAAGCTGAGCTCCTCACACTTAGAATCATTAAAGCCTGGAACCAATTATGAAGACTGAACACTTACTCGTCTCAGAAGAGTTTTGCAAGTTACCAAAACTGAGTCAGGCATGAAGTCCTGTCTGTAGATTTAGGGGGCAGCTGAAATTAAATACCCAGTTACCACAGACTGAATTGAGGGAAAAGAAGAGAAAGTGTCTTTTACTCTAAGTGACAGTAAGTACCTGTTCTATAAGTTTCACATCAATAACTCAACCCAGATCAATGAGAAGAGAAAGCTTACATGCAAGGAAATTGGAATAAAGTAATTGTAAAGGAAGGCTGAACCATAAGAAGAGTGAAGAACTCTGATTCCATAATAGAGATGTAAATTAAAGTCTTCGTTGCCTTTTAATATGCCACATAGTAAATAGTTAAGATAATCTGCATTGCCAACTCCAGACAGCAACTCCACAGAACTGCTGAAAGTCAGAAACAGTTGGATAAAGACAGTAAGTTACTGAAGAGCTCTAGCAATAAAAAAAAATCAGGAGACTGGCTTACGAGTCATGAGATTTAAAAAGTATACAATTCTTTGTACTTGCCTTTTTGTTTCGGAGTCTGTAGGATAGTTTTGAGTCAGGTTTTCAAATTACTCGCTGCAAAGGAATGCCAGAACTAACTTTTTCTTGCAATACAATCTGAAGTGCTCAAATCACACTGGAATTCCAGGAACTGAAGCTTGAAAGAAAAAGCAAAATGTATGAGATGCTGCAATGCTAAAAAAAAAACCAATGTAAAGACAAAGCACAGTAGTTGCAGAGATGATTTTTTTCTGCCTCATTTTTTTAAAGAGAAGACTGATGTAACAAAATACATCCCACAATCTAACAATGGTAAGACGTTCCTCCTCCATCAGGGTTTCACTGTTGTAACTTGTAAAGTCCGTTGAACTGACCAGACCTCACTAGGAATAAAGGTCTTGGGAGCATTCCCACTTTTTCTGGGCAAAAAGGACAACTCATGCATGAGGCAGTGAAGTTTTGGCTGTCTCAGGATACAGTCAGTGAAGTGGCTCTTGTGAGTTATCTAAAACTAATCTAAACCTCTTGAGTTATACATGGTTAACGTTTCTAGACATTTGGCTTACTTTATACGCTCTGGATACAGATGTCATCTTCTGTGAAAGAGAACCGTTCCCATAATTCGTGCTAATCTGCAACGTACTATCTGCAGTGAAATTATAGTGTAATAATTTGCAGTGACTTCCCTGACCTCCAATTAGGAAACATCCTAATGCGCTTCAGATAGTTTATTTTCCCCTAGTGCAGTTTTAAAATGTCTACAGCTACAGCCTCTCTGATGTGATTTCTTTATTAATGACAAACTTCAGGGAAACAGTGGGAACAAGCTGGTGTGACATTAATTGAATGTTTGCCTTCAAGTCGCCTATTGTTGGTAACTGTTGGAAAACCATTGAAACTCAATGCGTAGACTGACACGAAGTAAGGCAGCATCTCACAGCAGAGATTGTCCTGTTTCTCCACAATTAAATTTGAAAGGAGAGAAACAACAGCCAGTATTTGTCTAAACAGCAATGACAAATGTAAGCTTTTCACTTCTTTTTCTGAAAGAGCTACACAACGTGAAAGAAAGGACCAGAACTCCCTACCCCTTCTCCTCTGCTCGCTTCTCACTGTCTCCCCCTCCATCCCAACCTCAGCTGGACTACAACACTTAGCGTGGGTGCCGTTATTATTGGAATATAGGGAATTTCATCTGGCACAGAGTTTAACCACTTCCCAAACTGAAATAGGCTGTACCGGTTTATGCACAATAACCACATCTGTATCTACAGATCTTTCTCTGGCTTTAAGACTGTTAGTATAACTGAGGTGGCAAAACTCTCTGTAGAGACCAGGCCTTGGCACAAAGCTTGTAAGTGTGTAACACTGAAGACAAGAGAGCTCTGCTTTTGTTCAGATCCTCTAGCATCACTGACAGGTAGCTATAAAACAACAGGATTCCTTCCTTAATCGTTTCTCATCCTAGAGCAGTGATGACCCCACCATGGTGTTCTGTAAATGGCTAAAGGGAATAAAACGAAAAGCCCAACACCAACACGCACAAAGAGTATTAACGATCCCTGACAGAGTTCATCCTAAAGTTTGGGTTCGATTTTAACTGTCATTAAACAAGTATTTTAAATAGCACTCTACAAGCCTGAAATTCTGTGCTCCTAAAAGTAAAAGCGAATGCTGTAAATAATGCCAGATGCCCTGAATTGAGTCCATGACTGAGTTCATTCTTGAACACATGCTGCTATACATAAATTCTTTGTATCTTATGTTCTCTTAAGTAAATTCTGAAACCATGAGTTCATTTTACCACTACTGCATACAGTCTTGTTGTTCAGTGAAAGTATTACAGTCATTTGATCCACCGGTTTTCAGTCCACCACACAGGAAACACATCAGCAACATTCATCATTTTTAACTTCTTCTCCATCAACCATCATTCCTGTAGACACTGCTCTTCCAAAACAATATAAAAGAGACACCCTCCTTTGGCAATGGATGTTTCCTTTTAACAATAAAAGACAAATTAAAGAGGATACAAGTCCATGGCTGATCAAGAACACTCGTCTGTACAGCCTGCAGCAGGGTGGGTGCTGAAGTGTAGGACACGTCTGAAAGAGGAAATGGTGTCACCAGGAGGTTTTGATCTCAGGTGGGAAGAAGGAGATTCAAGGCTGACCTGGTCTCAGAAATAGCTTACAGATCCTACTGAAATCTCTGAGATCTTCTAAAATACTTAGCTAAAGGATGTTACGACGCAGTGGTTAGATAATGCGACAGGTTAAATATTTAGATATTCCTCACTCTCTACTAATTGTAATTAACTACAAGGCCTAGTACTTGTTAGGAGGCATGTATTCAAACCAATCTACCCACCTCTCCCAGTACCAGGAAGAAACAATCAACAAAGCCATTGTCTGTGGAAAACACTTCTGTACTTCCCTGTTCTCCGTGGACTTTGCTAACCAAGTCATGCCATTGCTTTAACCCAGCATGTCTGAACAAAAGAATATTTGGTTTCATTTCATTAAACTGTTGATTCTTGCCTGAGATTTTCAAGAGAAGGTGCAGCGTGAGGTGCACAATGCATGCAGATGGTATCCAGTGATGTTAGCCAGCAGAGGTTTGACTGAAACAAATCTTGGGTGCTTAACCTCTAGTCTTCACAGAGATGCAGGCTTTTAACTGCCATCAAAATCAGTGGGAGTGAAGTACTTACTTACCTACTTCAAGGGTGTTGCCCTTGGGTCATTTAGATTGCTTAACTGATCAAAGGAGAACACTGCTATCACCAGTTTATTTAATTGCAGCCCTGGGAAATTCAGTACAAATGGTTTGCGCAGTCTGGTTATCCCACAATTAGACACACAAGGCGAAACATTTCTTGAGAATAATTTCTAGAACAATGTCTAGAATAAACAGGTATTTTTTTGTAGACTCTGTGAACAAAATAAGATATAAACTTTCCTTTTTCTCCCAGTTGCATATGCTTCTTGGTATATTTGTCTTTGCAACCACAAATCCCTGCAGAAGGTATTTAGGGTTCAAGAGTGGAACATTTACAGCCAGCCTCTCCGCAACATACAGGTGGCCTGAGGAGGAACAAACACTTTCCCCTCAGCCCCAACTAATAGAAATTTATGTTCGAATACATGAAGCACAAGAAAGTACAACACGGTAAGGCCATTGTTTTAATAACAATATTTCACAGGATGTGAGCATACGATCAGAGCAAGATGCTGCCCATCCTTACACCACGGAGATCACCACCTCCTCTTTCTGCACCTTCTTACCTCCAATGCTTTTTGTGTCTTATCCCCAGTTACACTCTTGTGCAGCCTCTTACATTTTACTTCATCTTCTTCCTTCTTTTGTTTAACTTCTCATTTTTTAAAATTATCACCTCCTTTGAAACTCTCGATTGATAAACAGAGAATCAAAAGCAACTACAAAAAAAATCATCAGATATTTTTCTTTGCATTTCACACTACTATAAAACAAGATATGATTTCTCACCATATAATACTGGAGCTTACAGGCATGCTGAGAAACAGGCAACATGATGTCATGTGCTGCCTGAGTCTAATTTGACTGTAAACTCCTTTGGGTAGAAGCAATGAGTCCATTTTGATGAATTGGATTACGATAGTCTTGCTATTGTATAGGAAGTCCCTGCCCATAGCAGGGGGTTGGAACTAGATGATCTTTAAGGTCCCATCCAACCCAAATCGTTCTATGATTCTATGATTCTATGATTCTAAGTCCTGCTCCTTTGGTAGATCTGTGCACATAAAAGTATTACAGCCTCATCTTGTATTTGTAGGACATTGCCAATGTCCTTCCACATGGAAGCACCTTCAGAGACCGAGCAAGGGGACAAAAGTGCCTTGGGGAAGTGTGAAGCTAGAAGGGACTCTCCTCCCCCTTCTACCTCATAGTGTTGCATTTCTGATGAGCAGTCTCGCTGGGGCCTGGAGCTGTCATTTTGCTTTGTTCACCAGAAGCTGCAGTCATACATTTTGGGTTGTAGTTTTTGAGATTAAGGACAGCCACAGAACATCAATGTGCTGTGAAAATATAAGTTTGGAGAAGGCAGATTAAGAAAGAGATTTGGGGTTTGTTCTTCTGTTTGGGTCTTTGCACCTTTGAACTGCTGTAACCTTAATGAGAATTTACAGGACAAAAAATGAGCGGCACCAGGGAGAAACTAGAGAAGCTGAAGAAATTTGCTCAGTGTCCAAATGGCTGAATCAGAAAAATGAACTATCCTATATAAATCCTCTTCTAAAAACACGGTGTGACAGCAGAGAGGCATGAAATCTTTGTGGTCACAGTCTTTAGCTAATGAGGTCTTATTTAAAATATTCCTGGCATTTTTGTGTTTGGTTAGGTCACTTTTTGAAACACAAAATTTCTTTAAGAACCCTAAATCTTCTTTACAGGGTGCAAGTTGAGCAGAAGTTAAGTTTAACCTTGCTTTTGAATGCAAAATAGATAGGAACCAGAAGAAATGTACAGAAGGCTGCCCTAAAACTAGCAATCGGGGGGGGAGGGGTTTGACTGAGAAATTAGGCCAGGAGTTCCTTTTTCCGAGGAAGCAAGAACAATGCTGTCAATTACAGTATTAGGTCTTAGCTACATCAAGAATTTCCACCTCTTGTTTTCAGGAAGATCTTCTTATTTTAATATTAAGTGGACTTACTGCATTTTTAATCAATTCATTGAAATAAACCAACACCTATTATGCCTAAACTGAGATTATAATGCCTGCGTAGAAACTTGCACCTGTTGTTAAACCCACGTAACTTTCTTGCTTAGTTAAAACACCAGGAACTTCAGCAAGAGACTGGATAAACTGATGAACAAGGAATTAAAGCTTCAGAATCATGTAATTTTCTATCAGGAACAATGTAATTGTTTAAAAATCTGTTGACAAGTTTGTCCCAAACACTATAAAGTCATGTGCCACTCCCCTTCTCTGCTTTCCAGCTCATCTCTAAAAAATCGTGAAAGCTGCAATCATCTGACACATTCAATCAGAGAGACGCAGATTAAGAAGTGCAGTGCATGCCATGACACTCTGGAAGCTGCCCTGTATTGGTGGTAAGGACTGCACAACAATTAACGTCCTCAGTTTTATTCTTTATTCTGAAATACTGCACTACCATCAGAGGTGAGATATCAAAACCAGAGTAACCAGTATGTCTGTAAGCAAATATGACAATACTTGATTTCATAACAAGCAAGATTGGAAGAAACTCTTTACGGCAAGGGTTAACAATGCACACAGTTGCAGACTCAGTCTTTAAGTACATTTCAGCAATTCGCCTGCAGATTTTTGGACGGGTCTGCACACAGGCAGCAGATGGAGCTTTGTATGAACCAACTTTGTCCTACTGTATGTGCAGGTTAGAGCAGTAGTAGCTGTGGAAAGAACAAAAGAGCATTATGCATCTTCTCCATTGGGTAATTCCACTAAATCCAAGATAAGCAGACACAAAAGAAACCTCTTCCCCGTACCTCCTCTACCCCCAACCCACCTGCCAAGAAATACTGATCTCCTCTGATCTTCTTTCCAGCGCTCTTTAACTTCTTCCACCTTTGCACATGTGTCAGCCAGCCTCGGGCTCTTCACTGAAAGATCTCGCAGAGCATCGTAATGTTTTCTTCTGATTGTCATCCTATACTCTGATGTCCTCTCTCTGCACAGGCTTGCTGTGCTAGGAAATCCAGGGTAACAGTGGATGATACGTCATTCAGTCCTCCCTCATTCTATAGTAAGTAATACGGGAGAGTGCTTATCTTTCCTCTATGTAGACCTTAATCACTATTTCTTTAGTAGTTACGACTATTCAGTACAAAGTAGATACTACGTTCTATGAGCGTGGCATACTTGTGTTTTACAACTCTCCAACGCTCAAACAAATCATTCTGGATAATAATGGTGGATAATAATGGATATTGATCTCTGCTGTCCTGCCTTGCAGCCTTGCAATAGTGTACTCAGCTGTTCCCAGGGACTAGCATTTGTTTATTTTGTTCTCTAGCCAAAACCGTAACTATGACAATAAAGAGCATCAGTTTTAATACAAACACTTAATGCATGCCACAACTGGGCAATGTTTGGGCTGTTTGCAAAACATTGATTTTTTTTTCTCTTTAAATAAGTAAACTTAGCACAAATGTTTTCCTTCAAAAAGGAAGTAACGCAAAGGAAGAAATGCTGGAGTTGCCAGGTTGCCCACCCATGTGCTGAAACATCCCCGAAGCATGTTCCATGAAGCCTGTACGACACCACACCGTCGGCGCCTAGATAGGCAAATATGGCACTTCAGCTAGGTGAAGGTGTGGCCTGAGCACTGGGCAGGACCACATGGGCTATTTCTCTGCATACTGCACAGCTACTAGAGTCAATCTCCGCTACAGACTTTTTTTGTGGAATTAACAAAATCTTCATAGTTGTGTAACTGCTATGGCCCACCAAGGTGGCTCTCCAGTGAAAAGAAAACAAAAATCTTCTGTTCTCTTTCCTCTCCTTTGTTTATTTATTCACTCCTGACCAGGGCTTGGATTTTTTTCTTTAAGTTAACATGTTTATAAATAGTCATTTTATTAACATCTGTTACTTACTTTTCATTTGGTCATTAATTTTCATTAAACACAGCTAAATATGTGTCTGGCTGACTTTAGGGAGGTGATTACACATAAAAAATTCAAAATTGAAGCCTGACTCTTGCAGTGGGGAATAATTTTTTAAAAGATATTGCAGAAAAAGCTCATGATCTTATCTGAGAGGGGATAACTTGGAGGACACCAATCCTAGACTTAAATTAGAAATATTAATGTTCGGATTACTATGCAGCAACATATATACTAGGCCAGTCCCTGAATGGGACAGGTCTGTATCATGTCTCTGCAAAACAGTATCAAACTCCTGTTTCCCCACGGAGTGCTTTTCCTGGTATATCCAAACCAGCATGCGTCATACACCTCAATCCAAGCCTTCCTCTGTTAGCTTGGAGTTTCCTACAGCTTCCTTTCAAACTGTTTTTTGTTCCCTAATCCCAGTTTCATCTTTCCAGAGGGACACTGTGACCTGCTTTGACTCATGGACAGAGTTAATACAGCGCCAAATGTAAAGCCATACTATGCACAGCTGTAGACTGGCTTTTGGCATCTGATGGCCAGGTAAGAAGTACCTGAAAGACCTTCTGTGCCACAGACAACAGTTGTCGATGACAGAGCTTTTTTTATTAAAGAGAAGATACAAGGGAGTACAGACACCTCTCTAAAAAACACTCACCTCAGGTTATTATGGCAATTTTTTGAGGCGGTGAACCTGAAGAAAAGGAACCAAGAATTCAAAAAGTAATTTATTGCTGAAATCTACAGAAAGAGCTGATACGTAAGAGTAAACTGCGGAGAGAACAGGCAGTCTGTCCATGCACCGCACCATTAAAGACACATTTCTCTTTTGGAGTTCTGCGGTAAATACTCTGATAAAGTTTTTGCTATTTATTCTGCCTGCTCTGTGCACCTTCCTCTCTCTGGCAGGCCCTTGCATGTGGCCCTGGTTGTTTCCCCATCATTATCCTGTTACGAAGTATGAAAGTGCTGAAAACACAGCCAGACTGCTTAGTAAAGAAACAGGAACTTTAAAACTATTTAAAAGGATTTATGGACTCATGTCTGTGATCTCCGTCTCCCAAGAACGCATGTACTGACCTCGCCAGTCATCGAAGCCCTCCTCAGTGCACTTGCAGACTACACACTTCATTTGGAGGGAGGGGTGGAGGGATGCTTTCCATGTACTTAAGAATCATCTATCTTGGGATTTCTGTGAATTTTAGCGATGAGAAGATATAGCACAGAAAAATAAAGTGTGAGCATTGCTGTCTCCTTGAGAGCACGATTAACCTTCATATTTACACTCTGAAATAAAACTAGTTACACCCATAGAAAAAATGCAGCCATGAGCAGAGCCTGGAGCACATGTTCAGTGTGCACCTGAGCTGAAGATTCTCCTGGCAGAGTCCAGTTTCTCTCCCGGTTGTTGTTGAATCAGCTGATATCATAGGCCCAGTGTGAATATCAGAGAAGTTGAGGTCAACACTATGCATCTGCCCAAATTAATCCATTTTTATTCAGCTCAATACTTCTCAGCACAAGTCATCCTCTGCTGTTACTCCTTACTGAGCCATCATGCAGCCATGCATAAAACTTCACTCCATCCAACAGCGCTTGCATTTAAGTTCCCACAGAGCTCTGGTTTCAGTGAGGAGAAGCGAATGGTCCTGCGGGATTTTGTTTTTCATTGTTATGGTTTATTTTAAATGAAACAAACTCAAAAATACACTGTGCTTTGCAGTGGAAGAAGTCTCACATATCCTTTTGAAGTAATGGCAGCAAATACTATCAAAGTTCTGTTTCATAATATTTACATAGTTGATCCAGACAGTAAGAGCACAACTCCTCTATATCAGAAAGCAGGAGAGAGACTTTCCTGCACTGTTCTTGAGTGAACAAACATTTTTCCAAGGATGGAGTCCTGAAGTTACAGGCAACTCCTGACTCATTGTCTGCAGTTTCCATGGGGTAAGTGAAAAGCTGTAATATAATGGTGCCCCAAGTTGTGTTTGATCATGAAATCAAGTCTGCAGTTTGCAGGTTAGAAAGGTGCCCTCATGGCAAATCAGGTAACATCTGCTTTACCTCCCTTCTCCAAGATACAAGCTCAGTGCTTTGTGTAGGGAAATGTCCTGTTGCTTCATGCTCCTTTTGTTTAAATCAGCCTATTAATTTTTGTAGTATGCAGTCATTCTCAAGATGGCCATGACCTCAGTCTTTCATTAATGACTTTCCCTTCGTGGGACAATGTACAGCTAGCTCTTCCACGTTGCTCATCACTTTTGGAAAAAGACCAACTTCAAAAGTTCCTTGACTGGATGAGGAGGGGAAAAAGGAAGAAAGAGCCTTCTTCATTGCTTTTTAGGGACTGAACTGTAGCCTTGCTTCCTTCAGGCTGGAGAAACTCCAAATAATTTCTGCCGGCACAAGTAATGATGCCTGAATGGCATGCTCCTGCAAATGTAAACAGTGGCACAGCAAATTGTTTAACCTTTGCCTGAAGCATAATTTCTTAGACAGTGAGGTGCTACCCTCTCCAAAGCAGCTGTGGAGCCTTAGGAGGATGCCATTTTTTCAAGTGAAGTGGAACGGATTAAAGTGACAGAAATAATCTCTTATTTTCCTATTGCTACTTATCACCAGCAAAGCGCTGGGGGCAGGAAGCTATAGCGTACGTCTCTGGAGAAACAATTACCAAAAAAGCAGTCTGAAAGCCTAATTTTGACCTCAGCATTTAAAACATATTTCCTTGTCAGACTCAGAGGCTGAGTAAAGTCGTCAGGTGAGACCAACCGTAACATTAGCAGATGAAACCTGCCGGTTTCAGCAGGTTGGGGCAGACGATGAGGTCTGGGTTCAGCTCAGGCAGGCTGCTGCCTACAGCAGAAGAAAGGTCCCGGCCCTGCTGCCGGCTTTGCCTGCACGTGAGACCTAGAAAGCCAGAGTGGCTGCTGTGGCCAAGCGAGGCCCTGGAGCACATGGACAGGGTTGGGACTGGTCAGGCTCAACAGCAGGCACTGCTCCCAAATCTTCCACCTGACCTCTTCTCCACACAAACACGGCTCTCTCTTTTCTCTTCCTTCCCTCTGGCAGGAGCAGCCTGCCCTGGCCCAGCCTCGATGCTTTGTTCAGTTTTGCCTGAATCCAAAGCAATCACTTAAAAGGAGCTGAGGAGGACAGAGGGGACTCCCTGTTGTCTGCACCATGGTGGGACCCATCACAGATAGCCTTGCATGGGCAGGTCACCCTTACATACACAGGTCACCCACTCAAGGTGCCCGAGTTAGATTTTAACGCCTGAGTGAATTTGAATACCCACTGCTCGCTCTGCCCAGAGAATGGTTCTCCTTATGAATAATGGCCTACTATGCACGGCTTGCAGAGGTAGCTGCAAGCAGCCCTCCCCGGCCCAGGGTCGGGATGAACCATTGGGCCACGCATGGGAACGGTGACCATGTCAAGGCAGTGGTGTCAAGCAGGACCACAGGGCTGCTGCACAGCAGCGAGCCCGCCAAGACCTCCCTCACTGACACTGCGAGTCCACAGGGCCTGCGCCAGCCCCACTTGAAGGTGAACCCAGGACCCCCAGACCCCTGCCTGCCTCGCTCTTCCCCAGAGGCTCGACCCTCTCCCCGCATCAGCTTTCCAGTGGGAAAAACAAGCTCGGGCGCGGCCGCCGGCCAACTCGGGCAGAGGGACGGGGAGCGGGGGCTGCCCCCGGGGAGCCCCGCTCATGGCGTCCGGGCGCCATGTGGGGCCGGCGGCCGCCCCTCCATCTGCGCGCAGCGCCGCTTCTCCTCGGCCGGGGGGCGAGAGCGGGGCGGGGGGCAGGGAGCGAGCGGGGCCGCGGCAGGGGCCGGGGCCGGCCGGGCGGGGGTGGAGGGGAGCGGCGCCTCGGCCGGAGGGGGGTGCGGAGCCGCCGTGGAGGGCGGAAACGGGGTGGGGGGGGATTTGCGTCAGTGAGGGAACTGGGAGCGGGTGAGGGCGGGCGGGACGGACGAAGGGACAGAGGGACGGAGAGAGCCCGCGAAGAGGCACCGGCCCTCTGCAGTTGCCCGCTGCCGCCCGCCCGTTCCCCCCCCCATGGAGCTGTGCCCGGGGTCCGCAGCGCCCTCGGGCTGGGCGCTGCCTCTGCTCCTCGCCCTGGGCGCTGGGCTCAGCCACGCCACCCCGCACCTGCGGTACACCCGACCGGGCTCCCGCAGCAAGTGAGTACCGCCCGCCCCGGAGGGGGCTGCGGAGCCGCTGCCGGCGGCTGGGCGAGCTGGGCCGGGCTGGGGCAGACAGGGGTGCCGGGGCGGGCGGGCTGGGACGGTGTGCGGGCTCCTTCATCCCGCTGCCCGTCCCTAACGGCCGTTGTCTTCCCCCCTCAGGAACTGGTGCGCCTACATAGTGAACAGGAACGTGAGCTGCTCAGTGCTGGACGGGACGGAGAGCTACGTCCAGGCCCAGTACAAGTGCGCCTGGAACCAGTTCCCCTGCCAGCCCACCCCGGTGTAAGTAGCCGAGGCGACGACCTCGGGAGGAGAAGCGCTTGGCCGCCCCTTGCCAAACCCCGGCGGAGAAGCGGTCGCTGCCGCTATGCTCGGACCGTCCGCGGCACCCCAAAAAGCCTACGGCTAGGGCGGGAGGGCGCGTACCGCCTTCTGGTCCCCAGCACGCCCCGAACAAAGCGCTCGCTCTTATTGCAAACATAAGGCTGCCGAAGTTAATTAGAGCCAGATTGAGCGCGTTGTTGGTCCGTACAGCCAGTCCGTTGCACACAGCCGAAAGGGAGCTGCGCTGGCACAGCTCGTCGTGCCGCGCTGCGTGGCGTGGTTGGGGCTTGCAGGGAGGCGGTAAGCGCCCAGGCTGCTTTCCGTGGGCGGCGGGAATGCCAGCACCTGCTGGGAGCACACCTACGCACCCTGGTCCAGATTCACCAGGGTACAGCAGCGCTCAAAACCGGTTTTATGGTTGCTCCGTGTTACTGGATCGGTGCTTAACAGCGAGGGAGAGCCAGGAACGTGAGCCAGCACATTTACAATCTGTCTATCCCTGTCAGTTATCCAGCAAGGAGAGCAGCCAGTGCAGAGATTTTTAAAGGGGGTAATACAAAGTTACTTGTTTGATTTTAAGCTTCGTGCTATTGAGTGTGACCACATGGTAGTCTGTAATCTGACCACCTACAGCACAGTGTGCTGTAGCAGGGCTGTGTCAGCCTGTGGGTATCGCAGGAGTCGGGGAACAGCTGTATCTCACTTACCTTGTGGCTAATCTCAGGCAAATCCCCTTTCCTCAGTTTCCCACTTGAAAAGCAGTAATAGTTGCACACTTCTATTTGAAAGCTGTAGGTGATAAGGAGTCTGTGAAACTGTTTCATCTCCCCCAGAGGTCAGTGGAAGGACACCCATAGATTTTTGTGGGCTTAGTCTCAGATTTGGACTGAGGTGATGGTGAGGATTCTTTTACAAGAATAACTAGTTTTTATTTTGATATGAAACAATGAGGATGAGACTGATATTCTAAGTCCTATGTGCTGCTGAAATAAGACTGCGGACATTGACGATGCAGCTGCCCTGGGGCCTGTGACAATAGGTGTTGGGCATTTGACATAGAAATGCAGTTTTCTGTTTGTTTGGATTGTTATTTTTGTTAAAAAGACAGCTTTTCTCTATTGGAGTATATAAACACTGGAATTGGAGGGAAATAACAAAGGCAGCAGACAGCTGAGTAACACCATCCTGTGTAATTTCCCTTGTTTCTCTTTGGAGCATCAAACTGGCCATTTTGGACTTCTGACTGAGCTTATGTGCTGTGTAATGGGGTGTGCCCTCTGTCGTGCGGAGTCTCAGTAGTGGAACCACAGAGGAGTGAGGAAGGGTTGAAACTGGGCTCTTTGAACACATAAATCACCAGGAATTAAGATAAAGAATTTCAGAGGTGGTAAATTAGGATTTTCTTGGACTATCTGCCAGTAGATAATAAAGAAAGTGCAAAGGCATTGCTTCTAGCTCAGGAAATTCCTGAACCGAGAACCACTTCAAGCGGGTGAGATCTTTGGCATGAGTCAGAAGGGGAAGCCCAGCTTGAGCAGGGGGCTGGACTGGATGGCCTCCAGAAGTCCCATCCCTTCCAGATTACTCTGTGGTTCTGTGAAATGGCATTGTCTGTCCTGGTGCTTCTCCTAAACGTCTGGAGTTGACTGCTGTCAGAGAGAGAATATGGGGCTAAACAGACATTTGGTCTCGCCTGCTGTGGCCAATCTCATGGGGTTTTTTTGTTCTTTTGAGCATGGAATTAGATACTTATCATAAGCCTTTGTTTCCTCAGTTTGAGTTTCTTTGGTGAACATAACTGTTATTTTCTTCATAACCTTAATGGCAACTGCAAAATAATTCCTTAGTATTAACATAAAATATTTTAAGTACCTATTACAGCACCAGCTGATTAACACTGAAAGCAGCTGGAGTATCAAAATCTTGAAATTTTTGTATGTTCAAAACTCTCTGTTTATGGGCTATGACTTTTATTTTTCTGTCTGTTGCTGATGTACACATTCTTTTAGTGGCATAATAATAAAGGAACTAATCCAAAGCATTTGAAATACACAGTTCAAACCTTGCAAACCCCTACGAACAGGAGTGACTTCATTCCTGTGAAAAGTATTGTTTAATTCAGTAGGAGTAGTGGTCTGAATAACAAAATGTGTTTATATATGTTTGTTAGCTAATGTTGACAAAAATAGGACAGGAAAGAACTATAAAAGCAACAAAGAAATGACTGTGAGGACCTTTCTGAAATTGTTCTCTTTTTTCCTTTATACCCTTATATAGAGAAGTTAAAAATTAACTAAATAGCAGATATTCATTGGAATAAACTACAGTCCCTGTGTAGTCTCCTTCTGATACCCGTGGCTCATCTAAGAGCTCATTCTGCTGCAGACAGTGGGGACAGTGAGATCCAAATCAAACAAAGAGTTTGTTAACTGTATCGTAGTTGCATGGGTTTTATTAGTACTTATGTACTATTAGGGCTCTCTTTATCAGTCAGTGGATTTACTATTGATTTAAATTAGTTTAAGACTAGGTTTAAAGAGCCCTTGTAGTGTTTAGGTACAGTCTAGGTTATGCATAACAATTACTTAAATAACTCACTGCAATTTATATGGGCGTGTTTCACTCCCTTAAACACACAGTGTACTTCTGAATTCCACATGTTCTTCACATACAAGAGAGTAAGTATTGCAGATAGGGATTATAGTCAGTACTGATTTTTTTTTTTGTGTGTGTATGTGAAATAGAAAGCTCTGGTGATTAAGCCTAAAAATCGTATGCATACATGAACCTTTTTTATCTACTCTTCAGGCCCATTAAAATATCATTTTTAAAAAAAAAAAACCAACCAACCCACTGTTGGAATAACTGTACTTCTAGGACTGTTCACTGTAATTTCAGTTTGGCTACAGGTTTTTATTTCCTGAAATGTTAAGTTGAAATTCAGGAATTTATTACACTTTGTTGTTTCAGTGTTTTGTAGGTATTTGGGCTCAATAATGCATTTCCTCACTGAAAAGAATGAATGATTTCACTGATTAAGGTGTCAAGGATAAATGTGAGTTGAAGTATGGCTGCTTGAGAGATAGGAAGAGAGGGACTGGAAAGAAAAAGCAGAAGGGCCCTTTGAAGTGTGTTCCCTTTGAAGTATGGGGGAATCCTGATTTATTTTTCTTAAAACTGTGACTAGCAAAGGAGGGAGGGACTTTGTTGTTAGAGGGTTATTGGACTGAAGGACACTTACACAAAAATATTAGTAATTTTTTACCCACTAAAAAAAAAATTGTATGTTTTGAAATTTAATTTTGTGTCATAAATAACTGACCCCTCCCCACTTCTTTTGTTGTGAATTTCCTTTCCTAGCTTTCTTATGAATGGTTTAGTAACTTAGCTAGAATTATTAGCAATTTGTAACTAATACCGTTGTCTGATTCTAACAGCAAAATGTCTTCCCCTTCTGGCTAGATCCTACACACTCTTTAGGGTCGTGGCTTCTCTTGGGCATCCTCTGGTCAATGTAGCCACTTCAGGGTAGGATGTTGGTCTACCAGTTGTTTGTTTTGCCTCTTGTGTCATAGAGTATGTTGGGACACCTGGCTATACCATAGGTGCTCCAGTTTCTGGCCCAGCATTTTTGGGCAAACCCGCTTTTTGCTGGTAAGGTTTTAATTTTAAAGTTTGAAGTGAACTGAAGCAGCTGAAGGAGAGAGATGTTTTCTGGCTTTCCGTTTTTGCTATAGACCTGGCAAAGGGGACTTGCCTGTATGAGGTAGTAAATCAAATAGAAGAAAATATTAGATTGGGAGAAACCTCTGGAGGTCATGTAATGCTGTAGCTAACAGCAGAGCTAGCTTCAAGGTTGAAAAAGGATGTTTTATCAGATCCCCTAATTCAAGTACCAGTCCCCATTAATTCTGTTCATGTGAGTTAAGGTATTTGTGTGCTCAAGTGTGTAATGAGTCAGATCACCTGTCCTTAGCTTGTGGGGAGTGGATTTCATGATTTAGTATGAGCTTCTCATCTTAAGACTAATGATAAATGTATAATAAGCAAACCCATTATTTCACTAGGTTGCACATACTTAGAAAATGGTCAAGAAAATGATGAATGAATCAATAGCTAAATTAGCAAGCCTCTCCAGATCTCTCATTGAGCAGTATTTTCCAACTTCTTGTCATTTAATACTTTCAAATGACTGTAAGTAAACCCATTGCCAAACTACTCACGGTTCTAATCGTTGCCAAGAGGAAGATTTAAGGCAAAAGATTGAAATAACTTTAGAGACTGTTACTGCTAGTTTTCTGCAATTGTAAATATCAGGATAGATGACTATACTTAGAAGTAATACACAGCTTTTAATAAACAGTATTCAATGTTTATTAATATAATAATACTGAGTAAAAGTAGAAATTTTATTACTGAAAACCAGCGTATCAGACTTCCAGTCCAAGTTAAATGGGTTCATTGATTTCTATTTTCTGGCAATCCCAGAACAACCTGGGTGGAGCACGTCAGCCCCAGTCTAGGAACATGTGGGAAATCCACATGTAGTTTTCAACCCTTTAACAGTCCCAACGTAGTTTTCTCTGAGACTGTTCAGTTGCTAGAAATTAAGCATACAGACCAGTGTCAGAGTGCACAGCACCAGGCAGGATCAAACCTAAGATACACGAGTCAGTACAGATTAGAGCCTATGTTTGTCACTGGCTTCTAGCAATGCATATCTCATAAGAAAAACTTTCAGGTTGCACAAAAACTTGAAGGGAAAGTGAGAGCCGTTTAATGATTCCCTTCCAAATATATAAAAAGGTCTTTAGGATTTTTTTTTCCTACTTAGTGTATTTTGTATGAAGCAGAATTTATTTGTACAGGCTCCAGCTAGCTGACTACATAGGGAGGTTAGCCTAAGGGGTTGTGCATTGAAAACAGTAAGGAAACTTAAAAAACTTCAGAACGTACTTCAGTTTCCTGGAGTGCTTGTTTGAAAATCTTTGAGCGCCTGCTGGGTGTGGTAAACTTTCCTGGCTGTCTCCTTGAGCTTGAAATTGTGCATCTCTGCCTCCACACACTGAATGCAACAGCATCTTTCTTCTCTGTGAACTGGACAGGGAATTTTCATTTCACACATCATTCAAGTTTGTTGCAATAATTAAAAAAAAAAATCACAAACTATTCCTTGGTTCATGTTAATGTAAATAATCAGAGTTTTTATGCTTTTCTGTGTTGAGAAATGTGTGACCTGGAGGTTTTGGGGCCTCTTCTGTTAATCACCAAACTCTTGCCAAAACAACAAATTGTTAATTTTAGGCAGTTGCTGACCTGTTTAAGGCCTATTTTGTCATAAATCACCTGAATAACCAAGGAACATTCTGCACCGTTAGAAAGTAGGCAGCGCCAGTTTTACACATTGCAGATTATGACTCCATCTGACTTCTTTTTTGCATTCACATCTCACCTTTCCTCTCCCCTTTGGTTCATTTTTGACCCGATGTCTTGAAAAGTCTCAGGTCTCAAAACAGTGCTGCATTTTATTCTGAAAGTTGGGGTCTCAGCTAATCCCACAAGTTAGCACTTGCATTCGTGAAAGTATTGGTTATCTATTCTATCTCTGCATGTTTTCAAATATTCTGTCAGCAGTAGCTCTTTCTTGGAGTGATCCTAGAAATAAGCTTATTTCATGGGAAGAGAAACAGAAGACATACTACTGGAGCTTAATTTCTCAGGCAGCTTTATCAGGAGCAGTGCTCTGCATCCTCACTCGACCTTTCCACTGCTGTGAGGTGAGAAACTTGGTCCCTGCTACTGGAAGTGGCAGGTGAGGATGTCGTTAACACAGAAACTGTTGCAAAGTCACTCCTGTTCCATCACTGTTAGACTACATTACAGTGCTGCTCTACAAATTTTTCAGTATTTCTTTTGAAAGGACTGTATTTCAAAGATTCTCCTATCCCATTTTATTTAGTGGGGGTTTAATAGCTTACTGTTGGTCTGTCAGCATGTGGTTGACTGGCATAGGTTTATCTTGTGACGAAATGGAAGGAAGCAACCACGTATGATAATTGAAGATTGTAAATCCCAGGAATGAAGCTCTGGTTTGAGCCTTGCCACAAACTGTCTGTCACTTAAATCCATCCTATGTCTTGGTTTCTCTGCTCATAAGAAGAGGATGCCTACCTAGCCTTCAGGAGTGGTAATTCATGAACGTTAAGAGTATTAAAATTATAAACTTGAAACTTACTTTTTGGGCATTTTGTAGTGGACTTCATTGATCAGCTTTTTAAAAACAAAATCTTTGGCAGCTGAGACAGATAGATGTGCGTGTGTGTGGAGATATATATATATATATACACACACACATACACCAACTAGAAATAACTAGTATGAGGCATGAGGGCATGTTTCAGAGAGTGCAGTCCCTTGGTTGTTTCTTCCCAAGAAGAAACATTTTTCTCCCAAGAGAGAAAATTGTATTTTGAATCTCATTTTTGTTTTGGATAGAAGAATTCTGAGATGAGTGGCATCAAAATTCACTGTATAAGCAATGAACAATGGCACTTCTGGAGATTTTGAATGGAGATACAAATGAAACCCTGTGGTGCTGTTTGAGAAGAGCATTTTTGTCTTCTATCAGTTCCTGTAATCTTCTGCCCCTCTTACTGAAAAAAAACAAACAAACTCTGCACTAGAATTCAGCCAGATTCTCTTGGATGTATTGAACTAATGTTCAGCATTAAAGAGAACCATGTGCAAGAAACCAGGCTGTAGAGAGCTGATTTGGGCACCATAATTCTCTGCTCCTTCCCTGGCACCAGTAGATGAGGGGACAGCGTTCTTTAGGGGTAGAGGAAAGCAACTTTTCTCCCTCTGTCCTGAGAGCTGATATGCTGGGGATGTAGTAAGAGGGAGGAATACAAGTCACCTGTGCCAGGTCTCTGCCCCCTAGCAATTTCTGTCAGACAGCAATGTCTGCTCCCATCATGCTTCCCAGGTGGTGTGAAGGTACAGAATAAACAATAAACACTGGAAAAAATACTTAGTCTCTAACGCTCATTCCTATTTTATGACTCATTTAGGAAAATTACAGTGCTTTCATAGTCTGATACTAAAGCACTCTTTTCAGTGACCTGGATGAGTGATTTCTTGGTTGTGTACACAACAGGCAGTTGCGTTCCTGCAGATGCGTAGTGCTTGGACTTGTTCTCTTCAGTTTCAATCCCTGCTAATGTTCTCAGCCAGTAGCAGGTTTTTATTCAGGATTTAGCTCAAAATAGATCTGGTGCAAATGTTGGCCATGCTATACATTAGTGCAAACTTTAAATAAAGACCTCTTATGTGTCTGTGTGAGCCCAGAGAAGCTGAGCCTCCTTGGTAATATGCACTAGTGGAGGTCGTCAAAATTTTATGTATTCCACAGGGGTGCCTCAAAATTGTGTTTTTCCCCAGCACCAACAATTTTGAAACAATATTAGGGCTTGATTATTATGTTATATAAAGACCTGACCATGGACTTTTGGGAACTTCAGCTGAGATGGCTGTGACTAGGCCAGGCAATTGGGCTAGTGGGTAAAGTCAGTGATGTTTTTTGAAGAAAAAGTAATTCCCCAGACCCCAACGCCTGCAGACACATGTACTGACCTTCTTTATATAAATTTTGGAAAGCAAAAATACCAAGAAGAGTAGCAGTGGAAAGATGAGACTTAAGTCCATCCATAAGAAGCAGCTTAGTGTCTCTAATGCCAGATCAAAATCAAAAGCTGTTTTGGGATTCACTAGGATCCTTTTAAAATGGATTTTTGCTGGAACATATAATTGGGATTTATTACCAACTCCATGGCTCGCTCTCAGTGAACACCTAGACTTCTGTAGGCTGATCTATTCCTGTCAAAACATCTTTTTATCACTTGCAATAAATGCCTTAGGATAAACTCTTAGTAGAGACATACTTTTCTCAAATTAAGCTCATCTATGGGCTGAAACACAAGCTAGCTGCCGATGCTGCTGTGTCATAGCAGGGTTATAAAAGAACAAAATCCAGAGGTGAGATTTGACTCATGATAACTTCAGTTGTCTACCATCCAGAGGGATGGATGTGTGGGGGGGAACTTAGACATCTGCAGTAGCATTGACTCAAATGCAAGTCAGTGGTGTCCAGCAATGGTAATCGGATGTAAATAATGTAAATAATGACTGCAGGATGATGCAGCCCTGTTTCGACTCTACTGGCTGTATCAACTATATTTCTGTTGGCCATAATGGAAATACAGACAACTAGCACTTGTCCATATCTACACAGTAGGCACCTGAAATTCAGGTGTGCTGAAACTCACCATTACAGACAAGCACTAAAAGTCTTCATGATTTCAGTGGAACTAGGATTTCTGCCACCATTTGTAGGGCTTGCAATTAGGCCTGCACTTTTGGGAAACAGAAAACTTGGGATCCACTGGTTCTAGTTTAGTAACTGTCTAGTATAAATGGCCAACTTAGGTATATTTTCAGCGGAAGCCCTTGCAGCCTACAAAATAAAAAATGCTTGGTCAAAATGTTATTCCATTTAATTATATCTTCTAGGTAGTATTTTTTGGGTGTCTTTGTGCTACTTGAGCACTCCCGTTGCAATATATTGGAGATTTGGATGACTGGGACGTGCAAAAGCAGGCTATATAATTTACAAAGAATGGATCTACGTTCAATAAAAGCGTTAAATAGTGAAGATGCATTATCTTCTATTCAATAAGACTGTGATTTGCAGGCTGCTGAAGTTATGGGACCTGTTCCAATGTCTACAGAATTTTGGACCAACCTTGAGGTGTTGTGCTCAGAATAAACATTTTATATGCTGCTTATGTAGAAACATATGCTGATTCTGCAGTCCCTTCCTCACATTGAGGATGTGGTGGCACTTATCTCCTTGCATTTCCCAAAAGGTTGAATGTTAATATCTAGTTACAGAACTGAGCCATATGTTTTCCCACCAATTTCGTCCAAATGTTTCTGATTTGTTTTATCGCTATTAGGTGACATTCCAAATATCAGTGCTAACTGCTTCCTTCTGTGGTTTAGCACCATGAGAAAATTATAGCTCGTTCCCTAGTCAAAATGTCTAGTATTTGCAGCAAACATATTTTTAATTAAGTTTTTTCCTAGAAAAATACTTTTCTCTCAAAGAGGAGAAATATTTGAATGCTATTGCCACACTGCCTGACTTTATTTCAGCTGCAAAATACTTTAATATTAACAGTGGAGATTTGCATTAGCATTCTGAATGTGTTTTTTCTCTTGATCAGCATGTTGAATTCATGGTGAAGGTAGGAGGCATTGGTAGTTATAAACTGTTGTGGAAAGACTCCTAAAAACCAGCTGTTCTTATTTTCTCTGTTGTGAGAAAAGATTAGAGACTCTTGAAATCACCCTTTATTCATACTTTCTAAAAGAAGGATTTAATTTGTAGTATTTAGCTCAATTCACCAAAAGGATAAGACCATCATCTTGAACTGGAAGTCCACAAGAGGATGGGGTGACAAGGCACAATAGATGTTGGTGTATTGTAGGTAACTTTTAACCACATAAAACTTTTTTTTTTAATAAATATTTTTGAGACGCTTGTAAAAATAATTGTTTTTATTAACACTTACTTAAATAGCAAGAAATCCAAGTCAACTGGAGGAAGATTTAATGTTTTACTATTTTTAAATTCCAGCGTATACAGGCATTAAAGTAGAGCCTCAATTCTTTAAGAGAGTTATGAAGCTTTTGTGAACCCTTTTGACCAAATTTCCTCACTAGGTAACTGTGTAAAGATTCACACCTACAACATAAAAGATGTGAAACTTGGGCATGTCATGGTCTAACCGTGTAACTCTACCCAGCTGCATAGAGAAGCAACATTTTGTTTCTCCGGTTACACTGAGTGCATTTTGTGTTTTATATGTGTGTGTTTGTATGTTATATGTTTGCTATGACTACGAGCGAGCAATTAGATTCAGAATACTGCACATGTAAATAAAGACATGTCTGATTTGTATATTCTAGTAGCTCCCAGTCCTCTGTCATTAATATGTAGAATCACAAATTATTCTCAGGATGTGGTCCCTAGTAGAAAGTTAAGGTTTGTTTTGTTAGAACTGTAACCAAGAATATAATTGTGTTCAGTGCTGTTAAACTGTTATATCCTGGCAAAATGGAGGAAGTCTCCAGCTCCTCCACTGAAGTCCACTGAGCGAGCAAAGTTCTGTCTTTAAAAAACTTGTTGTATGATTGAGAACCTCCCTTGGGTTGGGTGCATGCTGATGACTGTCATTCATCAGCACTCCTGGGCAGTGCTGGCACAGTGACATTATTACTTGCATGGGCAACTTCCACAACTGTGTATGAAGCATATCGTTGACAGAGAAGCTATAGCAATGAAGCTGTGATTTTTAAGAAACTTTGATGTGACTGGATTCAAATTAGAGAAGTGTTAGGATAAGTTCCTGTTTCCCAGCCTTACGTGACTAGCTTTGCTGAAGTAAATGGCACTAGCTGTGCGATTCATTCAGCTGGACTGGCAGTACAGAGGAGCAGTAGTTCTTGCTAAGTAAATCCCAGTTTAATTCCGGAGCCATCCATGAGTATAGCTGCCTTGTTACGTAGTTCAAGATGTAAAATATGAAAGCTGCTCTACATCCAGATTTTGAAGCATTTTCATTCTAGCTTATTTTTGCTCTAGGAAAATTGTGGTTTAGGATTCAGGTTAGTCAGTATTTGATGTGTCATAGCTGAAATCAAAACAGATCTGATTCGGTATTTACTTGAGCTCTCAGACTTGCAAGAATTTGTGAGGAATAGACTGCTACAACATTTTTAAAAGTTGTAGATACACAGTGTTTATATTTTATAATTTAGAATGAGAGGATTCTTCGGCATTTCAAATAATTCTTGTATTAAATCTTATAACATTTTATGTCTATTAGGATCATGAAACTATGCAATAAAAAAGAACAAGAATATTGAACTTGCTTATTTTTTATTTTTAAGATGAAAAGTTTTATAGTTTGGCCATATGAAAAATTCTAAGCTTGATTTCTTTTAATTTGTATTCTTCTTTTGTATTTGGTTTTGTCTTGTGATTTACTTTTGTCTGAATGTTGAAGTCATCTGAAGGTGTCTATATTGATGAACATGACTACAGAGAAAGTATGCAAAGAGAAACTTGTCAAAGTATGATAGGAATGACAGAAATGGTACGAGAAAAATCCTTGTTCTGTAATTTGAACAAAGAAGTGCAGGATTTACATAAAAGTTGTTCTTATCCTTTTATAAAATTTGTTTCAGCTGTATTCTTAAAACTTTATTAGGAAAAAATAGATAAATGTATCTTAATGGTGTTTGAAGATAGTAAAAATACTGCCAATTTCAGGAAGGAGTTTGGCCCTGAAAGCATAAAGAGGAACACACACAAAGTTTGGAGCAGTTAAGTCTTTTATGGAAATCAGAGAAAAGTATGTAGAACCATTTCCGGCATGTGAAAATTGATCTGGAAGTTCAAAGTTTGCATTTCAGTAATGTGGTCGTTGTGAGAGAGATTGTAATGACTCTCAAACCACTTCAAAACACTAAAGCATCTAGCTAATCCTGTTGTTCCTCTGACTCTGGCAGCTAGTTGGAAGGAAAGGAGTCAAACCCAAATTACCTACATGAGATGTAGTTTAATACTTTAGATAAGGGAGAAGGAAAAGGAAGTTCCTGGGTGGCCAGCATGGTGTCCTTCCCAGTGGTGCCCTCTGCATTGCGCTGCTCTAATTTTTAAATCACTTGACCTTGGGGATGTCTGTACTTTACATTTGTAAACAGGATTCAGCAGATGTTTTGGTAAAAATTGTAAAAGAAATGATGAGCTGGAGTGCAGTCTACAGCTGGTTCATATATGGTGTTGTGAAGGTAAAAAAGGATTGGAAACCCACTCTGTGTTTATGTGCTCCAAGTCAGAACCTGAAAAGCCGACAACCACAGCAAACCGCTTCCATTACGACAGCTAATAGAGTTACAGCCGAGCCTGCCCCTGCCTTCCTATGAAGATTCACAGGAGAAGGGAATCCAGAGAGTCTTACTAGAATAAACTACTCTTTGGTCCAAAATAGTTGGAAAAATATGGCATTGTCTCTAGTCAAAGTAACTTTTTTCCCCTTAAAAGAGAGGTCACAGGAAAAGTAATTATGCAAAAGAGTATGTCCTGAGTGCAAAAATTAGAATATATTGTGGCGGAATTGGGAAAGATATGGTTGAAAAAGAAACAAATTCACAATTAGTAGTTAACACTTTGAAACCCTCCCCCTGCCCCACATTTGCTAAACAGCTTACCAAAATGGCAAATGCCTATCAAATACAGGACATAATATTACAATTATGTCTCTGAAGGTAGAAGATGCTGAGTAAAAAACCACAGAATTATTTCAGCAATTATTGGCATGCATGGCAAGAGAAGCCTTGAAGCGTAACAGTTAAACTCTTATTTTGTGACTTTCAATAGAAGCAGTTTCACAGCTGGTGTAAGATTTAATTCTTTCCATCTGGTAGCTGATTACAATTATTTTTAAACAATGGTGATTTTTGCATATTAATACAAGAACATGTTTACTTTAATGAAACATGTAGCTGATTTTTTTTTTTCCTGTGATAGCATGGCTGCTTCTGGTGCCCATTCTGCACTGTATCCTCTCTGTCCCAAAGTACACTCCCTGTGAGCCCAGCCAGGCTATGAACGAAATCTGTTGCAGAGCTCTTGTTGAGTCCTTCGCTGCCGTCCTGTATTTCCTCTGCCAGTATTACTACATTAGGGGCACCTCAGCTGTGAAGTGAGTCTGTCATTCGTTAATGGATGCAAACTTTTGTTCTAATATGAAATAATCTTAAGAAAAAAAATCTGAAAATGTGATAGGGAGGTTAATAGTATGATATTAGTTTTATTCAGAGAGAGGAATTCACATGAGAAATTGGGGTAACTTTTTTGTTTCTGTTGCAGTATGTGTTCCAAGTTTACCAATTTATAGAGCTCAGGTTATGAATCCTTGTTTTATTTATTTTCCTCATCTCACAACCCAAAATTAACTGTACCTTAAATTGATGTAGTTTTTATAATAGCACAGCCTCCGCGTTTGGTCTGTGTCTGATCTGATCTGATACCATCGTATCTGACTGCAGCTGAGCGTGCGGTACATGTACTGGGGGAAAGTTACGGAAGGAGTCTATGGTTAAAGAAGGTTGCACAACCAGAATTGGTTTGCTGTTTATTAACCTTTGAGTGATTAATCGTGGAAACTTAAGGTTGCACCTGCACAGGTTTGTCTGCAAGATTCTCTTCAACTTAACTGGGGCAGTGATGTAGGAAAGAGTTGATTCCTTCGCTGGTTGTAGCCTTTTATCTGATTCCTTCTTCCATGTCCTTATCTGACTCATGCTTTCAGCATTTTGTCCTTCCCTGGAATATCCCTCCTAGGTTTCACTGCTCCATACATACAGATTCTGAGGAATGGTTTTAGTGGAGACTGTGGAAAGACAAGTGGGACAAAACAGGCAGAAACCTTTTTTGATGTCAAGAAGATTTGCTGCCAGTATAGCCCTGTGGGTGGGTTTGTGAGGAAGAAGGTTTCGAATTTATGGAGTAATACACTGGCGGTCACTGCTAGGCTCAGCAGTGTCTGATGAACCTTCACTTCCCACAATACATTATCCCTCTGCTCATACATGAAACCCCCTGTTGCTATGGCTGTATTTGCTCTCCCTCACATGACTGTGTTGAGTGCAAGTAACTTTAAAACCTAGACAGAAGCATTTGTTCAGTTGATGTTTGAAGGAGAAAATGAAACAGATATGAAATTAATTTATTTTAATTTTTAAAAAATGTGGTTACATTTTAGGTTTAATCTAAATAGCAGATTGGGTTATGGATCATTTTAAATGCTTTCTGTTTTGGCAGATACCGAACAAGTTTCAGACCTCGGTACACAGTTGCATATAAGACAGTTACAGAGCTGGAATGGAGATGTTGTCCCGGGTACAAAGGGGAAGACTGCAGAGAAGGCCCAGCAGAAAAGCCAAACACTGCTCGTCGTCCTACAACACCAGCAAAAGCTGTTGTGAAGAAAGGCTTGGGTAACTTTTTGTTTGAATTTCTGTATGCATGAGCATGTCTGGGGGTTTGTTTTGTCTTTTAAGTATAAGAACCGTTACGGTTTCTATTAAACTCAGCTCCTGGCAGGTACAAAATCCATATGGAAGACACTATGTGGTAGGAAAATAATAGCCAGGTAGTAACAGTCTTGATACAGAGAATTTTCTGAAGAATAACGGAGGGGTAGGTGTAGAACACTGGCCATAAATGCCAGCTGGCTACTCATGGTTCAGGAAATTTTTGTGTTAAGGTTGGGGTTTTTTGGTAAGAATTCATGGAGTTTTTTGTGATTTCTTCAATGTTCAGAAAAAAATTATATATATATATGAGAGGAACTATTAATTAAAAAAAAAAATCAGATACTACTACTAACAATATATGGTGTTCCTTAGCATTTTCACAGTGTTATGTTAGTTCAAGAGCTTGTGCAGATTTTACAGATTCCTGTTTGATTACCTGCCTTAATACTAAGGGAATGATAAGCCTCAATTTCTGAAAAGATACCTTAAAGAATGAATGACGTTTGTTTGTATAAGATAGCGTCTTCTGAAAGGGTAAGAGGAGTCCTGTTACTGCAGTATTCCTTTTCTGCATTAGCACCAAATGATAATCAGATGTTTCCTTCTGAAGGACTTTTTCCCAACATCATCAGATATTAGTGTCACGTCTAGTGCTTAGTCAGATTTCCATTTGTGTTTTTTGTGTGGTAGATATATGTTTTTAAATTAGTTCTATAGGTTATATACCTGCTTTAAAAATAAGCTTTAAAAATATTTTGTTAGCTCACCTAAAATATTCTTTCCAAAAGATGATAATAAACCACGGTGATATCTTTAAGTAACTTGTACACTGCTTATGTCTAGAGATTTTCTTTCTGCTCTGACCCTAAAAGAACTGTAATTCGGTACAAAAACAGACCAGTGTGTATGTAATAGCTACACTCTGTGTGTGCATACTTTTTTATTATTAAAGGAATCAGCCACCTTGCCAGTCTTGAAGAGTACGTTTGTGACTTTGTAATGTCCTTAAGCTGAAATCCAGTTTAAAACTAACAGAAATTCGAACTGCATGTCTTTCAGACCCTATCTCAGTGTTGCTCTCTACTGTATATCTAGCTGCATAGCCTGGAACCAGTGCTAAAATTCTGTTGTCTGAAGATTTAACTATTAACACCACTCTAACACAATATAGTCACAATTTGACAGGGCACTTTTTTTATCCTTAGTTGTTTACTTGCCATCTGAAAGAGTTATTCTAATACTAAAAACTTGTGTGACTATTTTCTGTTGTATTTAAAGCAGTATGTTTTCTTCGTCACTTCTGCTTCTTAACTTCATTGTTGTGTGGGGTTTTTTGTCTGTAATAGTATGCCTTAACTGTGCAAAGGTCTTTGGATTATGAATTGCATAAAAGATACTATGCAAAATCACAATTGGGAATATACATGATATATTTACAGCGTTTACCTCGCTCTGCCTAATGGCAAAGACATGTGGGAGTATGCATTTAAATATGGTTATGTGGCTTTATACATTAAAGTGGTATTAAATGTTTGTTAAAGTAAAACAGTTGGTGGTCTAGCTGCAGGTTTGATTAATACTAGATGATTATTTGGGATCACATTCAGTATCTTGACTGAGTATCAGTGCCTTGTTGCTGAGAGTCCTGGGAGATAGGACAAGAGGGATCTTAAGGGGTCTGTTTATCCATCCCTATCAGCTATGTCTGTCCAGCCTCCTGTGGTGGAAATTCTGCTACTCAT
Source organism: Grus americana (assembly GCF_028858705.1). Classification (NCBI taxonomy): domain Eukaryota; kingdom Metazoa; phylum Chordata; class Aves; order Gruiformes; family Gruidae; genus Grus; species Grus americana. The sequence continues at coordinate 53,860,040 of NC_072853.1, forward strand.
GTGGACAGTGTCTTCTGGCATTTCACTTTCTGTGCAGTGATCAGGCCTTACCTTCACTTGCTCCACTTGACGCCCTTTCTTCTTGTCCTGTCTCATCAGTAGCAGATACGGAAAACAGTTTATTCCCTACCAATTTGCAGATACCTTTTGGAATATCATTCTTCATTCTCCTCTCCTCTAGCCTAAATAACAAATTACTTCGACTTTTCCTGCAGTTTATAGCTTCTTGACCTCTCATAATGTTTCTTTCTTTCTTCTGGACTTCTACAATTGTTACACATTTTTCTTGAAACTGAACAACCAGAATTGTACGTGGCTCTGCAAGTAGGGTGATGCCAATGACAAATGGATTGGAAGGAGGGTTTCAGATTCATTAATTGATTTGTGCTAGGTAAAAATTAGATTGCAGCTAAAAGTCTACTTTTACTTTTTTTCATTCAGTGAGGATAGAGCTGGTGTTATTTTAATCTAACAATTTTGAATGTGTAAAGCTTATGCTTTTATACAGATTTTTATTGCCTACTTAAATATGTGTCCAATAATTAGGTATTTTTGAAGCAAGTGTGATACCCGGAATATCCTGCAGAACTCCATCCACTCTACGCATTTGGACCCCAGTTCAGCAAAATACTGGAGCACAAACCCACTTCAGGCATATAAATTATTGCCACTTAAGTTTTCAATGGGAATTCAGGAGCAGCATCTCCCAAATTATTGTTATAGGAGATGCAGTGGCTATAAAATGTTTGTGTTGTGTATGGATCTATAATAGTCTGTTGTATATGCTGTAGCTTAGATTCATTGCTGAACAAGAAGGGGGGTTCTGCTTGGTAATTTATTTATTGCCATTGTATCTTGGCAGGAATTGGTCAGTGTACTAAAACTTTTAGTTTGAAGTGCTTTGATAACATTTTAATTATAAACTACTGAAAACAAGAATAGAAAAGGGAACAAGCATTATGCAATTTAAATCATTATTTGGCTTTAAAGAAAAGTTAAATTAGCCTCAGCTGATTAAAACAGATACCACTTGGAATATTTACACCCAGACCTTGTCTGTTATTTCCATGAAACAGATGCGGAACCAACAGAAATACCGGAACCTCCACCATATGAGAAGAAAATGCAGTTTCTTGAGGACGAATTGTTTAGACTTACACGATCAGTGCTTGAACTTCAGTCCTCTGTGGCAGGCGTGAATGAAAACCTGAAGCTGACTGTCCAAGAAGATGCTAGTAAGATGTTGGTCACTTGGCTGAACAACCTTTATGACCGCCCAGAGCCTGATAGTGCGGTTGGTGGTGAAACAGACACTATTCATCTGCCTGGACTCCTCAGCAATAAAGATCAAAAAGACCCTTTTATTGATTTTGAAATGGAAGATATAAAGGCTGAGCTAGCTGAGGTCAAAGAAGCCTTGAAGATGAGAAATGACAGGCTGGAGGAACTGAATGGAAAAGTAAAAGGCTATGAAGGACAATTAAAACAACTGCAGGAGGCAGCACAAGGACCTACAATAACAATGCCCAGCAACAATATATATCAGGAGTATATAGACTCAAAATTTGAGTCCCTCAGACAGGAAATACTGGAAGGATTTGAAAAGAAAATGGCAGATCTGAAGAACTCCTGTGAATACAAACTACAGGATATCCAGCAGCAGTGTGATGACAATGAAAATAACTGTTTAGGAATAATTGATGTTATAAGAGGAAAAGAGAATGACTTGAGGAAAGAAATAAATACTCTCCGAACTCAGATTCCATCAAACAAGTCCAGTTGTTGCAAGGAGGGTGGGAGAAATGACTTTGAACAACAGATAAAAGATTTAGATAGGAAGATTGACAGAGTTGCGGAAGCACACAGGATCTTGAATGTCAGAATAGATAATGAAATCACTCGATTGTCAACTCCAGATCTGGAAGACATGTTTGGTGAGAGGTTGGAGGAGCTAGATGCAAGGATGAATGTTACAGAACGAAATGCTGAAGAACACTGCTTTTACGTTGAGGAAACCCTCCGCGGTGCTATAGCTGCTGAGGTAGATGAATTGAGAGACTTGTTTGAACAAAAGCTGCGGGCACTAGAAGATAGACTAGGTGGCACTATTTTAGAGATCGCTAATACCACAGACCCAGATGGAATGTATATTAATCCTGGACCCATCTTGCCCAGTGACACAGGATTTGCAAATGAGCAATTGACAGCAGAGATGAATTTCCTGAAGAGCAAACTACTGTCACTTGAACACCTCTGTGGGCAGAAATGTCAGTCTGCACCACAAGGTATGGAGGACCTTCAGAAAGAGCTAGAAGATTGTAACAACAAATACAATCACTTGCTTTTGAAAACAGAGAACAACTCTGTTCTCCTGCAGTCTCTAAATAGCTCTCTTAACGAGAAACTCAACTTAGTTAAGAGTAACCAACGTGACATCCAGAAAATGCAGAGAGATGCACGCGTATTCCGGTATAGTCTAAATGTCATGGATAAAGATGTGAAGAACCTTCAAGATGGCTTGAGTAGCTGCAAAGAGCAGCTTCTGGGTGTCAATTCTACCTGTAGGAAAACACAACGAGGTGTCTTCCGAAAAATTGATCAAATGCAGAGGACATTTGCAAATCAAACTGCCCATCCCAGTGATAATTGCTGTGGTGAAGTGAGAGAGAGACTAGAACAATTGAATGACCATATCCTGAATGATCTTAGCAAGTGCAAAGAAAAGACCCAAGGTATTCAGGAGGGTGTTTCAGATATTGAGAGTAGAGTCTCGCGTGTTGAAAAAGTTTGCGGCAAGCTGGACTCTGTCTCAGGCAGCTTGCAGAAGATAAAAGAAGGTCTGAATAAGCACATGAGCAGCTTATGGAACTGCATCCGTGAAATGAATGAAACTATAGCATCTCATTCCACTGATATTTCTGGCCTCAAAAATTCTGTCCAACAGTTTTATAGTCAGGTCTCCAAAATGACCACAGATATTGAAGGCATCCTGAAGTCTCAGTCTGACACAAGTAAGTTTTTTTAGCTTTTTTTAATGCTTTTTTTGTTTGCTTTTCATCTGGCTTTGTTTTCTGAATTATTTATAAAGGAACTAAACAAGGGAGGAAAAATTTAATATTACACAATTTTTACTTTGTTTTTACAGTGACTCTAATTTTGGCTCTTTGTTCTAGAACACCATAGAGGACTTTGAGTGCTTTTAAAAGTATTCTCACAAAAAAAAAAAGTCTTATATGCTTTCATGTTTACTTTGAGCCAGAATAAAGGCAGTGGGAAAATGAATATTTTTGGATAGTGAGTTTAAAGTGAGTTTTAAGTAATAAGTATCAGTGGGTATTATTCCAGTTGATTTTTTGTTTTGTTTTATTTTGTTACGAGAAATTATTCTTGATTCCTCGGGGAAAATTGAAAAGTAAATGGAGAAAAACACAGTCAAAGGTATTCAAATCTATAAGAAAGATTCCCTGCAAGTTTTGTTCTTAGCATAAGTTAATGATTATAATTCAGCATCAACTCTTTGATATAGGACTTTCGCAAACATGCTCTGGCATGTCTTGATGTGGCCATATGAGACTTCTGCTTCATAGCTCTCCCAGAAGTTGTTGGCATTCCCACATCATAGTTGGCAAGTTGGCAGTAGGTGCACACCCCAGCTGCAGTGTTTTCACACCTCAGCCACTTCTGTGAGTAGTCTGACATGTTAGCTCAAGTCTACCTCCACAGGTGGTTTAAAGTTTGCATTAGAGTGGCTGAGAAGCAGAGGCACATTCCCTTTGACTCAGAATGCTATGAAGCAGTAACCTCAACATGTTGGTGAACCTTGCCACAAAGGTTTAGAGACCATGCCAAATGCCACTCAGTTCCCTCTGCAGTTCTTGCTCCAAATTGCAGCAACGGATTGTTTGTCTGAGAGAGTCAAAGTTTACAGAAGGAAGCCGAGTTCCTGTTTCTGTTAGCATGATGCAAAAATGTAGGAACTGGAAACTGTTTTGAAACTGTACTCTTCAGTTGGTTGATGCTTCTGGTTTTAATTCTGTGTATGTGTGAGAGAAATAAGAGGCCAGTTTCTGTGACTGGCCCTAAACCAGAAGAAGAGGTGCAGAGGGAAGAGCCTATGGGCTGTTGCAGCTGATGGTGGCTGAGGGAGTAGAGATGTGGAACCATGAGCACTGTTGCTGGAATGGACAAGTTGTTCTTCATGAAAGGTCTGACAGTAATTTCTGTGGGGAAGAGTATCCTTCTTATTCCAAGGCAGAGACTTGAAAGCCTGTGATAGATGTGTTTGTTCTGAGTGTTTAATTGTTTAAAACCAAATGTATTGCAGTATTTGACACAAAAATCCTCCTGAGAGGAGAAGCTCTTGTATGAAATTTAAAAAAAAAAAAAAGTTTCTCTTCTTTTAAAGGAAGAAGTGAAGGAGAATGCAGGGAGTCTGTAATTCTCAGATTCTTCTTCTGGTGAAATCTTGACTTAAATTCAACAGGGTTAGGACCTAGATCTTGCAAAAGCAGACCCAGTCCCTATTAAAATGCAGTATGATGTATCTGTGTAATCCTGTTTCTCATCCATCTTTCCCCAAATAAATTTGCACTAGGGACCAACACTGGAGAAAGGTCCAAGATACACACAATAATCTTTCTCCTGCTATTTAAAGCAGGTGTTCGAGTAGCCTCATGGGCTGTATTTATCAGCCCCAATTACAACATTGTAAAGCATGACAAAGCCTCAGTGCTCCCGGGTTCCCATAACATAATGCCGTTTCAGGGCAGAGCTCTCCATCCACCATCGGGTGTTAAGGCCTGGGGAAGGATGCTGTGGCTGGCGCTGGGGTGCAGGCACTCTGAGTATCCCTTGCTGCTGTAGGGTGCTTCTGGCCACTGAAGGATTTGTGAAGCACATGCTTCAATCCCCAAATGTTTCCAATTACAATAACACTGTCTGGCACAGCAGTCTGAGTAAATTTTGATGGCTGGAGTTGCAGAAAGATTTTGGCAAAAGAGCCTTTTTTGGAAGTAGCTTGGGAACCCTGTTACAAGAATTGGGTGCAGCTTTAACTGGTTTTACATCTGTGATCTGCAGCATTGTGTCTGATACCGCCATCATTTGAAAAGAAGACTTTCAGTCCTGGATGTAGATCAGTGTTGATTTTCTTATGCACTATTTGCCAGTGTATCGTAGCATTCAAATGATGTCATTTGACTTCAGAAGGACTGAAACAGAAACAAGTTGTTACTAATAACAGTTGTTGAGGGCAGTAAGGCAGGAATGTGTTGCAAGAAATACAATATAAAATCATATCAAGCAGTGTAAGCCCAGTGCACTGTAAACCTGAGCAGGGTCAAATGACCCTGACCTTAGGAATATGGCTGTGTTTTCTTCTGAATTTTTTATTAGGGGGTTTGAAGTGCCTCAGTCCAAACTAACAAGCCAGGTTATTGAATGATTCTATGTCAGATACGGACCCAGAGGCCAGACCTGTATTTTATTTGTTAGAATTTCTGGTGAATCACAGAATCATAGAATGGTTCGGGTTGGAAGGGACCTTAAAGATCATCTAGTTCCAACCCCCCTGCTGTGGGCAGGGACACCCTCCACTAGACCATGTTGCCCAAAGCCTCATCCAACCTGATGTTAAACACTTCCAGGGATGGGGCATCCACAACCTCTCTGGGCAACCTGTTCCAGTGCCTCACCACACTAACAGTAAAGAATTTCTTTCTAACATCTGATCTAAATCAACCCTCTTTCAGCCTAAACCCATTACCCCTTGTCCTATCACTCCACACCCTTGTAAACAGTCCCTCTCCAGCTTTCCTGTAGGCCCCTTCAGATATTGGTAAGCCGCAATTAGATCTCCCCAGAGCCTTCTTTTCTCCAGGCTGAACAACCCCAACTCTCTCAGCCTGTCCTCATAGGAGAGGTGCTCCATCCCTCTGATCAGCTTCGTGGCCCTCCTCTGGACACCTTGAAGGTACACAAGGCAGTGGCAAGGGCAGGCGGTGATCTGCTCTAAGCTCATAGTGGACCACTCACGATTTGCTTGCCAAGGTAATGTAATCCAGCTGCTCTTGGTGCACCATAAGTGGTGACTGCCCTCAGCTCCACGGCTCATAGGATAATTTCATTTCATCACGCTCTGTGCATCTCTGCGGGTACATTTGCTCTTCAAACAGCACGAAACTGAAAGCAATGCTAAAGTTAGTGGTCTCTTTTAACTTACTACCTATTCATATAGATTAATGAAGTTTTGCAGGAATGAGAAGTGTGGTCTTGCAGCCAGATACCGTGCTGGGAGTGCAGTTTGCTTTGGTTACGGTTATTTGACCTGAACTGCAATTCCTCTGGTAATTGTCTCTGTAGCAGGGTTTCAAAAGCTAAATGCTGTCTGCTGAAGTTACGGTCTAAGAAACCAAATGTATGCTCCACATTACAGCATTGATAAAGGGCGACATAAAATCTTAGTGTCGTCGTGCAAATACGAGAGAGTCATATAGTCAATTCCTGTAGGCTCACAGTGAGCTCGTGCCAAGTGGTACTTTGTAACTTAATTGTCAAATCCCTTGAAAATTCAAGTCAGGTCTTTTTGGCTTCTTATGAGTACGGTCACAGATTCCTTTACTCGCTAGTTTGTTTTACGCACTTTTTTTCTGTGTTTTGGGGGTTGAGGAGAGCATGGTCAGGGCAGAACGATACTAGAAACAGATGCACCCCAAAGATCTACCTGCCTCATGCCTCCAAGTTACTGCTCGCCTTCCTTCCCAGCAAATTGTTCCTCCTTCAGTGAAGTAAATTGCAGGGTAAAGCTGCCTGGCTGAACAAACTGAATAAAATAAAATATTTTTAAGAGGGGGAGAGGAACAAAAGCATTCTTATTTTCAGCTGAGGAGGGAAACCTGTCCTTCTGTTTCAGTTGTGGACTGGCATCTGAGAGCAGAAGCTGTTGAGTGACATGATAACCGAGTTGTCACTTAAAACAGTGATGACAAATCAGAGTAGCAAGGATGCTCCTGCTGAGGACAGTGTTACTGTTCTCAGCTGTGAAATGATCTCAGCTCTGCTCTTTGCCTTCCCAGGTAGATGGGAAGATGATGGGGAAAATTTCTGTTTGTCCGCTGCTCAGCAAAGCTTAAGCAGGTCCAGCTAGATTCACCCCAGCCTTTGTTGAGGGTTCAGTTTCTCATTGCCTTCTGAGCTGAAAACACGTGTTACGGAATTCAGCATCAGGATAGGGTGACTCCAGCATTATCATCTTTATCTAGTGAGTTATTGGAACTTTGTGTTGGTATGATGCATCTCAGTAGAAGAGGCCAAAAAGGTTGGCAAAGATGGCAGACCAGATCTCTCTCAATCCACACATATCAGATTACTGGCACTTTAAATTGAGCTTCAGGCAGGTAATTTTGGATTTAGCTTTATGGAGATGTAGTTGGATAATTCTGAATATTGCAATATTGATGTTGCATGCAAGGAGGCAGTTTGCACAGGATAAAGAATTTAAGCTGTTGATTGTTATTCCATGGTTTAGAAAAGAAATGTATTAATTTTCCTTGTCTCAGCCTAAGTCGTCTTCATAGAGTGCAGCTTACTTGACTAGAGAAATGAAAAGTACATGCATCCCAATTTTTTCAGTTTGTGTTTTGAATGAGGTTAATCTGAAGATCTTAGTTGAAGGTCTAAACCTATGCCACTGTGGACTAAGTTAACTCCTCTGTTAAACAATTAATTTTGATACTTTAAGCCTTTTTTTGAAAATTTTTATAGAATTTCTTAATCCTGGGATTTTTATGAAGATAATTTTAATCTGTATAATCTGTATAAACTCCTTAGTCGTCTGCCTTGTGGACAGAGTTACCAGCTGAGCTTCAGTCCAGCTTTGTGGTGCATTGCTTGTATCAGTTTCAATTCTCAGTTAAAGTCAGCCAGCAAAGATCAGGAAGATTTTTTTTTTTTTCTAGGAGACATACTAGCAAATGAATGCAGGTGGTGCAAGACTATGACTTCAGACAGCCTCTCAGTACTCTGGAAGGCTTATGTGGACTTTTTACGAGACTGAAAAGAAGAAATGAGATTCACGAGGGTAAAGTGCAGGTGTGGACTAGTCACAAAACAGCACGTGGGTTGCCAGCGACACCATCTGGAGCCCAGCCGTGCGTCACGGACAGTACCTGGATGACATGGTTGTACGCTTTCTCCCAAAGGCACAGCGTAAGGCCCTCTTGGGGGTCCCCAGCTGTGCAGCAGAGCCAGGGGAAGCCTCACACCCTGTCTGCTTCTAGGCACAGCCGTTCAGTTTAGGCCTAGCCACTGATGAATTTACCCAGGCTGATTTTGGACCACGATGAATTTAAGTGCTTTGTTCTGACCACTGAGGCCTCAGAGCGGTGGTCTCCATGGCAAGCATCTCTGGTGTGACGAATTGCATCAGATAAATTTGCAAGGAGATGTTTGCCCATTTCCCCAGAAACTTACTTCCATTCCTGCACCTAAAGCCATGCTTTAGTCTCAAAATACAACCAAAATCACCGATGCTAATGTTTAATTTAGAATTCAACTCTAGTTATTCTGTGTAGAAGCTGTCATTACATCTGATGAAATCTACGCATTTTTAAATTCCTCTTCTTAATGTAGATGTAATTCAACTTCATTCATGTGAGGACATTGCATCCTTAAATGTCATGTAGGACTTCACTTTTATGAATAAGCTGTAATTTCTATAAAGGGCTTAGAACTGGACCAGATACACAAATGTAACCATGTCAGCACTGTTCAACCCTGATGTCATGTGTGTTGGCTGCCCTACTGGAAAAGTCTTTTAATGGTATCTCTTCTCTTTAAACAATAAAGGCTTTTCTGGTAGATTATATTCTAGAGTTCTGCCTTCGTTGTCAGAAAATATTAGTAATGGGAGTAATTTGGAATTTTAAGTTCATTGCTTTTCAAAGTAGGGAAAAATATCTGTAAGTCAGTGTTCATTTACTCAGTTTTTTTGCTGTGGATACTTCTCTTTATGGTAGTCCTAAAGGATCAGCCTTGTGCTAGGTGTTGTGCAAGTATGGAGTCGAAAGTAGGAGCAATGGGCAGGAGGGGTTCAGGAGAACTGAAGGCAGAGAGAGAGCATGCAGTGGAGATGAAGGCACCAGTGGGAGTAGGTGTGATGCACAGCCCGCTTGGTGCAGTAAGTCAAAGCTGGACTGACGGGTGAATGTTCACAGGTTATTTGACTGCTGCTTGTCCTCTCTCTAGACTGTCTTAATTCCTTTCCCTGTGTCACAGGCTGGGAAAGAGGGGAGTCTGTAGTACTGCAAGAGTAGAATGGAGTTTTGCCAGTGCAGTCTTGGATCTGAGGGGAAATTTGAGTCCTGTTTTATTTTACAGGCGGGTTTTTTTACAAAAATATGCAATTCTATATAGTATTTTAGATGAATAATTCTGTATCTTTCCTCTTCTTTCATCATTTCAAAGGGCGATCAGAAGTACCACGGCAGCCGTTGCCACCAAGACCACGCCTACAGCCCCAGCCTGGCATATCCCTGCTGCCACCAAGGCCGAGGATACAACCCCCACGACAGAGGACCCCCCTCCAGCCACCACAGCTGAGACCTCCTCCACGCCCAGCGCTGCCAGGGTCAGGAGTTGTGCCATTTCTGCCTGGAACAACCGGGATCATCTTGGAGACTGGAGAGGCAGGGCCTCCTGGCACTGTTTTAATGTCAGGAAGAGGGCGGCTTAGAAGCGTGGATGGTCAGGCTGGTCAAAGTACCATGCCTGTTGCTGAAGGATATGCTGGAGCACCAGGTGAGAGAACCAAACTAATAGCGAGTCACTCCCATCGAAGTGCAATGGACATGACAGGTCTTGCTGGAGGGGTGACACTGAGATCTGTTGCACTTGACCAGCCACCTTGCAGCCTTTCATGGACGCCTGTTATAGCTGGCGTTTAGAGTTTATGGCAGAGATGATTTGTGAACGGGCCTTTGCAGCCTCCAGCTGGCTACACAAGTAGGGGAAACACATTCAGTGCCAGTTTTGTTGCCTTTGCCAAGGCTGCACAAAGCATGAGGTCAACAGGACTGATGTAAAATCCTTTGTAACTACAGCAGTCTTTGCCACTAGGGAAACTTAAATTATTTCTTTCTTGCCATAATGCTTGCAGCGGATTTAGTACATTGTAGTAAGAATTTGGTTTTCTTTGTCATGACCACCCCAGTTTAAAAATAATTGAGCATTTCATAGGAGATTCTATGTGGTGGCTATTTTGGTAGGTTGCTGTTTGGTAACAAAGGATTCTTTTTAGAAGACTGCAGTGATACTTTGTAGTAAGGTATTCCATTATGTACTATGTCACACATACTACATTTCCTTTGTAGGATATCCAAAGTTATCTCCTCCTACCACGGACTCGCAAGGTAAGGCAGCTGTTTCCTAGAAATTCTTTACACAGGTACTCAATGTTTATTTCAGTCCCTGGAAAGTCACAGTTGAGAGTTTAGCATTGAGAAAAATCTGACAGATTTTTGCTATACCTAAGCATTATAACATAATCTGCATCCTTTGAAAATATGGGGGTTTTGAAAAATAATTCGTATTGTTACTTACTTCAGTGTTTTTTTTTAAATACAAAGGGTTTCTATTTCCTAGAAAATTACAGTACTGATTTTTTTTTTCTTTTAAATGGGAAAATATTTCTTTCTGACTATTTTAATATGAATAAGGTCATGACTAAGATCTTGAAGCACTGTTAGTATCTGAGCTGGTGCACAAGTTCGTCCTCCTCATGGGGGAGTTTCTGGCTTTGTTAGAATCATGAGGGCTCATGTTCCTGACTTCAGTGAAAGCAGGAGTGCTGCCACTGACAACCGCATTTTAAAAAGTTTCAAATGCAGTTTTCTTGGTTAGGTGGGATTTTTAATTTTTTCCAGTTGTTAATATCACAGTTCATTTATGGATTTGTATGATAAACAGGTATAAATCTTGTGTGGGACATGCTAGTTGGCCTTGGTAAATATGCTGATTGGGTGCTGCCCGCCCTACAGCCTCATACGCAAGATATTATCAAAGCCTGGGGAATGGTATCCTGGATCAAAGTGAATATTCCCACACCCTCTTCAAAAAGAATGATTTCATCTAAATTTGTTTGAGGAAATATGAGAAATAGATGAAAATAAAACATTAGGGCTTTATGGCATCCAAAATCCTGCCCTTGGGACTTAGTTTGATGGCTCTAACAAAATCCAGATATATGTCCTGAAGACTGGTCTAAGGACTGACAAAAAGAGTTATAAAGAGTTCACACTGTAATTCTGTTACTTATACTTTCTAATTAAAAATCTGTTATAGCCTTAAAGCGATCTTTTTGCATTTGAGGATTGTGGTGGTAATAAGCAGCAGCAATAGATGAGGCTTCTGGAAGAGGATAAGAAGTGAAGAAATGTTGATGTATCTTGATGCCAGCAAAGCCAATATAGATGTCTAGATTTCTGTGATAAATGGATTTCCTGGGGGCTTTCTTCCACTTTGTACAATCTATTGCCATTTATAGACAGCAGTATTTTAATAAGTTTATGCTAAAACTGTGTGAAACAGTCGGTGGATGTTAAAGTGTTGAAAAGACAGGGTGTGTCAGGCAGTGCGCCTCTGCTGCTTGGTGGAACATGTTGCAAGAAATGTTATCACCCTGTGACCCAGGGAGAGGTGGGCTTGACAAGGAGTTCCTTTTCCTGATCCATGCACCTGAAGACCTATCCAAATATAAGATATACCTGCTGATCTGTCCTATAACATCCCCCAAAATGCATTGCAAACCCCAATGGCAGGTGCAGTCATAGAAAACAGAGAGGTAAGGATGCTGCAAATAGCTATTAGACTTCTGTGGAGATAGAGCATTTACATCCACTGTTCCTAATTGTCAGTGTCTATTTATAAACAGCAAAGAAAGAGAGCACTCTGGGGCAGAATTCAGCAGTTAACAGTGCTGTGGAAATTAACAGCTGGGGAAGGGAAGATTTTTTGCTTATTGGAGGAGGAACTTAATGCTTAAAATAAGGAAGGCATCAAGGAATCCTTAATGTCTAATTCGTGCAGGACCACAGTTTATGATGCCTTTGCCAGTCTTCACCTAGTACATTTTGTGGTGCTGAAATTCAAATTTGAAAGAAGATCAGACCTTCTTGTACTATAATTCCTAAAATAAGAAACTTGTACAATTAAACTGGCCTTCTGAGTACTCCATTTCTGTTTCTGAGTAGCTTCTGTTACATAAAAGCACTGCTCAGGAAGAAGTGGAGGGCTCCAACTCTGTCCTCTGGGATTAAACTAGCCCACTTTAGTGCTCTTCTTGAATGCTGAGGCATGATACCAAAGTATTTCTGGAGTTTTTCAGATTCATTAGCTATCTGCATGTAAAGATCTTCAAGGACTTATGAGAGATTGTAAGGTACAATATTACATATTAGCTCTATTTTCACAAGCTAGGAGTTTATGACAAAGGTGAGTTAAGTGTCAGGACCTAAGTGCATCCACCTAATCCCTTTTAATGCAGAAAGAGTTGAACCAATTGTTATTCAAAGAAGCATCAGCAACAAATGTTATTGAAGCGTGGCAATTTTACAGTTATGAGAATTTTTGTTTGCTGGAGCAAAGAGAACTGCAGGGGCAGAAGTAATGAATTGGTTGATGAACTGCTCTGGGAACTGATGAGAAAATACTTGTAAGATCCCAAGTCACACAGCTAGGCAAGGACAGAGCCAAGAGGAGGGTTTGGATGTTCTGATCAGCATACAGAGGGTCACAGTGAAAAGAAAAAACAAAACCTGAAAGCATATATGGCCTTCCCCACCCTCCCCCTTCTTGCAGTCTGCAGTGTTGCTTGTGTCCTTAACCGTGCAGCTTCAATGGAGGGTGGCTGCTCCTCTAACAGAAACTCCTTGTACGGTGTGATACAACAGCTGAGCTAGTAAGAGTGAGCCCCACCGCTGTGCGAACACTACTGTATATATCCATGCACATAAAGGGCTAATTTTGGTTTGGGCTTTTCAATTCTTTTTACTCGTCTGATACTCAACCTTCTTTACTTTCTCCATGTGACTCCAGGCAGCAAGCCTGTAGGACATGTTTCAAATATAAAGGCATGATGTTATTGTAGTGCAAGATTTATGTTGTAGGTGGTCCTTGATTTGAAGAAGGAGTTTACTGAATACATAAGTTACCCTGCCGTGCTCGTGATGGGTTCTGCTGCATGTTTAGCTCTTTCTTTTGAGCATCGGACAGGGAGCAGTGTTCTTGTTAGTACCACCAGTGGTCTAGCACAGGGGAAAGCGTGTTTTCTGACTTTGAGGTAAAGAACATGTGTTTACCCGCAGTTGACCAGTGGTTGTGTTTTGCTGCCATTTGCATGAAAGACCAGTGCACTTCACAGATGGGGTAGGAGATGGGTATTTGTGTAAGGAGCAGTAGGTAAGTGCTAGGGCAAACCTTCTCCTGCTGTGATATGAAAGGTAGGCGTTGTAAGAGCAGAAAGAGCTGTTACTAACAGACTCGGGAGAAAAGTAGCTGTGTCTTCATAACAGACTGTGTGAGTTAGCATCCTCATCAGAAACACTGTGACTTACAGAGCAGAACTAATGGGCCCAGTTTTGTTGAGCCCATGGAAATCAGTGTGGCACTGTGCTGTGCTGCATCCCATAAGCAGAATGAATGTTCCTGAAATGTGTTAGGGTCAAACTGAAGAGTTAAATAAAAAAAAAAAAAAGGTGGAGAGGTGATAAATTGCTGATATTACAGAATCACAGATTGGTAGGGGTTGGAAGGGACCTCTGGAGATCATCTAGTCCAACCCCCCCTGCTAAAGCAGGATCACCTAGAGTAGGTTGCAGTTGTCCCATTTGTTCTAACTGAAATTATGCATTTTCCTCTCATTTAGATTTAGGAATATTGGCCAAGCAGAGGAAGTCTGACATATCCTCCCTACTCCTGCCATAAGCAAAGGAGTCATAAGTGCATACTGACAAATGAATTACATACTGATAGTCTCTCTTCTGTGCAGATTCTTGAAGAGCCCTCATTCCAGTTGCTGAGCAATTGTCAGCAGCACCATCGCACTCTGTTATTTTTTTCTCCTTTCATCTTGATAGAAAATGCATATGCTGTGCACTGTTTTGTTTTCCTTGATTGTTTGGGTGTTTGGGGGTTTTTTTTCTTCTTTTTCTCCTTCTGGCCCTTGGTCTCTGTGGGAGGCATGAACTGCACTGGGATGTCAAAAGAGAGGTGGAGAACCAGAAATACAACTAGCAGATAGGTGGAAGTAGATGTAACCTAACAAAGGCCACCCATGTTTCTTCTGTTGTCTTTTGACTCCCTAGAATGTATTATACTAGCTTAGACAGCCATGAACGTGCATACCTGCTCCTGCTTACGTATATATATCTCTCTCAAGTGAAACCTTCTTGAATACATCTAAAGTCAGAGTTTTTTCCTCCTCCAGTTGTAAAACTGTGGCTGAATCTGTTGTGAAACTTTCTGTCTGCCTACCAGTTTCTTCATCAGAGCTGTGCATGTGGTTCCCAGCTTTTAAATGCTTTAAAACTTTTCTTCCTGATTTTTATAATTCCACAACACTAACTGCTTCCAAGCCTGGACCTTGTCTAGAGAAGCTGAACTTTGTTTGATCTTTGCATGAAGAAAAGTGTTTGCAAGTGGGGACATGTAAGAGAAGGTGGCTCACCTCTCTGAGGTTCTGCAAAAGCACTGCTGAGAGGTGTTGGTAGGACTTGGGAAAGCTTCAAACAGGCGCAGTTCCAGCTGGAAGCCGGGAGGAGGGTAAGCGAGCACAGACACATTACGTCTTTACCGTGCCTCCTTATATTGCCCGCTGAACTGATCTACAGGATGTCTAGTTGGGTTTAGGATTTCTGCTTTGGACAAACACAGATGGTGTGCTAAACTAGGCTGCAGATCTGAAGCAATTTAAGCAGCAAACTGTAATAATAAACTATTCTAGCAAGTAGTGCAGGAAAATCTTGAAGCCATGGTGAGCCAGGGCAGGAGTCGCTCCCTTATTCAGATGGCACCAACCTGAACAGAACTGTAGCTACTTCAAATGGAGAGGACAGCGTTTCTGGGCAAGCAGCAAATTGTTTGTGCCATGTGTGCAGTATGACTGCAGGGGAGAGAAACCTTTCTGAGGGAGCCAACGAGAAGTTAGCTGAGGTGCATTTTCAGTTGATTTGAGTTTCAGGGTAAGCTGAGAATACAAAGAGATGCTTTCTGTAAGTAGTGTGGTAAGGTGGTGGAGCTTTACAGAAGCTGCTTAAGTAAGTAGACTTCCTGCAATTAATTTTGGTCCTTTGAAATAACCTCATCTTAGCTTACAGGAGCACCTGCAGGTGCACTGGCAGGTAGGAGTAGTGAAAAAGGGCTTCTGTCTGTTTTCTGAGCGTGAGAAAAATACTGAATAAGGAGATATCCAAAGATACACGAGGCAGCTGGTTACTAGCCCTTGAGGGAAATTAAGGTAGTTATTAGCCATTTCTGAAGTTGCAGGCATGTCTTCCCCTTGCCTTCCCCTCCCACCCCACATTCCCAGTTAATTCAGAAAAAACAAAATGGATAGAGCATTTGTATATCCACATTTTAGATGAAGTTTTGTCACTTTTTAACTTCAATTTTTAACTGATATAATTTGAACTGAACATTAGTTGCTGATGAGCATCTCAGATTGAGAAGAAGAGAAAACCAAACATTTATTTTAAGGAAGGCAGAAGAAGGAGCAGGGGTGAAACAGCATGAAGAAGACAGGGATCCTAACCTGAACAGGGTAGAAGCAGAGCAACTGAGGACAACTTGAAGTATATTTGTTATTTACCTAATTGCCCAAACAAAGCAACAAGAGTTGACTACTTCTAGTACCGTGTCCTGCCTTAGGGGAAATGTTTAGAGGGAAGAGAACTAAAATGGGACTAATTAAGTGGTCGATCACTAAACACTTGCCATTAAGTCAGTCTGTTAAAAGTAAAAATTTGTCTTAATTGTCCAAATTGTATTTCATCCAACACCAGTCTAACAGCAGTGTTTAGCTGGTAAGCAAATAGCCACTATAAAATATTTAAGTGTCTGATCTGCTGAGAAAAGAAGAAAATATTGTGGAGTGCAAAGTTCCCCAAAAGTGAAGTGCCAGAGAGAGAGAAAAGCCCCACTGATGGTTCTCTTTGTTTTAATACCAAAGTGTTACTTCTTGTAGCTATTTTCACTACCCTCCAGCAGAGAAGGTAAGAGAGTCTTAGCATGACTAGGACAGCTGGCACGAGCTGTACACCTTTAGCACTCCTGTTAGCGTTGTGATAGTCACGGAGAGCGGAGATGTCCAAGGGGCAGCCTCGGTCCTGAAGCATGTCTGTGGCAGTAGCATCGTTGAATTGAGAGGTGGCAGGATTTCTACTGCCAGCATTTACAAGCCATGTACCTTTTCCTTAGGAGGAAAAGAAAAAAGAAAAAAAAAGGGAGGCTGTGGCCAAGGGGGGAATTTTATGGCGCTCAATAAATTTTATGGTGAGACACTTGGGACCTGGGCCAGCAATACGTATTCTGCTAATTCTGGCATCCCTCAAGTGACAGGGTTAGTCCAAGTGGAGTATGTGCAGGAACAGAGGCAATGGATTATAAACCATCACAGGGAGAGGCTGTGTTGTCATCCTGATGTGACTCTGACTCACGTTGTTACCCATTTTAGGACCTGCTGCTGCTGCGGCCTCTCTGGTGTCATTTTCAGCCGGGCTCACGCAGAAGCCTTTCTCCAGTGATGTCGGCGTGGTTCACTTTAACAAAGTGCTTGTGAATGACGGGGACTATTATAACCCCAATACAGGTAACAGCCAAAGAACGTACCCACAGAGATGCCAGATGGGCAGTAGCACGGGTTACCAGTGTTTGCTGCTATCTCAGGCCTTGCTGGCACCTTGAACAAACAAAATAAGTCCATCTGAACCAGACACAGCAGGGTAATAGCAGAGGTGAGGTTCCTTGCTAACCCACTTCACTGCAGCTCAGCCAGCTGGGTCAGCCAGGGGAGGGAGATGATACATACTGCCTCAGTGCAATCAGGTCTCCCCATTTTGAATAACTCTGAAAAGCTCTGTCTGTGTCTCTCCTGCAGGCATTTTCACATCACCATATGAAGGACGCTACCTGATCACCGCTGTGCTGGCCCCGGAGAGGGACGAGTACGTAGAAGCAGTGCTGTCCGTCTCCAACGCAAGCGTGGCTCAGCTCCACACAGCTGGGTACAGAAGGGAACTGCTGGAGTACCACAAACCTTACTCGGGGAAACGGACCTGTGGTGGTCCTGGGACATTCCACCTTGTTCTTCACCTCAAAGCGGGAGATGAAGTAAACGTCGTCGTAACAGGAGGCAAACTGGCCTACACAGACTCTGATGAAATGTACTCCACGTTTAGCGGAGTTCTCCTTTATCCTTCCATTTCTCATGTTTAGGTTTACCTTGAACAGGAGAGAAGGGTAAGATATTCAGAAGAAATTAAGTGTAATAAAATTCAAAGCTTTAATATATTCAGTTTATATATTTGATTTCAGTGATGGGTTTATAGTCTATACTGAGACCTTTTCCTCATCCCATTTCCAGAGGTAGCTACAAAAGACATTTTTCTGTAGCTAAATTAGCTCCTTCCCAAGCCCTTGTTTACACCTGTACAAGCAGAACAACTGTTTAAACAACAAATATGTTCTCAATAGATCCTTCTCCACTGTGCTCTTGCTATTCCCTATTAAATTGCCTTTGCAGTCTTCTCCCTAGTTTATCAAATTGTCCCTAGCGTATCAAATTTTACATCTTTGCTGAAGTTTACAGTTGTGGTCAGCTATGTTCATGTTTTTGGTAAAGCAGGGGCAAGAAAGCAAGGTTGTATTGGACGTGGTTGATGACTTCTTAGCCCTTGTGTTATTTAATAATACGTTGGGTCAAGTACATTGGCGTAAACAATTTGTTCAGTGCAATTGCTAACCGTGGTGGTGGAAAGCAAAATGATACTCATCTGCATTGGTTTTCTTGTTTCCTTTAAGGGCCAAAACCAGTGCTAAGCGCCAAGATGAGTGACTCATTCCAGTCAAGTGGAAGCAGCTGTACAGGGAGAAACTCACCTCCCTTCAGCTTCTCACTGGGCAGACATGAGCGTAAGGTGCAGTTGCTACTACTGAAAGATTTAGAACAGTTCTTTTCAATTGCTACAGTAAAAAAGACGATTAGTTAAGCATGATGCTCTTGAAATGAATAAAACAGGTCAGAAAAATCTGAATCATCTGTGCTTAGCTAGAAAAATGGTAATTTTGAAAAGTTTAAAAAAAATTTACAAAGTTTGTTTCTGACACTGCTACAGTATTTCTTTGTTGTGTTGTAGAAGACAAGTCAGAGGAAAAATTGTTGATGCAGGAAAATAGCCTTATTAGCCAATACTGTCAAATACACTAAGTCTGTTGGAACAGCCTCCTGCATCGGTGCTTTTGAGTGAGGTTTGTTTTAACACCCAGCATCTGTTTATATGGATGAACAGATAAACACCTGTGGGGCAGCAGTATTTTATTTCTCATACTAGCCACTTCTCAGTGGAGGTAACAAAACTGATGTTTTGGCTCTTTAGAATTAACATTTTGATATCTTTCATGGCTGAAAAAAAAAAAAAAATCCAGCCACGCTTTACTGAGAGCAGGACTGCTCAGCTATCTCCTATATATTCTTGTATAAACTAATACTCTATTCACGCTGTATATTTATCGTAGTGGTTTGTGTAGAATATTTTCCTCCTTACAAATCCAGAACAGCTGTTTATAGCCTCAGAACAAACAATTCCTTTAGGTGAAGGAAGAACTCCCAGTGCTGTAAGCAGCACAGTAGGGTTTAGCTGAAGCCCTTCCCCTCTGAGGAGGTCAGATGAAGACTTAATGCCTTTGTTACTTAGTTTTGGAATAGATACTCCCCAATAACTCTGTTTCCAGGCAATGCGATGGGGCCTTCCCACAACAGTCACATCCTGGAAGTGGAGCTGCTTTTGAGAAAAGCCGGCAGAAAAAGCTTTCTCTCCGCAGAGGAACTCTTGAGTCAGTCCCTGTGCAGCAAGGATTGCACTGGGGGGGGGAGTTGTGAGCACAGGAAGGAAATTGCAGGTGGAGTTTCAAAGCACCTGGTTTAGGAAGATCTCTTGGCACCTGATTTTTCAGAAATGATGGTGTTACTGATAAGCAGTAAGGGCTGGATGTATTTAGTAGCAGGAAGGCTGTTTCTGTAAGAGCAGCTGTTAGTAGCCAAAGATGTATAGTGAACTTGCACTTCACAGCTTGATAAAGGGAGCCACCCCCATCCCCTTTCCCTGCACGTTTGTCCCGGCCTGTGCTAGAGCATGAGGCATGAGCATGCAGTTAGCAAGCACGTGCTTGTTCAAGGGGGACTTAGTTTCCTTTTGTCCTAAATCAACAGTCCCGTTCTGTCCCATGCAGTTCTAGGTCTCCTGTCTGTCCTTTCAGTTTTGAAAGATTGTTTATGTGTTTCAAAAGCCAATTACATCAGCTACTTTTTTAAAAATATAATTTCTTATTATGTACAAAAGCCAGAGAGGCGCTTTTAGGATATTTTTTCACTCTCCTCAAGAAAGCTGTGTTCTCTAAGAAGTTGGCTCCAGACTATGTGTGATTCAAGTATTGTTAGATTATTGTTGCCTGTTCTAAAAATGACTCATGGAAACAAACAAAATGTGCTGAGTGCTTAGGGAGACCTAGCTGGCAAACAACCTTGCTTTTTTTTTTTCCTCCCTCCGAGCGAGACATTTTTAAGAATCAGCAGCGCGAGTTTAGTGCTAGAGTTACAAAAGATTTATCATCCAATTCTTATTTAACTGCTGCGGTAGATTTCTAAATCCAAGCCACCAATCTTCACCAGCCCAGTTCCGCTAATGGGACAGGGCCATCTTCTACCAGAAAGCTTCTCCTCGTATCCAGGATCTGCTGCCGCCGATGCTTAGATCGTTGGAGCCCTCATAATGCAGCCTAACTGTTGTTTGTATCCACATATAAAGCATTCCCTAAACTGTATCACAGCAGGGCCCAGTCTCAGCAGTGTATTTTGAGTACACTTTTGAGAGCTTTTAGGGGTCATTTCCCATCCATCAGCTTGAGCAGTGCAGTGGCTAGAGCTATGGCCTTTGACTAGGAACCTGTCTTGGATTCCTGCCATTATTGAGAGAGACTTGAACCTTAATTACCCCTTCCTTGGTAATTGCTGTAATCAGGGTAGGTGGCTCAGTTCCTCTTGATGAGGTTATTTTCCTGGAGCTTACGAGGTGGAATATTCACCCAGCTGGAAGGATCACAGTGCTGTAGCCCCTGAACAGCAAAGGGAGGGGGAGGAACCTTGAGTCCCAGTCTCTGCTCCAGTGGGTGCTTGGATAAAACATTCATTAAAGCGGCACTTAGAAGAGACTGAAGCACAGACACATTCGTGGGCCCCGCTGAGGGTTTGCTCCACCCGGAACAGCTCAGCTTCAAAGGAAGGAGCAAGAGCCCTGCCCCAGAACACCTTGAACCCACTGACGGAGCATTTACATCTTCAGTGAGAATTGGCAACAGCACAGGGAAATGCATGCACCAAAAGGAACATTTCTCACTGTGGGTTCATGATTTTGCTACCATGTTTAAGAGCATCCACAAGCTCAAATAGGCAGCATGTGTTAACCAAGAAAGCCTTAAAAAAATAATCCTGTAGGTGGGAGCTGTAAGGCAGGTGTGGTGCCAGTTTCATCAATCAGTGCTGCCTTTTACATCTGCTTTGTAGGTACCTTTGTAATGCAGGGTATGAGGACTGTGAGATTCTTAGGCAAAACAGTATCTGTTGTGCCAGGTGCTCCCATTTTATATCACAGCAGGAGGAAAACCAAACCATACCAGGTGAAGCTTTGTGGACATGTGTCTGACAGCCCCTTGGCCAGGCACAAGGCAAAGGAGGTTTCTCAGGGACTGTCCGAGTATCAAAACCAGCAGAGTCCCTGAAGCAGCATCACTTGTCAGGTGACTTTCCAGAGCCAGGCCGTTAGCAGCAGAACATCTGAAGACAAGGGGGCATGCCGGCAGCCAGAAAGATTCTGCTCTGGCCAAATGTGCTAAGTGTAGCCTAGAGCAGCTATGGGGAAAGACAACAAAGCGACATATAAATCAGTTGTATCCCCAGGAAAGCTCGGAGCAAAGCAGGAATGCAAATTTTCACCACAAAATGGGTAAAAAAACTACCTCATTATTTTAATTTGCTATTAAGCAAAAGACTGTGGAGATAGCAGAGACATTTCTATGCTGACCGCTCAAAGCGACGAGGATTTTCTGTGGTATTCCAGTGTATGCCGGGTTACCTGCAGCAACTTTGTGCAGTTGAGCCGAGAGACTTCTGTCAGCTTGGTGAAGCCAACCAGCAAGCCAGGAAAAATTACGAATAGGCAAGGAAATAGAGCAAGCTGTAAGAGAAAAAGCATAGGAAGGCAACTTGAAACAAAATGCCCCTCACCACCCAGTGTGGCTTTAAAATCTGCTGGGAATGCAAGGTGAAGGGCTGCCCAGCTGCAACCAGGAGATTTGAATCAGGATTGAAGTGTTTCCTGAGGATGCATCGTGCATTTAGAAGTGAGTTTTACCTGCTGAATAAGGAAGTCCACAGTAGTGGATATGGATGTATTTCACTAAAATTATAAATGCATTTACGCAGTCTCAGCTTGGAGACAGGAGGAATATGCGCTCCACTGAGACGGGATCAGCAGGTTACACTTTGGCTGCTGGTTGCTCCCAGATAATGGCATAAAGTTCGAATTGCCATGTTACCAGGAATACCTGGGGGCTGTGTCCTGTCATCACAAGACAGTTGCACTCGAGCCAGCACCAACCCTCCTGCAACGTACCCTGCAGACTTGAGATGCACAAGAGCAGCTCTGCCAATTCTTTGTATATGGGAGACTTCAAAGAACATATTGTAACGTTACTACATAAGCAGGTTTTGGCATTTATCCATTTTGCTATCTTGGTTGTGGAAAAAAAAGGAACATTATTAGAATTTTTCAGCAACGAACAGTGCATTTGAGAGTGTGTTTTATGTGTGCATGTGTATACATCTGTTCATGGATAGAAAGTAATATCCAGGAACATGAAGAAAACTGTGATGGAAAACAACTGCAGATATGCCTAAATAAAACCTACCTGTTGTCTGATGGCTTGATGCTCTTTTGTTTTCCAGTGAACACAGCAGCACTGTAAACCAAAATTTTTTGCTCTCTCCTCAACCATCTTTAAAACTGCAGCTCGCAGGTATATTTTAGGTGTTTATTCAGTGTCAAGCACTGCTACATAGGCGTTGTGGTACACAGAAGTTCTGCTAACAAACACAGTTCTTACCAGTCTTAGTTGCTCACTCAGTGCCCTGGTTCCTGGCAAATAGAATAGACTAGACTATTTCAGTTGGAAGGGATCTACAACCATCATCTAGTCCAACTGCCTGAGCAACTCAGGGCTGACCAAAAGCTAAACCATGTTGTTAAGGACATTGTCCAAATGTCCCTTAAACACTGACAGGCTCAGGGCATCGACCACCACTCTAGGAAGCCTGTTCCAGCGTTTGATCACCCTCTTGGTAAAGAAATGGTTCCTAATGTCCAGTCTGAACCTCTCCTGGTGCAGCTTTGAACCATTCCCACGTGTCCTGTCACCAGATCCCAGGAAGAAGAGCTCAGCACCTCCCTCTCCACTTCCTCTCCTCAGGAAGCCGTAGAGAGCCATGAGGTCACCCCTCAGCCTCCTTCTCTCCAAAACAGACAAGCCCAAAGTCCTCAGCCACTCCTCACAGGACATGCCTTCCAGCCCTCACACCGGCTCTGTGGCCCCCCTCTGGGAGTCCTCAACCACCTTCACATCCTTAAGCTGCGGGGCCCAGAACTGCACACAGTACTCGAGGTGAGGCCGCACCAACACAGCGGGATAATCACCTCCTTTGAGCGGCTGGTTACGCTGTGTTTGATGCACCCCAGGGTGCGGTTTGCCCTCGTGGCTGCCAGGGCACACTGCTGGCTCACACTGAGCTGCTGCTGACCAGCACCCCCAGACCCCTTTCTGCAGGGCTGCTCTCCAGCCACGTCTCTCCCAGTCTATACTTGTGCCTGATGTTACTCCATCCTAGGTGTGGAATCCGGCATTTGGACTCATTAAATTTCATCCCATTAATCATTGCCCAATTCCTCAATCTATCCAGATCCCTCTGCAAGGCCTCTTGTCCCTCAAGAGAGTCAACAGCACCTCCCAGTTTGGTATCCTCAGCAAAGTTGGTGATGGTGCATTCAAGTCCTGCATCCAGATTGTTGATAAATACATTGAACAGGACTGGCCCTAGAATTGAGCCCTGAGGAACACCACTGGTGACCGGTCACCAGCTGGATGCAGCCCCATTCACTGCAGCCCTTTGAGCTCTGCCCTTCTGCCAGTTCTGGGCTGAGCAGTTCAGGGGATGCTGCTTATTGTTGCCAGAACATGTACAGATGAAGTGTCACCAGAAGCGGGGAAGATAAGATTACAGCGAGGTAGGAAGAAGGAAAAGGAGAATGCAGGGAAAGACTAGAACAGAAGAAATGACATGAGCTGTACCAGCTGTCAGTGCCAGGCTAAGTGAGACCTGCAGCCACCCAGTCCTTAGAGCAGAATTCAGATGCATTGAGACTAAAGATGAAGGTTTGGTCAAAAGTGTATCTATCATCTGGCATACTTCCTTACAAGCAAAGGCTTTTGTAGCAGTCCTGGGGAGGTGCCTTAGCATTGCTTCTAATTAAACCAACGCAGTTAGACATGCCCCGTTCAAAGCACTATACGCGAAAGCCATTAACGCAACTGCTCGCGCTCAGCAGCTCAACCTCTGTTCTCGCACCGAGCCAAGCTGCTGCCGCGGCCCTTGGGCTGGGGCCTTCCCACCGCACCCAGCCTGCGGCCTCTTGGCCAGGCTGCCAAGACAAAGAGCCCACAGGGCGACAGCGCCAGAGTCTTTCTGCTATTCTTTGCTACAGCCCCCTGCGTGATTAGATGGGCCTTGGGCATCTCTGGCATGGGCAGAAATGTCACTGTGATTATTCTAAGGTGAGGGAAGAGGAAGAAAAGCAGCAGGTCTCATCATACTTAGAAAAATTGTTGTGCAGAGGTGGCTGCCCCTGCCAGACAGACAACCAAGATGCACCCTTGCAGTGTCCAGCAGTGAAACCTCCGGAAGCTCTGAACTGTCCCCATCCCCCCAGTGCAGCGCGCAGGACATCTGCCAGCTGCGTCACAGTTCCACTCACTGCCGGTCCAAGAGCTCCGTGGGAGCGCACGGGGACTTCCTGACCAAAATGGTGCCAGGCTGAAAGACGGGCGGTGAAGAGAGCGTGGAGTGAGGAGTGACATGCCCCAGGCATGAAGAGAAGGGTGCAGAATCACAGGGGGACCCCAGCAGAAACAGAGTCTGCTGCTGTGGCAGAGAGGATATAACTCTGGCAGCCACCTCTGTGCCCGGGCAGCAGCACGAGTGACACGCTGCAGAAGGATCAGGAGGCACAATGTGCTTTACGCTTTCATCTGTCATACTTTCACGTGTGACCAATGGTTGGATTTTCTAAGTTGCATTTACCAAAACCAGCAAGAGACCAGGAAGAGTAAGTTTCTACTGAAAGCTTGAAGCCCCTTTTCGAGATGGTCTCACAATAATTGCCTCAAGCAATTTAACAGCTGTTGTGGAAGACAATACTCTCTGCCTTGAAAGGAAAAAAAAAAAACAAACTTAGATGGAATTGGGATAAAACTCCAAATTAGGGCAGATTTACAACAGCTCAAACTATGCAGTTGCAAGATTTTCTTCAAGGCAGCTTGTGTACTCCCGAGATGTGCATGTGTTACCTGATATTCTATATTGCTAATGCACATTTACTTTTCATTATGGTTATAACCCGATATTGGCACATATTAGTTTGATAACAGCAATTTTTTATCAGTGGTATAAATACTCTGAAAAAAGTAAACCAAGTGTGAGAGAAAGCAAATGTATCACAGTCCTTAGAAGAACAACTTGAATTCTCTGTAAAATATGAATACAATTTAAATAAACCCACATTTACTAAGTTAGCAAAACAAGAACAAAATTCCCAAGTACAAAGTGAAGAAAATCTTAGTTTAAGTTTGTTTATTGTGATAACATTGTTCTGAACATCAATAAACATTGCACTGAGGTGTGGGTTACTGTACCCAAGGTAGTCCAGTCTTAACAAAAACCACTGTATTGGTATGATCACAGACTTGACAATTTTAAACACACTACCTTATTAGTGATTGGGTTGCTTAACAATCAAGTATTCCACATCTTCAACGTAAAAAATGAAACAAATGACTGAAGAGAGTTTTCCCACCCTCAAACCAACGTTTTAACTTTCATCTGGAAGTAATTAACACTGTAAAAATATCCAAACCAATGCCATTCAATTCTGCAGAATTCAACTTTGGAAACTAAAACTTCCTCAGGCAAAAGTGACACTTTAAAGGCATCTCAAATTCACAATGTATTTTTGATGTTTCATTATCAATTTGCATTACAGTCATTTAAACAACTCATATGACAGCTTTTTCTAGAAGACTTGTATGAAATATTAACATGAAATATCATCTCTTTTGTCTTTACCATAAGCGGATTCAGAGTTTGCTCCAGAAGTTTCATAATGGAGTTGACACAAGTGTTAAAACTTTTCCAGTTGAAGAAAAAAAAAAAAAAAAAAAAAAAGGTTTAGGAAGAGTATACCAATGACGGGAAGCTAAGGATACATGAGCCAAGATTGCACGTGCAACTGTATACTGTCAGGGATGAGCCCCACCTTTTGAAGTACAAACATGCTTGGTACAATAGAAAAAAAAATCCAGAAATATGTACCACTTAAATTACTGAGCTTTAAGTCACTGTGGAAATGGGTAATGTCCAAGTCACTAACAAGTTTTGAATTGCAATGTTCCTTATTTATTCCCAGATAGGTGTCATTGACTCAGCCTTTGACATGGTTCCAATGCTAAGAGGATCTGCATCTTCAACAACACAGTCTTAACAGGGGTGTGCATGCGCCTACACACACACACACACTTAGAAGTTCCTCTTTCACAGAAAGAACGATTTAGCTTGCGCTAATTTTAAATAAGTATAGCACAACTTGTTCTCAAACATTAGTTTCAGGCCACTTCTCTCGACTAAGGTAACAAAGGGCAGGCTACTGCATAATTCTTATTTACCCCACTTCATATTAATATTGCAGCACAAGCCCACGGTTCAATAGCAATGAGATGTCATTTCTAGCGTCAGTAAAGTGCCCAGCAGTCCAAATGACATAGGTATGCAATGACAGGTACAGTGCCCCCATAGTCCGTCCCTAAACAGGGTTAACAAACAGTCTGAAAAGCTTCAAATACAAGCCAGATTTAGAAAAACAGAACAGAAACCCTGCCCTACTCATAGCAGAAATCCTCAAGAACACTTTTACATTTTATCAAAAATCAAAACTGTAGCCGTTACAGAGCAAAAAAGCAAAATTTCTAACTACGCAACTTTTTGGACATCCCTATAATGCAAAATAACAAGTGAGCAGAATGAGGAGCTCTCTACAACCACGCAACCCCCATGCTCATACCAGTTTAAATCATACACATTTGGAGATACACCTGATACTATTTTTCCACACTGCTCATTTACTCAAGTCCCCACCTTAAAATCCACATCTTATCTTTATGACAGTCTGAAAAGATGAATGGAATTGAAGAAAAAAATTAACCAAGTAAAAAAACCCCAAATTTAAAAAAAAAAAAAAAAAATCAACCAAAGAAGATCCAGCGAAACCTTGGTAACAATCTGTCCCCATTTGGAAACCCATCCCAATATCATGAAGTGCTTTTATTTTTAGAAAACCTGTGTAATACCAGGGCCTCCAAGAATAAGTTAAGCATGGTAAAGAAAATTTTGACATCCACAAAGGACTCTTTTAGGAGAGGCAGCTTCACTCCTTTTATGTAAAATAGGATCTTTAGATAGAATATTTCATCTTGTAATTAAAATATTTAATTACCTTGGATTCTCATTTATTTTAAAGTATTTAAGTAACTTAAAAGCTCAAATCCCATTGATATTCAAAGCACTTGGTGATCATGAAAATGTCAGTTTCTAACAAAACCTATAGAATAAAAGGTAAGAAAAGGAAAAAAAAATATGTTTGTAAGCTTCTGACAGTTTAAAAAAAATTTGTTCACAGGCTCTGATCTGAACCTGAGGAACGACCAGCATGATGTTTATGAACAACCCAAAACTTTAAAAAAAAAAAAGGAAAGAAAAGAAAAAAAAAAGCAAAGGGTTTATTCAGCTCTGCAGCATTTAACCATTCTCATACCTGGAATCTCACTATTGAGCTGCATTTCCTTCCAGCTACTGAAAACCTGCAATGCAGAATTCTGGAAAGACCTGCAGTAGACAATTAAAAAATTAAATACATAATTTTTTTTAGTATTACAATTCCCTGAATATAATCTGTACATACGTTTTACTGGCCTACGCAGCATACACACACATATGCATTATCTCTGTGTTGAAAAAGGAAACAAAAATGCCGCTCCCCAACTCTTACAGAAATGTTCAAGATTTTTCTTGATGGAAAATTTAACATGACATAGTGCAGCCTGAAAACAACAAAACCATACAAGTATCTGAAGACAACTTTCATTTTAACAAGCTCATGAAATAGTTTAAGCATTGCATGTAAAAAAAGTAAGAAGCAGAGTTAGTTTGAGCGTGAATTGTAGAAGCACAGTCTTGTACATGTGACAAAAGGCATATTTACATTTAAAGAGGAATTTTATGTCTTCAGAGTCTGTCAGGCTAGGAATGTCCACACATTTTCTGTATTTTAGCTGAGAAAGAGCACACTGGTCTTAGGTTCTGGCTCCTTTCAAAAATGGCCTAATTGCCCATCTGAACATTATTAGACCACATTTCTTATTAATAGGTCTGACATTCTATTTGGCAGTTTCCATACACTTTTTGGCTTCATTTTAGAAAATATACTATTAAGACTAATAAAAAAAAATAAATCTATGTTTACAATAAGGTCTGTATTGATGAAAATGCAAAGTCATAGTTTACCTCAGCATTTAGTTGCCCTGAAGCACTTGGGTACCATGACCATCAATGACAGGCCAATCTCAAGTGCCTTAGAACAGGTATATAAAGACAAGCAATAAAGAAACAAACAAACAAAAATACAAACCCTCACAAAAAAAAAAAAGACAGTAGCTTTGCATTTTCTTTGTTTTAAACCAACAGAGTTAAAGTGATTTCTTTAGTAAGACTTATGGTACCAGTATACAAATTAGCATCTTTGTTAAGAAAGTTCTTCACATTTAAACTGAAGTTGAGTAGCTGAATATGAAATTCCATCTTTAGGTGAGGAGTACTTTTCAGGCCAGGTCGTCCATGTTAAGGTCAGGAAGAGGCTCTCTCCAGTAGCAAAAGGAGCTGAATTCTGGGCACGGAAATGCAGAACTCTGTTCTTTATTAAGCAATGGGAACACGTGTTCCACAAGCTCACTTAGTCTGTAATACCTACATTGAAAAAGAAGAAAGACCATTATTTACAGTCTAGTCACTGTTCAACTCTAGCCAAAAAGGAGCTTTAGAAGTCTAGACCAGAAAGCTACAGTCAAAATAAGGCACCACTACTGCAGAAGCAATTTTCAGTTTTTTTACTTTTCTTTTTGAAAAGTTTCAGTCAGGTATCCAAAGCTGTAAGTCTCTCTCTGGCAAATAAGATTTTCACGTGTCATATGTAATAGGAGATCGAATCATGGTCACAATTGCAATTATTTTGTAATCCCATTCCTAAATACTTTCTTTAGCTGAAATAACAAAATGATCTTACGAAGATTTGTTTCCCTTAGTCCGTTCTTGGATCAGTTCACCCTTTGGATTCACAGTAAATATTCTGCAGTCTGGAACTCCCACTTGCATGTAGGCATATACATCCTGCAAAAAGCACGAACAAAAGCACATGCTTAAACTTTTCCCTATTGAAGGTGATATAACAAAATTTCTTGAAGGAATGAGAAAATCTGATCCAAAAATGGTACAGTAAAACTGCCCCCTGAACAACAGTCAAAAAACAAAACAAAACTCAAAAAACATATGCACATCATAATGAAACATTCCCCCCTCCCCCAAACCCTTAATTCCTGTTCCCAAGCCTGGGACCACAAACATGCACAAAATCTATACCACACAAATCGATACCAGTCCTTGTGACAATATTCCTCTTACAATACCCTCTCTCTCTCTCTCTAGCTCAATTACAATAGCATTGAGTTGCAGAGAAAATACAGGAACCATATGATAAGAAAAAGGATACAAAACTGAGGAGTACTGAATTAATACCCTTAGGTTATAAAGCTGTCAAAAATGCTGAAAAAGAATATGGAAAGGTGGCACATATTTAATAAAATCCTGAGAGTACTAACACATCTTTGTAACCTTTCTCATATAAGCAGTTCTCGTAGCTTTTATTTAAGGTATCTGCATGTGGGTTTTTCCAGACCAAACCCATAAAAGCACCAGTGTCCCATTTCCTTATTCAAACTTAAATAGACACAAAAAGAAAAGCCTATTTCCTTTGCTTCTCAAGTACTTCATGCATTTTAACCCTTCAATTAGAAAGGGGCAGACTTACATTGGGCCTGTTTCCAAAAGCAGCATAGAAAGGCTGTTTACTGGGAGCAAACAAATTCTTGATATCATTCAAACATTCGATTTTGAACTTTTCAGGCTTCTTTTCTATTACTTCCCTAAAATAAAATTTCAACAGTCAAATTCTAAATCGTGATTTGATAGAGGGTATACTCCTTCCCCCATTTATCTGATATTTAAATTCTCCTTGCTTCCTGCTCCTAGCATAACTAGTTACGTATACATTGGTCAGTTTTCCAAGAATGATACAACAGACAATAAAACAGTAAAACGTTCTCTTTTCCAACATCCATAGAAAAAATTGGTGATGAACGTGTGCCTAGGCTAAGCAAATGTGATGAAATTCCCAGTTGTGAATGCAGTTTGCGAAAACTGCTTTTATTGTAGGTGACCATCTGAATGAGACGACCAAGTCAAGTTATGTTGTAACATAAACTTGTTAGAACTCCCATCTCTGACAAAAGAGTGCGGAAGGCCTACTAGTGACCTTAATGGAGGCTGCTGTCATTGCTAGCAATGGGTCAGTTGTTTTTACTAAAAAAACCCCAAAAAACCCAAAAAACAACAACCCACAAACAAAACCAAAAAGACTTTTCCACTATTAGCTCTTCCCATCAAGAACATGTAGACTATGGCTGGTTCAAAAGATCAACTGAGTTGAATCACAGCTAAACTCCATATTGCTTTTTAATATCGCAAGATCATTTAGTATGATAGTCTATATTGCCCAGCTTTTTTTCTTTTCTCTCTATCTAGTGTAGTAGCACTGTACTACAATCCTTGCAGCTATGCTTGAAAAGACATGATTGTACTGATAAAACCTAATAGTAATCAGTCATGGACCAGAATGAAAAAAAGGGAAAATGAGCTGCTCTATTACTGGTATTTTGTGAGCTGGTCTACGACTGATATTTTGTGTTTTGTAGCCACTTCTAATAAGCCCACAGAAAGAAAGTATACTTACTACAAGTGAAATTCAGACAAAACAAATAGCTTATAAATGATCACCAGCAGGACATCAAGTCTCAATAGCAAATCTAGCACAGAGTGGAACGTTTGGTTACAGATATAACGGTCAGCATGTCGAATCTTTTAAATCTGCTTCTTTCTCTGAGATGGGGAGAGAACAGATGTATGAAGTCCCACATGCTTACCTATGAAAGGCAGAAAACAAACTGCTGGGGGACAACATGAGAGGACCCCTGGGGAGAATTGTTCCTTTGTCATTCACCCAGTGTAGATATCCTCTGGTCATATCTGCCATCCCAATGGCACGGGCAGAACAGTACAGAAACTTGTAGCCATTTCTAGAAAAGAATTATCAACATAGTTCATATTCCTGCTGAAGACTTACTTTGCCAACATAAGTAAACTGCCCAGAGGCACCAGTTTAGGTACTGACTCATTGCAGTGTTCTGCACACACACAAGGAAAAGACTGTTCCACTGGTAAAAAATCTCCAAGGCATATCATAGTTTAAATACATCGCTCAAACTTGAGAAACAGGAAGTGCAAAAACAGAGATGATAATACTCAGATTACACAATTAGATGGACTAGATTGTGTTTAAACAAGCACCACAGTGGTTTTATCCAGCTTCTTTCAGTCCAGCTGTAGGATGACAGCAATTATTTAAATTATCTGCATCACATAATACTGGATGCCTGATCTCCTCTCTTGGTTACTGGATTTTTTTTCAGGTCATTGGCAGAATTTGCAGTGCAGAGTGAAGGACTGATAACGAGAAGCATTCATTAAGCCCCTAAATTTTTCCCGCAGACTTCATATGTTCATCTGTTATACAGATTTGTACAGTTACTGCATGCACAAAAGGCTTGAGTGTTTATGTGTATTTCCAAAGACCCGATTCAATTTGGCAAATAATTCCAAAACTACTCTTCCATTACGCACTGAATAACCTGAACTTTGTTTTGTATCTCTCATGGACTGCAAGGGGCCACAGATGAAATTTAGCTCTATTTGAACAGATCAAAGGTCAATAAAAGATTCCAAGACCCCAAATATTTTTGGGGAAGAAAGACTACTAAACTTAAAAACAAAGATAAAAGCTGATTATTTTAAGTGGATCACGAGGATCATCCTGTGATCCTCGGTAGCAAGTATTATTTCTGGCATCACTATATTTTTGAAAAATAGTTTGCTAAACAAAGGACCAAATCTGAAAGGGAAGGAAAAATGTAGGCTTATCTGCCCTAAGTTAGTGGACATAAATATTATAAGGCTATATACCTTTAGATGAACAGTACATTTATAATGGTGTGGTCCACAACACCTTTCAACTAAGCAAACACCTCACCACTACTGCAAGGCGGAAGTCATGTGTCCTGTCCTTCCTCCATGAAATCTATCCTAAGGAACATTCACTTGAGGTTGGTAGCAAACACATTAAAACACAGAGTATTTATGCATTGGAAGGACACTGTTTAGGTTTGAACTTAACACTGTACCATGTTTGTAATAGGCTTTGTGATCAACCTGAGTTGGTGGAAACAGATCTATGCATGACTGAGAAATTATAGCTATGATGGTTCTCTTTTGTAGTCAAACAATATTGCACACAGCTTTTAAGAACTAAAATGCAAAGCCAAACATTTGAGAAGGGAACTGGCAGAAGTGGTGGCTTCCATTTCTGTAAAACTATGCATCTGGGGGAAAAACCTTAGTTTTTGTTTGTGAATGACAGAAGTAGCTCACTTACCAACATTTAGACCAACAAATTTTAATAGACTGCATAATTATTAACAACAATACAATTACCTGCTCATTAATTCCCAAATTCCAGGAAACCCTAATTACTTCATAGCTTACATACTCACTCATTTATGGAATGATAGAGTTTTGCAATGCCCTGATGAGTCCAGTCCTTGCCAAGCTGAGGAAGGATCTGTCCTAAAGCATCAGACCTAGCAACAAAATCAGAGATAGATGATACTAAGTATGTGAGTTTTGTTAAAGACAACCACTAATGAATATACAATTTATAATGAATATTTGCAGAAATACCACTGCAGAAGGTCCTAACCATTTCAAGGGAGACTTAGTAACTACTCCAGACACAGCAGTTAGTGGGGCCATACAGCACAAGTCAGTTTGC
Organism: Grus americana; assembly: GCF_028858705.1. Taxonomy (NCBI): domain Eukaryota; kingdom Metazoa; phylum Chordata; class Aves; order Gruiformes; family Gruidae; genus Grus; species Grus americana. The sequence continues at coordinate 53,892,952 of NC_072853.1, forward strand.
AAGTTAACCTATGGTTGCTAAACCTGGAGAAGTCTAACTGAAAGGGCAATAGTCATATGGTAAACATTATCACCCTTGCATTATTCTTTTAAAAGATAATTTCTGGTTTGCTGTAAATGCAAATACAAATTAAAATCAAAGCAACAAATGGTTTTTATGATTGTTAATGAACATCCTTTAATAGTCTTCCTCTCTTCTTTTGAAAAGCAGGTAGGATCAATAAACCAAGTTAAAAACACCAAAGAAAAGAAAAAACCAACAATGATACGTACTTGGTTATTGTTCCATCAATGTCCGATATGATGATTTTATCATTCCAGTTCCAGAGATATATTGTTCCCGCACAACGGCAAGTCCCTTGATACTGGGTTGTAATACTAAATACAACATCATTAGGGCCATCTCTGAGCTTCAACTTTGCCTTTAGAATAAATCAAATTAATTGAAAATATAAGTTGTCCTCGTTATAAAATTTTTAGAATCATAAATGACCCAATGACTCGTATATTCTTCCTCATCTGTTTTGATTAACTGATCAAAAAGTGAACCATGGTTTAACACTGGCACAGTTTTGCTGGTGAAGTCTGTTTTATAGTCTGGGTACATGTATTTGTCCATAGCTCCTATATCTGCCTACAGCAGCACTGACTGCAGTAGTAATAAATAATACATATTAGTAATAGTAATAAATAATAAGATATTTGACTGTCTGCTACTTTAATTCTTGCTATTACAGTCGGCTTACAGTACTGTCAAATGGAACTCACAGTTTGCTATAGTATGCAATAGTATTTTCTACTTGGTGGATACTTTCCTCAAAATTCTTTCCCTGTGAAGACCATATATTTAGACAGTAGCAAAATTAACTTGTAAGTTAGACTGCAATGAATAAACTGCACACCAATTTAAATGTACATTATTAGACAGTGAAGATCCCAGGATATCCAAACTGCAGAAGCCAACAATGTCACTTTTTTGGCAACATCTTCATATATTAAGTTTAATTATAGAACTTAGTAAGAAATTATTTCTTTTAATCCAAACACAGATTCTTAAAAACACAACAGAAAAAAAAATATCAAAAATTCCCTGCAGCTGCCCACACTAGCACTGGAAAACACTTTAAATTCCTTTTTAAATTTTAAATTTCCCCATTCATTTTTTGTACTGCTAGAAAAGTAGCCCAAAGAATTTTTTAACTTTGTGAAATGGACTTACATGTCATTTCTAAAAAGCAGAAAAAGCTCAACTTTTAGAATCAAACAGAGTGAAATTATAAAGCATCCCATGAACAAGAAAGGCATACCACTTACTATTTGGTCCGAAGACAGCCTAAGTGACTTCTTATAAGATGTAATGTTCCCATGGGGTGGATGCTCTACTGGGGCAGAATCTATTTTCAGGGATTCCTTCAACTCCTGTGATGCTTCATCACTAGAAGAATCATCTTCTGGAGGTCTAACATGACATCAACCAGAATAAACGTAAGCTACAAAAAAATCCTTCTTTAAAGGCATAAGATTCTTGTGCAAGAGTAATTTCTGCTTATGTTGAGGATTTGCTGCTATCCTGAAGCTCAGATTAACAAGGTCCATGGTCTAGTGAGTGCCCAGATAAAGCTAGCACATGCAATAAGCAAGTAAGACTCGTAATGCACACTAGTATTGGTGGAGCTCTGAATATTACTGTTACTAGCTGGCTCCACACATGATGAGTTTAGTAAAGACACAGTGTCAAATGATCACTAATACTGTGTTGATGAAATAGGGAAACTACGGATGAAAAGTGATATTGAATGAGTAACAGTGTTTTGTTTTTTAAAAAAGCTGACACAGCTACTACATAATTTAAACTGTGGGGGATAACTTAGAGGAGTAGCTCACCTTTTACGGTTATTCAGACTTATTTCTCTGCTGATTAGAGATTTTAAGATTAAAAGCAGCATTTAATTTCTCTGAAGTATTCAATCACAATATATTTAGCTTCTTAAATCTTTAAGACACCAACAACACTTAACAAGTATCTTTGTAAAATCATGGGAGAATATGAATATGCATAATAAATTATCTAGACTGGGACACTTCTGTGCTAAATAGTGCTAGTTCAACCACAATCTCGGGCAACTTGTGCACTGTAATTAATGCTATTTTATTGTTTTAGTTATTTAATGTTACAAAAAAATTGCACATGGTTTAAATTATTCATACAATATTAGGGTTTTACAAAAAAAAAAAAAGAGGACAAACATTATCTCAGAAACAATACCACTATATTTACAGAGTAGTGGTCCGTTGATAAAGGTTACCATATATGTCTGTTATTCTGTCAGTTATGTTACAATTTAAGACATAAACACAATAGGATTTAAGAAATAACTGTAGTGTATTTGTAGTTCCTACAATGTTTGCTGCCACGTTATTTGGCTGAATTGTTTGCCAAACACATCTGGTTTCTCTTCAGTAGCTTAAAGGAAAATGTTTCTTCCCACAGTAAATTTCTACTGAATTCTTCATTAAAAAAAAAAAGCAAACCCAAAACACAACCAAAAAACCCCGACACTAATCAGTCCACAAAATAGTCTTCAGACAGGAACACACCTACTATTAACTTGCTCTTTTATAGTTGCTGGCAGTTCACTTGCTCTTTGCGTCTCAGTTTTCCCCTCTTTTGCCTCTGGTATCTAAAGCAACACGATAATAAAAAACATATTGACATTTTAAGCATTTTAAACTGATCAAAGTGAATTCATAGTTTACACTTAAGCAAACAGCTATCAATACAGTACATAAACTATATTAACTCTCAGAACTGCTCATTCTGTATATTATTTAACAAAAGGATGCTTATGAATAAATGATCCATTAAAGTTTTTTATTATTTCAGGAAACAAAACTCTGCATGCCAGAAGTTGAGAACTACTAGTTTAACATGATGAATTTAGCACGAAAGGAGCTGTCAACCTTTAAGCTTATAAAATTCACTTTTTTTGGGGGGGGGGAGTAAATTTAAGGCACATACTCAGGGTTTAGAAAGCTTAATTTAGTCTAAAATGAGATGTCTCAACATAATATCTATTATGCAGTACAGCACCTACTTATTTGTGTATACATTCCTAAAACATGCTGCAGTGACTGAAGAGTAGCTCTGACAACTGCTTATGCCTTAGAAAAAAAGAACTTTAAGAATATTGTGCAACAAATGAATACAGTAATTTTGTGGAAGCAACTAGTAACAGCAAATAAAGACCCAGTATTTCAGACTAAATATACAGAAGCAGCTATAGCTACTGCAACACTGAGTAACTCCCAGCTGGCAATCAGTGACACATCGCTACATGAGCGGTGTTCTGAGGGACTTTTTTTTTTTTTTTTTTACAATTTACAATTTTTTTGTATTTTGACAGCTAAGGAAAGGGAAAAAAAAAATCAAAATAGGTCTCAGTTACCTGTTTAGTCATGCTTTCTCTCTTGCGCCAGAACCACCACCTTCCAGACTTCTTTGGCATTTTTTCTTTGACCCAAGACTCAACAGTAGCCTGAAAAATTAGGCATGTTTTTAATTTGTATAAAAAAACAAAATAAAGACATAATCATGTGTTACTACATACAAAATCTTTAAAAAGATATACATGTATCTATTTACCTTGGGCAAACTCTTCTGAAACACCTGCAAACTCAGAATCATAGGAGCAGCCAACGCCCAGTTATAATACCTGTTTCAAAACATGTTATTGATAAGATTACAAAACCTGACCAGAGGTCAATAAGTATCAGTCGGCAAACTGCCCTTTTGTTGGTGAAACTATGTATTTGCTGCCAAGAATTAATATTAAACTTTCTGCAATCAGATTTAATATATACAATTCAACATCAGTGGTAGTTGCTGAAAAAAAAAAAATCTCATTTCAGTTAAAACTAAATTTAATGCAAATCTTCTGTTCAAAATCATTCTCTTTGAGACTGAGAAACAGATCCATCAAAAAATACAAATTGCAACGGAAACTGAGAAATGCACTCACTTTAAAGGGTAGATTTTAAATAAGATCTTCTATGACCTAATTACATGATATAAGGAGTTTACCTGTTATAAATCCTTATTACCAAATTGGGATTGTCTATGAGTCCAGGGTTTTCAGCAAATTCATGATAAGTAATAATATGTTCCATGAATTTTTCTGCAATAGAAGCAGATTTTAATTAAAAATAATAATATAAAATCCCAAGATGTCTGATTAGTTTGTGTCTAGGAAAATGCTTTCTGTCATTTCAGAGTCTTTGCTGATCTTGCAACATCACTCAAGATATGCTAACGTGGCCTACCTGTCAAGAGCCTTGTGACTGCCTCCGTAACAGGAAAAGCCTCGTACCACTTACTTCCACAGTCACAGTAATGAGAATTAAGAAATTACAAGAGGGAGGATAAGGAGGAGGTAGGACCTAATTCAGTTTGCAGTCTGGAAAAAGAGAGCCATGCTTGTCTAAGTAAGTTTTCTTTAAAAATTACTATGGCAAGTAAGGGACCTACATACTACATTAAAAGAGGAGGGGGAAGGATGTTGTCAGCTTTTCAGGGTTTTTTTAATCACTGACTATTAATAGCAATTTCATGACTAGTGACTATACAAGTTTGCAGAAATTCATGATTTAGCATAAGACCCCTGTCAGGAAGAGATTATTTTTTTGAATCATATCCAATATTACTACCACGTTAACAAGCTGTTCTAAGCCTTTATTAATAAGCATTTAAACTTCACTTGATGCATTACAGACTGGATGACGATTAAAAAGGTAATACTAAAAACACTGCAGTACATGTTCATGAAAATTATGTGCTCCTAGAAGCTCCCTCAATAATGCATACAACTTCAATATTAAAATTAACCAAAGCATTATGAGAGAAGAATCAGCTGGTAAAAACCTAAAGGATAACAAAAGTTTAGGATAGTAAAAGAAGAGCAGGAGAAAAGATAGTCCAACACAACAGTTGAAGGTGGTTGGTTTTTTTTAATTGCTTTAAACAAACTACTAAAAAAAGAAGAAAAATTATCAGGCAATTTGAAATAATACAAATTCTAAAGATTTATATAAGACTAAGCAAGTAATTGCGGCCAGAAACAAGAGCAGTTGGTCAGATACACAACATGCAGTGCAAAAAAGGAGACAGAGAGCTTCTCAAGACATCAAGTGCTCTTGATTAATTTGAGGTTAAATTCTGCTATCTCTGCTTGGCAAATGCTTGAGAATTATAGAAAATGAAATATTATCCATTGTCTTTTCTCAACACGAGCATAATAATAAGCCATAGCTTTGTAAGGTGGAAATCAGAGCATTCAAGCCTCTTCATTTGTTTAGCTGCCTGAGCTTTATTACTGAGTTTTACTCTTTCACATACCTTTAGAAATCTCTCCATTTTCATTGAGACCTCCACAAAGTGAAAGTGTAACATCAGGCAAGTCCATAGCAGAATCAGACATGCACTCTGTACCACTATCAGCAGCAGCGCTTCCTACTGATTGGGGTGACTGAGAACCAGAAAGGGTATCTGACTCTGTCCACTGTCTGAAGCCTGGATCAGAATCACTAAAGAAAAGAAGTCACATTTTCCTAAATACTTCACTTGCAAAAAAAAAAAAAAGTATAGATTTTAGGTTACAGAACAGGCTACATGATTAGTCAAAAAACCCCCAAAATCATTCTTTTTAGTACAACATCATTTTACAACATAATTTCAAACCCAAAGAAAGAAAGAACTGACACAAACGTGCCCACCCACCCAGTCCTTCTGGAAGACTGACAATTTCCAGTGCTCCTACCATTCACCTAAATTGGGAAATAATTACATTTCTCTTGCCTGCAAGAAAATTGGATTTAAATGAGGAAAAGATCCTCTACACTCTATCTTGGCAGAACAATACTACGCTCCTCAGTCTTTACTGGAAAGCTGTAGAATAAGAATAAAAGGAAAAAGGGCATTGCTTGATAGTTTTAGAACACTGTGTGTTTGCAAAACATAAAATAGAAAAGAAAGGTGGTCTTTTAAATAAAAAAATATCACTTTGTTATCTAAGGTTAGAATTATTAGTTTGATCCCAAGTAATGTAATCAGTAAGTACTGAAAAGTTTACAATTTTAGTTTTAACATAAACCAACAGATACTCCTTCCTTCTTAAGTCGTATTTTTACAAATGTCTTACCAGACAGCTATACTTTTGGAGACTATTTTGGGAGTATAAAATGCTTTGATTTCATGAAAAAAAAAAGTGAGACTGAGCTGCCTTCCATTAAGACCTTGTGAGATTTTTTTTTGGATGGTCTTTTTTGATATTAAAAAAAAAAGTTGGAAGGGATGTACAGGGCATGCAAAAAATAAACTGATGTGTGCTTGCCTAGAGCAAGCACTATGGCAAAATAGAGTACTGATGCAAAAGGAGTGTGCAGCTTAAACCTCCCTCCTCTCCCTTCCCCCCGGCCCCCAATACATGCAGAACATACAGGTTCCACAAAGATGAAATCTCTCATTAATGACCTCCCACATGATCTTTCAACGTGTTTCTTGCCAAATCAGAAACAGATTTTCACAGTGAGATCAGTACTGATTATTCAAAAAAAGCCTACAAACCTGAATTCCTATTCTTTTTATCCGAACTGGCTCATAAACACCTAAATCACGCATGTAATAACTCACATAGTGCAACTGCAATATAATCCTGGATCCATACAACCTTAATTCAAAATTACCTTTTGGGAAAGTAGAGTGCTGCAACTTCAGGTTCTAAAGCCTTTAGGTCCTCCAAGTAAATATCATCAGGCCCCTGATGATGACTTCGCTTGTGCACCCCTGTTAATTTTAACAATTAAGATTACTAAGATGAAGCTATCCAGACACGTTAAATACAAACGTAATTGTGGAAGACTCAGACTCACTTGTATTTATAAATCCAAGAGTTTAATTAGAGTTTTAGTCAAATAAGATTTTAAATAGGAAAAACTGAAGATTTACATTTATACCTTTTCCACTATGGTCTCAAATTTGGTAGATCACACTGAAGGAAAGAATCAACAGTTTTATTATATACCTTTCTTTTTTGAAGGAGAGTCAGTTTTTGCTAATGGCTTCGTTTCTGGTAAAGGGTCCACCAACAGCCTGGAATGATGATCAGCATCTAATGGCAATGGATCTTGCGGTTCTATGATTGCAGAAGCAAGAGAATCTTTAACATCCATCTGCTTAAGCAGAGGATGAGTTCTTGGCTCAGGTTTCAGTACTGTACAGACAGAATCTTTCACATCGTCATCATCTTCAACCTCATCAGAGCTGGGGATGACCCTAAAATGAGTCTTCTCTGATGGAGTAATGGTAGCTCTTCTGGGATGTTCCAGTTTCTCTTTCTTGCTTATCTGAAAAAACAAAACTCCAGTCAATCCTTTAACTTCACATGTTTGTTTTATTCTGGTCTAAACATTAAACTCATGGTACACACCCTGGTACACAAGTTACACAAGTAAACCAGGTAAGAATTTAAACATGTATTTTATCAACATAAAACATGTTGCACCTTATTAGCAAAGTTCTCTGCAAACAGAAGCTTTGCTAGCTTGTTTACAAGTTCAGTAAAGAAAGTGGCATAGAGGAAGTGCTGACTTGACCAAACCATGGCAAGAAAAAGAAATAAGCATAAATGTGGATGTACCAGGGCTTCTGTCACCACCTGTCCTGTTAGATACCAAATTTACTCTATCAAGGCTAAAATTCCTCTGGAATGAACTAGAGCTTAGCATAAAATAAAGGAAATTAGTTTCTAACTTTCTTCAGTTTCTAACTAAAAATTCAAAAATTTTAGATTTCTACTGATAAGTTTCCTGGAATTTGCCAACCAGCTTTTCAACTCCACAAATTCTACTATCTGCCAGCCACAAGGGGGTGCTGCTTTCCTATTTCAGCTGAATTATTCTGAAGAACAGCAGCAGATTTCCAGTTCTCTCTTAGGATACAATTTTAGATATGCCAAAAGTCAGTTCACAAAGTTAGACATAATAAATAAATTTACCTTCGTTGATTCTGGGAATCCTCCCCATGTCCATTCCATGTGAGATTCAGATCTAAGCAAGCTCTCAGCAGGTTTAACTTCTAGTTCTGAATCACTTTTAGGGCACACTGGCTCAGAGAAAGGGCTAGCAAATCAACAAGGGGGGGAAAAAAAGAAAAAAAAAAAAGGAAAAAAGAAAGCTACAGTGTTTAAAATGCATTTGTTGTGCAGCTACTGTTGGTAGAGTTTTCTACAGCTTAACAGAGCTTCAATTATTCGGCAACATGGCAAGAAGCCCAGCAGGGTTTTCAGACAGTGAGAAATTAGGTTAAAACCAAAATCACATTAAAGGACTTACATAGTGATCACCCTAAACAGATTCCTCCACTATATCTGCAGTATAGGTATAGCTCTCCCCTCAGCCCATGTTCCATTTTTCAAACAAAACAACAAAACAGAAGTTGTTTATCTAAAAGTAAGACAGAAATTAGCTTTAAGTTCTTTTTCTATGTAAAAAATATAGCATTTAAGCTTGCTGTGCCAAGACTTGAGTAAGAAAAGTCCTGCAAACCTAACTCACAATTGCACAAAACACCACCAATTCTCAATGGAGGGAAAAGAACATTAACAAGATATCTTAGGAGAGGGAAGGGAGATTACTTGAAAACTTCCTTCAGATGTGTTTGGACTACATGACTTCTTAAAGTTCCATCCTATTTTTCCTGCAGTGGTTATTATCCATAAACCAGAAACAGATCTCTGAAATTAGTTTAGCCAAGACTACTTTTAAGCCAGAAGAACTCACTCTACAAAAAGCTAAAAAGGTATGATTTCAAAATAATTTTGCTTTTGTGGTCTTAGAGAGGAAAGGAAACACAAGAGGTTGTTTTGAAGTTGCATTTAGTGTTGGGACACGTTCAAGTCTACCCTTTCTTGACCAGTGCAATTATATTGCATATTACAGAAATGCTGCTTTTTTTATGCTTTGACATTCATAGCATATTTTGATTGGTTTGTGTGTTGGGGGTTTGTTTGTTTAATATATATATATAAGCCTGAATATTTGAATTTGAATTGTAGGGACCAGAACTGGACACAGCACTCCAGGTGCAGCCTGACCAACACCAAGCAGAGTGGGATGATCACATCCCTATCTCTGCTAGTAACATCCCTCGGGGTGCAGCCCAGGATCTGATTCACCTTCATTGCTGCAGCAGTGCTCTGCTGACTCATGTTCAGCTTCTTGTCCACCAGGACCCCCACGTCCCTTTTGGCTAAGCTGAAATTTCCTACAGAAATTACATTTTCTGTACTGTTAGAAGGGCTTAAAGTGACATTGATGAAAATGCATGTACATATTTATTTTCAGGAGGAATATGAACTCATTTTCCGGACGTGCCAAATAATTTGTTCTGTCTATATCATAAGTCAACTGGAAGCCATGCAAACATATTAACCTGTTTCTAAGCCTAATTCTTAATGTTCAGCAGTACTTGCAAAAGACTGAACACTTCAGGGCCTTGAGAACCCAAGTCTGTTCCACTTCCCCTGAAGTATAAGTTTTCCATTATCATTCTCAGGGAGTGGCCTTTAGTCAAAAGGCCCATGCTTGTAATAGAGATCCAGTCATGCTCACACTGCTTGCTAAAACAGGAAGAATGCTGATGGTATCAGGTATCAAATAGTTAATGATTATGCTTTTTGGTTTTATTCTAGTGAGTAGGACAAACAGAAGTGTCCTCATTGAAAAGACAGGATATTATCTTTCCTTAGCTCCCTGCAAGGGTTCTAAAGAGCAAGACGACCAACCTCAACTAAAAGATAGTTAGCTTTTCCAGGTCTCCAAAAGGGAGGTTATTAAAAGCTCCCATTTCTATTTCACTGTACAATGGTTACATTATAGAATCTTTCTTTGGTGGCTTAGGAGAAAGTTTCATGCAAAATTTCTCTTCTCCTAGATGGCTCATGTGAAAGAATCCCCCAACACACACTCCCCCTCCCCACCCCCCAACTCCCCTTCCCAAAAGACGAAAGAAAAATTACCAATTTCTCTGTTACACTGCAATTTGTACTGGATAGCTTCTTGATAAAAGAACCCAAAACTATAAAGAGCCTAGGTATCTCACATGATGCACAAACAAGTTGTTTACATATTTAGGGGATAGTCTGCTCTAACAAGTGAGGCATGAATCATATCTCCCAGATACGGCCTGCTAGTCTGTGTAAGCTAGTTTTATAAACTGAAAAGGAATATCAGCTTCTATGCTACAATTACTTAGGTGATATAATCCATACAACGCCGTGTCAATCCTCAAGGTCAAACACCGTGACTGCTTTTCAGTCACAAACCGCAAACCTTTGGGGAACATTTGAAAACATCTCTCATGAAGTACAATTAAGGATGTGGTTGTCAGACCAAAACATAAAAAGGAACGATAATGGCATTTCCTGTCCAACTGCTTCTGTTCATTAACAAGCTATGCACTGGGGGAATTAGCAGGCATTCCAGTACATTCAGACTCTACTGAGGCCGCAGCCCTGGAAACATCTGAAGTAGAGAGATTATATGCACTTCAAAAAGTATTTTCTGAAGCTCTCTCTTCTATTCTGCACTACTATTGATACAGAAGAGCAGGCACCTGCACTGAGCAGCTAACATGCAACAATAGATATCACACAAGGCTGACTAGTAATCCTCACTGAGTGTATCAGCTACGAGGTAGAGTCCTCAGTCAAACTGAAAAGCACTAGACACTCAAAGAGTTAAGATGAACCAAGATACTGCTCAGCATGCTATGTGCTATATATATGTGCCCTTCCCTATGCCCAATGTTCAGGAAAAGTACGAAGTTTACCTCAAGTACTACCAGATATGGATAGAATGCTTTCTTACGTAAATAGAGATTGATGTTAGAATGGTGAAATCCAAAGGGTGTGCCTTGAAAAATCTAGAAACTGAATGCAAGAGGAATATAATAGCATGAACATCAGACACTGAAGAGTTTAAATGTATAAACAGAAGTGCTCTAGTCACAGTAACTGAAAACTGACTGGTGAGCTGTATTATGTTGTTTCTAAGATTCCACAACCAACTGATACTGTTTCTGGTAACCCTGGGTTAGTATTCCAGTAACTAGCAAATCCTCTGTTCTGAAGTAGAATATGATTCAAGTTGAGGACCTAGCTTCCCCTGGAGTAATTTGCATTATCTTACCTGGCAACTTCAAACTTACAAACTCAACACTAGCTTTATGGCCTATCAAGTGTTGCTTATGCCAGGGTGAAGCATAGGGAACATACTCATTTTCCATACCCTACTCAACCTACAAAAAAAAATCTTATTAGCTGTATTTTCTTTCTTTAATAAGAAAGTGAGGTTTTTGTCATTTGAGGAAAAAAAAAAAAAGAAAAAAGACACAAATTTTGTTTAATACATACAGTAGAGGGGAAAGTTCCTACAGTTCCAAGTAAGTATCAAATGCTGCATTCGATACCACAAAAGTTAGGCATGTTTGATAATTTTACAGATCGGGGGGGAAAAACTAATGAAAAGGCACATTCATTTTTCAAAATCATTTTTCATCACGATACATATGCTGGCATTACAAAGTGACTTACTTCTCCAGAGGGGACCAGTCTCCATCAGATAAGGGGTAATGATCCTTTGAGTGATAAATCAAAGATTCTTTTTGTTCTTCACCTTTTGGCGATGAATTTGAGGATCCTCTGTGGAGATACATGAGACATTGTCAGCTGTGAGAAATCTGCATTACTAATTCAGTTAGAAAAGTTACTTATATGTTATTAAATCCAAGAGCAAAAGAAAAAAGTCTATAGCTTGAAGAATTCATTGTTTGTGACACACTTTTATATAATTAAATGTATACAAAAATATTATTAATACTTGAAAATATTGCAAGTTTAAAAATCTACTACTCGACACAGTAGGTTAATATTGAAGAGGTCACAATAGCACAAGTGATACTCTGTATAGCCAGCTAATACTACCAAAACCCAAAAATGAACATAAAGATTTACACATAACTTTTACTATGTAAACCTTAGGATCACTGAAAAAGTTAAATAGAAAAGGTAGTTTTGACAATGCATTTTACAACTGCACATTTCACAGATTAAAACCAGTAAGAAAGCAGGGGTAGGTACTAGCCTCAGTGTACCCAAGAGTTTACAAATTAACATAAACTACAAGTATCTAGAAAGTACTGTACTTTTCTGAAGAGTGGGGTTTGTCTTGCACTGCGAAGTCTACTCTATAACACAAAAAAAACCCCCCAACAACAAACCAACCAACACTAAGACCCATTGAGCAGGCGTGCATTGCATTTTACACAGAAGTCCCTTTTAAATATTTCCATCAGAAGTACTCCAGATCTTTTTACAGCTTTCTGAATTTAATTGAATAAATAGCTATTCTCAGGATACAACTAACTTGTTTTGAGGTCAGATCAAGGGCATCATGGCTAAACAGTGGATAGAATACAAGGAAGTTAACCCTGGAACTTGAGTGTAAAATGCAATACAGATTATTTTAAGCCATAATTATGAAAGAAAAAGAAGTATTTTTCTTCAATTAGCAGCACAGTTGCGCTGGACTTCTTTTGGAATGCTAATGCTAATTTCTCTTCTGGATGGAAAAAAGAAAAGATTTTAACATTACCTGTTAAAATACATAAATATTTAGAATTCACACACTTACTCTATACAGCCCAGTAGACCCTAAGCACTTACAGTTATCTACTTCATTTGCACATGTCTTTCATTTGGAAGACAGTCTAGACTATGTTAAACACTGAACCCTAAAAATGTCTCAATAGCTCCACTTCTTATTCAGTAGTATTATTCTTATGAAACTTGATTATGACAGCTTGACTTGAGATGAAAGCTGCAGAGACTGTACATCCTTCGTATTCATAAACCACGCTAACTGTGATAGAAATGTGCTTCATGCTATCTTTGTCTGTATCCAGTGCTACACATCTCCAAAAGAGAAAAAGGTATTCTTGAACAATTAAGTAACACATTACAAAAATTATTACAGAGAGGTCCTTAATAGTATGAGTTCAGAGGGGGGCAAGATGACACACAGGTGGTACTGAATAGATTTTATTCACTGGGAATTAGCAAGCAAATGAATTCATATGAAGCATCAATAAAAAAAATTCATCTGTAAGTGGATAAATTTGAAAGTTGAAAATCCAAATGCAGTCAAAGATTATTGAAAATAAGAGGGGAATCAGTATGCATCAACTTCTAACTTTGAGTTGCACTACCAATTCTAAGCTACTTATTTTTTGACACTTATAAACAGTGCTACCACTTCCTCTCATCCTTATCCACTTTATACATGGTCTAAATAAATATAATTTTAGAGACACATAACTACTTTAACTCTTTAACACCCTTAGCACTGGAGAAATAATGCCCTCTATTTCTGCATGTACACTCTGTAATCTCACTCCTCCTGGTATTACTTTAAGTCAAACACTACTAACGTACCTAAATCATACCTAGAAAAGACAAAGGACATATTTTTTAAAAAGTTGCATAAACACTTGGAAATGGATTTTCCCAAGGAACAGGAAACAGTTTGTTTTACACTTTATAAGAATAGACCTAGATAAGACATTACATACTGGTACCTGTGGCTGAATTTTTGACCTTCCTGGTGGAACATCGGCCTCCCTTTTCCTTTCCCAGTTTCAATTTGAAATCTGAAGCTATGTCTAATAATAGTGAAGTTTCTATTTCTGGGTTTTTTCCATCCCCTCCCACCCCCAAACCCCACATTTGTAACTAAAAAACCAAAAAACCAAAACCAAAGAAAAAACCCAACCCAAAAAAATCACCAAACAAACTTGCTGATATTACCTTGCATCCTCACAGGATGTGAAAAGAAAGCTTATGAACTCTTTTTCCACAACCACATCTTTAGCTGGGAAGAAAACAGTGTACGCCTATTGCAAGATATTTTATTTCCTGCCTTGGTAGCCCACTGGAATGACTGTATATGAACTCCACTAACAGACAGATAGCCACGAACCTACTGTCTCTGGGCTTCCATTACTACAATGTATTTTTTCAGTCCTGTATTTACTTGTATTCACAGGAAAACAGCATTCTTGTACAAAATCTTCCTTTCGCATCTGAACACTCTTCTCTGAGAATTCGTTTATACTGCTGTTTCTGTTTTTATATATATATATATATATATATAAAAAACGTGATTTACAAATAAAAAGCCTTTTCAATCTCTCATTCTAAAGGGTACAAAAAATAAAACCACTGTAACCTTTACAGAAACACCATGGTCTGTTCAGCAATGATTAAACATTTGACATTCCAGTCAAACCTACAATATTTTATTCATCTCTAGTCAAATTAAGATAATTGCTAGAATAGCAATTTGAATTCTAAAGACTGGATGAAAACAGACATTATTGGCATGGCATGACATTTCTAAATTCTTCATACATTTGTAATAATTTATTAAATAAAGAATAAACAATTCATGGGGTTATATTTTCTTTTGTCCTGTACTTGTTTATTTTTATTTTTGGTGGTTTCATTATGACAAGTTATTGCTGTCTTAATACTGTCACACTAAAGACTGAACAAAGATCTTGCTCTTCTTAAAGTGGAAAAAAGGAAAAAAAGGGAAAATCACAAACAGCAATGAAAAAATAGGCAAAAGAACTAAGAAAGCCACAGACATTCTAAAAAACACTTTAAAATCTTTATTTTTTTTTTGTTGTATTTTATTTGCCATAGGTGTGATAACAGTTAGATTCATGTTTTTCAGTTGCACTAACATTTTTGACTGGTACTTATTAAATTTGAGACTCTGTTGAAGACCCATACTGAAGGAGTTTTTTTCAGTTATACTTCATTCTCTTACACCAAAACATTCTCCAATTCCAAGACCAGATCTTGAATTTATTCAGACACTACTACATTTAACAGCTCTGTTTAAAAAACTAAGTCCACTTCTTCTGTTAAGCAGGCTAAGAAACTTCCACAGAAGTTGAGTAAGCCTTTCCTGGATTTTAAGCATTTATATGCTTGATGGCTTTCTTCTATTACTGTAATCTTTTCTATTAGTCATATAAGCTTCTTCAGCTTATTAGTATGTGCTAATACACACCAATTTACCCCAAGCTCCACTTTACTAATAGTTTATCCACTTCAAAATACAGGACTGATTTTTTTTTCCTCCTTTATGACTATACGCATGTAAAGAATTCTCTTTATGTAGCGTTCATTTACCAAAGTAAACTTCAAGTTAGAGAGAAGTCAAATTCAGGCATTCCACACTGCAGTTTATGCAGAGAATACTGAACACACTAAAAACCCACACTGCCTCCTCAGAGAAATTACACTGAAACTGTCTCTCAATCACACATCAGATCATGACATTTCTTTACCACAATAGGTTAATTGGATGTCATGTTCATAACAAAATGGCCAAACTTAAAGGATTCTGTAAAGATGTGGAAGATAACGGTTTGGAGTTTTGTTTGAGGAAAAGCCTACCTATAGCCTACTGAAACTTATGCATTACTTGCAGAGAGGAAAGGTACGAGTCACCTTTTAATGTTCAGTGATGACAGTGAAAGCAGTCAGCAAGTATTTGGTAGTTTACCTTAGGGGTTGAACACTTTTTTCATCATCTGAGCTTATTTCTATTTCAAAAATCTCTTCTGTCCCAGTAGAACAGATCTGGTCTTCCTTCCTGCTATCTTGTTTGTATTTCTTTCTTCTTCTTTTTTTCTTTTTCACAGACCCTGGGGTGAATACAGTCTCTGTTTCCACAGAGTGTGGAATTTCTGAGTTTGCACATGTCCTCTCATTTTCACCTGATTTCAAATGATTGTCAGTGTCTTTAAAAAACTGGTCTTCCGTGGGTATCGGAGATGTTGCCAAATATGCAGGAACCTTTTCCTACGCAAAAAGAGAAAGAGAACAGACTAATTTTTTTTTTTTACTTTGTTTTGTGCATACAGGACAGTTGTCAGCTACAGATTAATCCTTGCACCTATACTTAGACGCAAAACCGTACGATAGCCCAGTGGTATGAGGCTGATATCCAGAAAGGAACCAAGTTCACTAGAGGGATTACAAAAAAAGTTCAGAAGAATGAATGCTAGTATTCTTAAAGTTTCAGACATATACAATTGATTTTGCTAGTAAAACAAATACCCAGTCAGCGGAATGTTTTTGAAATTATCTGCCCTCAAGCACACCAGTTCTATGCTTAGTAAATGTGTTAATAAAAATAGGCTAATTAAATCCACTGCTGTCTATTTATCTTGAAACAGATTCATAGAAAAGTGTAGGTTGGAAATCATGTGGTCCAATCTTCTATTGAAAGTAGGGCCTTAGGTTAGGTTATCCAGGGCCCTGTCAAGGCAAATGTTGAGTATTTCCAGTGAGGGAGAGTCTACCACTTCTCTAGGCAACTGATTCCTGTGTTACAGTGTTCTCATAGTGAAGGATTTCTTATATCCAGATGGAATTTCCCCCTTGTGCCCTTCGCCCCTTGACTTATCACCAGGCATCCTTGTGAAGTGAGTGCCTCTGTCTGCTCTACAATTACCTTGTAGGTATTGCAAGACTGTGGTTAGATCCCCCCTGAGTCTTCTCTTCTCTAGACTGAACACACCCAATACCAGCAATCTTGCTTCCTATGTCAACTTCTCCAAACCCCCAATCATCTTGGTGGCTCTCCAGTGGACTGCCTCCAATCTTCCATGTCTCTCCTGGGGAGACCAGAACTTGGTAGAGCAGAACTGTGTTCCAGTTCTGGCCTAACAAGTACTGGGTTGAATAGGGCAATCCCACATCCCTCCATTTGCTGGCTGTACTCCTGCTGATGCAGCCTAGGATACATTTGCCTTCATTGCTGCCAGGGCACGCTGCCGGCTTTTACTGCAGAGCTGCATTTTATCCAGTCAGATCCCAGCCTGTACTGCTGTGTGGGATTCTTCCAACCTAAATGCAGGACTTCACAGGTATCTTGGTTAAACCTTGTGCACATCTTCTTGGTCCAGTCTCACAGCCTGCCAAGTTGTCTCTATGTGGTGGCTCTTTTTCTATCCTGTCTACCTCTCCTCCCAGTTCAGTGTTATCTGCAAAGTTGGTGAGGGTGCATTCAGTCTTGCCATCCATGCCAGACTATTTATGTAAAGTATTTCAAAAAGAAAAACTCAATTGTAATTTACTCAGGTTAAAACCAACAAACAACCCTCTATTAATTACAACTCACTGCGATAGGAAGGAACAATTCAAAGGAAGGAAAAGCTTTACCAATCAACTGTCTGGTGTTTATTTACATTATAACAAGAAACTTAAAAGATATTGACACTTAAGCTGAAAGAAACACTCAGTGAAGGGACAAAGTGGAACAAAAGTAGAAGAGAATGAAATTTGCACAGCAGGGAGAAAATGTTATAGGCATGACATGGTTTAGCCCCAGCCGGCAGCTGAGCACCACGCGGCCGCTCACTCACCCCTCCCCAGCAGGATGGGGAGGAGAATGGGAAAGACAAAGGCAAAGCCTCATGGGTCGGGATAAGGACAGGTTACTGGGACAGCAAGGGAGAGGCAGACAACAACAACAGTACTGATAACGGAATGTTCACAATGGGCGATAACAGAAAGCAACTTACCGATCTGATGGACCGGACACTCAGCCCACACTCAGCCCGTCCTGGAGCTGTGCCGAACCCACCTCTCCCCAACTAGCCCCCTTTTATGGTAAGCATGACATCACATGGTATGGAAGAGCCCCCTGGCCAGCTTAGCTTACCTGTCCTGGCTCCTTGTGAAAATTAACTCTACCCTAGCCAGAACCAGGACAAGGCTCAATTTCATGGTAAGAATAAAACTAAATACAAGATGCCTTTTATTTTACAGGATGCTTATGCAGAAGGTTAGTCAGGAACTATACTGTGCTCAGAAACATCCAGAGCACTGATACTACTTTGAATGTGTTCAAAGTCTGAACTGCTATTATGTAATACCAAATTCATTTTTTCCATCGAGTTACAGACCATGTTTTGTTCCACTGGTTATCATAGAATCATAGAATGGTTTGGGTTGGAGGGGACCTTTAAAGACCATCTAGTTCCAAGCCCCCTGCCATAGGCAGGGACACCCTCCACTAGACCACACTGCCCAAAGCCCCATCCAACCTGGTCTTAAACACTTCCAGGGATGGAGCATCCACAACCTCTTTGGGCAACCTGTTCCAGTGCCTCACCACCCTCATAGAAAAGAATTTCTTCCTAATATCTAATCTAAATCTCCCCTCCTTCAGCTTAAAGCCATTATCCCTTGTCCTGTCACTCCACACCCTTGTAAACAGTCCCTCTCCAGCTTTCCTGTAGGCCCATTCAGGTACTGGAAGGCTGCTATAAGGTCTCCCCAGAGCCTTCTCTTCTCCAGGCTGAACAATCCCAACTCTCTCAGCATATCCTCATAGGAGAGGTGCTCCAGCCCTCTGATCAGCTTCGTGGCCCTCCTCTGGACTCACTCCAACAGCTCCATGTCTCTCTTGTACTGGGGACCCCAGAGCTGGACGCAGTACTCCTGGTGGGGTCTCATGAGAGTGGAGTAAAGGGGCAGGATCACCTTGCTCGACCAGCTGGTCACACTTATTTTGATGCAGCCCAGGATATGGTTGGCTTTCTGGTCTGCAAGTGCACATTGCCAGCTCATGTTGGGATCGCAAAGTAGCCGGGGGCGGGGGGGAGGGTGTGGGGCTACACCACCACAGCATCTTAACCAACACCCCCAAGTCGTCCTCCTCAGGGCTGCTCTCAAAACAAAGAGTGTGTGTGTATATATATTTTTGTGTGTGTGTGTGTGTGTAGAGAGAGAGAACAGTGGAGAAAAGAGGACAAAATACAGCCTCATACTGCACTGACACACAGATTTTGCATCGTGAAAAATCTCCAAATAAAACAATAGCACCTAAAATAAAGTGAATATCCTATACAATTAGTAATAAATAATCCAGAATAACAAGACAATTTAAAAAGAAAAGCCAACAGAGGAAATGTTAAAAGAAAACTGGCTGAAAAATGATGCCTGAAAGTTACATTATAATAGTCCTGATTTACGTTAATTGAGGCATGTGGTGTTACTTCTGAATGTTAAGATGTGAAAACAGCAAAGACTGACCACTTGGAAGAACCCTTCTGAATGCATTAAGAACTCAATAGAGCTTTAACTTTTATACCTTAAGCATAGCTTCAAGAGGTGACCACAAAGACACACTGATCACTAGCAGAAATACTGAAAGAAAAAAAATTGTCTAAAAGCACTAAAAACAATTCAGTCCTCTGCTTTGTAGCTAACTCTATCTATAGTTTCAGCATGAACTACCAGCTTTCCAGAACACATTATACACAGATAAGGCACTCTTGTAATAAATTAAAATATACTAAGCAAGTGCAATAGCTTCTTTCAAACATTTTACTGGGGACAAAGGTAGTGGTTATCACTCTTGCTTTCTTAAAGTCTTACGACTGATGGGTTCCTATCAATGGCTGACACAGCCTGCATCTATAAAAAACTGCTTTCAGTTTTGATTTTAATCATGGTGTATGCTAAAACAGAACCCAAACTTCTTTCTCTTAAGTGTTATTAATCCTACCCCAAGTTATCATTTAAGGTCTTAATGCTTATTTTCTCCTTCCACTTCAAATTATATTTAATTCCTTTCAAAATGAGAGCTTCCACTGCTCCCTCACTGTAAACAAGTAGTGCCCTAAACTAAAAAGTGGATCAAGCTCATTTCCTTGAAAGGCTCTGATTCCTAATAGCAACAGGAAATTAACACTTCATCTTTTACTTCACCGAGACAATTTTTTTTTCCTCTCTCCTCTATTTTGATTAAACCTTTTGGAACTTTTATTTAGAAGTTCTTTCTTTCTGCCTCGCTGAAAAATGCCAACAGATTCAAGGACTGACAAATATTGTGATTACATAGGTCCCATATCCTTAGGAAATCAGAGTAGAAATGAGCCATTATTCCTGTTTTTCAGAGGCTCATTAGCTTCCAGTGCAATAGGTTCTCAGAAAATTAATTACTGTATTAGAATACAAGAAAAATTCTCAAGTCAAAGAAGTT
Organism: Grus americana; assembly: GCF_028858705.1. NCBI lineage: Eukaryota > Metazoa > Chordata > Aves > Gruiformes > Gruidae > Grus > Grus americana. The sequence goes on from NC_072853.1 coordinate 53,913,132, forward strand.
CCTGTTAACCGGTAGAAGTTTCATAGATATAATTGTGAAAAACTGTGCTAAAAATTATAAGACAAATTAAAAATATGCCAAAATAAATAACTCTCATTACTACAGAGGTCAGTAACACAAGTTATAAGAACTTACGGCAAAAATTATTATAAGGCACTGCAATCTGTATAACTGCAGTCAACAGGAGTGAAAATACTAAAAGTAAAAAAAAATTTCAATAAATCTTTCAAATTATGCTCTAATAAAATAAAGAATTAGTTACTTTATTATCACTGGTAGCAAAACTGTACAAAACACCAAGCATCTTGGCAGCATATGAAAGTAATGTTGACATTCAGTCACAGCAAATCTAACTTTCATAAGAGTTACCATATTGCCAGCACTATATTAAGCATTTTTAACACATTACTCTTAATACTTCATTGTAGCCATCATGAAGCACAAAGCCCTTACATTTTCCTCCTCAGTTTCTTGTACAAAGAAAGCTTCTCCGTTGTCACCCAGTTTCATATGAAGATCAACGGCATCACCATTAATTTCTATATCAATCTGTGGAAAGAGACAATTTAATGTAAATAATTCATCATAGGGGAAGGCACTGACCTTAAGGCCCACTTTACTCCGAGAGTAAACTTTGTTCAATTGCATAATCATGTGTCTTTCTCTTCCCTCCGCTTTTCTGAAGGTCTGTTATAATAATGATCTTTATTTTGTTAATCTGCAAAATACATCATGCTCCTAGCAGAGTGCCTAAGACCCACAAGAAAAATTGGAAAAAAACCCCCAAAATATCTGAAGACAATCTTGTTCAACTAATTTGGAGAGCTAGAAGCATAAATAATAGTAATTATTGAATAGTCTTTATTTCCTGGAAGAATGATGAATGATTGAGACCGTTCATGTTCATTTGTTTAAAGCTCAACCTGAATTGGGGCCTAGGATGAATCTGAGTCCCAAATACCAAAAGTTCAAGATGACAAACTGGAAGCCTCCTGAAGGTGGGCTTTGTTTCAATGGGATAGAGATTTGCCACTATTATTTCTGCAACTCAGTTAACATTGTTTCAGATTTTCCTGCTCGTGAGTTTTTGGGGATATGACATAGGACCACAACCCTTCTACAGTCATAGTGCTTTCGTTAGAGGATGAATGTGTTTATTCTCATAAAAAGGTACTTTCACTTAGATTACATTGCAGAAAAGGGAAAGATTACCCTTCCCCACATGTATGAAAGAAAAGAAAAAACAAATATCTTTCTAAAAACAAGATACAACTATTTAACTTCCTCCTTGTTGTGTAATCTTGGGCATCCAGTTAAGTTCCATCCCAAATTTTTCCAAAGAAAATGTGTTCAATATGCAAATAAAATTACCTTATTTTTCAATAAATCTGCTTATCTAATGGTATCTGTATAACTGCATTTAGCCTAGCTAATTAAAAATGATTTAGTACAAGTCAGATAGAAACACGATGGACTTGCCTCACTGTAGAAAATGCCAATGGCACTTTGGGTTATATATAGTTTAGATATTTTTGTCAAAAGGAGACCAAGTTAAATACTGTAATTCCTATGAGATATCCAATATGTACATTACTCAAGTTGTAGTTCCCTGCCAATACAAAAGAATTACACCCCAAGACATACAGCTAGTATTATGAGTACTCATATTCATAGTTAGTTACTGTGATATGAAATGGCCAGTCAAAAAGGAAAGAGGACTAATTTTAAGATTGGCACATGGACTGCTCAGAAAAAAAAAACCAACACCACAGTACTAAGACAGTACCCATGTATCCTAATCCACTCTGTTATTCACCCATTTATGAGAATAAAACCATTAGCCAAGGAAACCAAATCATGGGAAATGATAAATTACAGGTAGATAACCAAACAGGCATAGGGAGTATAGCCAAATCATTACGATAACAGCTTTTATTTTTACCCACAAGAACTGAATGGTTTTGATTTGAAAATCATATTTATTTTACTATTGAATGGTTTATTCTTAAAATATTTTCTTGAATTTCCAATTCAGTAACATGAGTTTTCAAAAAATAGTAATAATTAAAAAATTACCTTAGTGTTTCTTTTTTTCCAACCTTTTCTTTAAGATGATTTAGACAAACATCCATAATTTTAGTACCCATACCTCAAACTGGTTTCTGGATATTTCCACATATATATCTTAAGTACAGAGTTGAAGCACAGAGATGCATATTTTGCGTTCCCATACATCTTGAAACTACCAATTGATCTTAGCCTCATAATATGCCAGAGTAAAATGCGTACACAATGCAGTAATAAACATTTAATTGACTATTGAGAGAATATTCAAATGCAGAATGGCAACTCCAAGGATGAAGATAGAAAGAAGCAGTAGCCATTCACTCAAGCAAAACCTGTGAACTACACTGACAGCCTAGTACAGCAGGTACCAAGAGTAGATGTTTCTACTATTCAACACCTTTTTAGAGGTGAAATCCTCTCAAATTTTGTTCAGCTTCTCAGAAGTGTAATTAAAGACATTTCGCAAGCTCAAATTTCAGATCGCTCCTGTTGTCAGTGTATCTCACTTGCTTAGACATTAGAAAAAGTGTATGGTATACCATCTGATATACCATACAAGTTATACCTTGCTGAAAAACATAATCTGTTGCACAAATGTTTAGGAAAATCAACTTTTTGTCATCAGTGTGCTCATTAACAAAAACACTAGCAAGTGGGAAATAAAACAAAAAAAATTAACAAGAAAACTACTGCTTACTTGTGTTACTATGATAAACTTACAACTTTAATGCATGTAACTCCCACTATGACCATTAACAAAAAATGCCCTAAAATAACTGCTCTTTTAGTTGCACTTTATTCTCCTTTTACAACCAGAATATAAAGATGGAGGTAGTTTCCTGCAGTGTTCTTTCACTTCTTAGAAAAGCAGCATATAATCTGGAGGTTTTACGATCTGTTTAAATGAATCCATCCTTTGGTAGTACACCCACAGGCAATACTGCCATACACAGTACTCCCCACTGACAGTAATGTAAATTCTCCCCACAATAGGTCCATTTTTTAGTCAAATTTATAACCCAATCTAACTCACTCCCTAGGCATGATTACTAAAGCCTATGGAAAGGGGATGGCAGGACGATCCACTCCGGTAGCGTCACAGTCTCAGACTGGCTGGGTAGGGAATTGTACCACATTCTCTTTCAAATATGCCCACAAGTGAATGAAGCCTCAGTCTCAGTTTTTATTTGCTTGTGGATATTAATATCTGTATTTTCTACTGCATATCAACCTTGAACAGAGCTAACAAGGAGTAATATTTATGATAGGTCACCAACCCTTAAGACATGCTCTACTTATCCTCTAGACATTTCAAAAATAGTTGCTTGCAACATCAGGGATCAAATGGCATTAAGCATTTCTTTCACAGCATACTTAAGTCAATAAATAGCCATGTAAACATTTGAGGCTGTGAAGTCTATATGTTTGTATTACTCTTTTTGCACAGTTCAAGAGCGGTCAAAGCTTTCTTTCACAGTATTTTTTTGCAGAGCCCTTAAATTACCACAGGAAGTTCTGTTTTGCATTCCGAAACTATCACTCTGTACAGAATATATGAGAAACTGCTCTGTACTAAATCAGCCTGCTAACTGGGTATGTGGGGGGCTGGGGAAGGAAGACAGAAGGGAAAATAGGAGAATGCATTGGTATTCAAAACTTTGTTTCGGCCCACTTTCTGAACTTACCACTTTTTCTTTAGAGCGCAATACACCAAGCTTCCCAAATCGGACATGAAAAGGAGAACACTGGTATGTACCATCCTGTTGCCGGACCACAATGACATCAATGCATCCTGAAAGGGTTGCCTGATTAATGCCTTTGTACAGCTCCTTCACAGTAACCAGGACTTGTCCTGCAAGTTGTCCTACGTAGTTCATAGTCTGAGACTACAGGAGAGGAAGAAAAAAGGAAAGTAAATAAATTTTAAAAATGTAAAAAGCTTTTGCAATTTTTTTTAAACGCATCTAAATAGATGTGCAATGTCATTCATCAATTACTCTGATTATTGTAACAAATGCCTTCAAGAGTCAACAGAATTTTGAGCCAATTCTTATATTACTAACAGTCCCCAGAGTTATAAAACCTATTAATAGCTTATTAACTTGAACATACAATTATTTAAATATTTTAAAGTAAATTTTGAAGCATGTAATTTTAAAACCCAAAGCCTACATTCAAATGATGCTTAATTACTCAGATAAGCTAAAGAGACAAATTCATTCTCTGAGGACTGCCTACTTAATACAACTGATCCTCTATCAAAAATGGAGATAATTGTACATAAGGATGGGGAAAAAAATAAATCTTAAAAATCAGGAAAAGTTATGTAGAGTGTACTACATGTAACTCTTCCTTTACAGCTCTATATTTAGAAAATGGCTGAGCCACCTTAAAGAAATTATCAAAAGATCTAATGGGAGACAGAGAAGTCCGAGAAAGAGTGTGAAGAAAACAAATATGGAAGAAATCCAGTTTTCTCCCTGTATAAGGTAAGCACACCACCAGTGAATTTATTTGCCATGAAACAAGTACTAAAATCTCTTGCAACATAAAAATCAGGAGCTTGTAAAAAACCTTCTTGAAAAGTTAATAAAAACAAAAAAATATTTATAAAAATAAAAATAAGTCCTTCCTCTCCACAAGATTTGAAAAAGAAGATGAGGGTTTTCCAATACATATTTAAAACTGTTTTGAAGTTATCCACAGAATTACTATGCTAGGTAACATACTAGAGAATTTTCTCCTGTAGCTTTTGTACGATATGGTTGATGAAGACAAAAAGAACAGACTGTCACTGAGTGACTAATGAGATTACTGGAATGGACTCCCTATCAACATTAGCGTTTAATAAAATTTGGTTTCACCTCTAAGTAATTTCATGTACGGCTATAAAATTGACTGCTTGCTAATGAAATAATAGCTCATTTTTGCTACAAAGGGGAGGTCTCACTTCAACCCTTCCTCATCTGACCCTCTTAATGAGCTGATTTTAGCTCACTGACACAACTGGCAGAAGTCTACCTTTTTGTTGCTGTTGATTATTTTGGTGGGTTAGTAAGTTAGATTAGCTCACAAAGAACATGACAAACACCAGAGTCATGAGGCGCACAGCAGCACCAGAGAGCTAGAAAGGAAGAAAAAAAAAGGCTAGGACAGGGAACTGAACATCCTCCTTTTGACAAGCGAGATATTTGCTGCATCTCATGGAACTATAACCCATGACAGAAAGGTAGCAATATCTCTGCTTTACTGTTTAAGCAATTAAGTCTTTCCCTACGATGACAGTCAATCTTTATTCCCAATCTCAGGAAAAATTCTCTAACATATAGTCATTGTCATTCACAGCTATACCTTGGCCACTTCCAAAAGGAGTCAATGGTATTGGCTTGCAAAGAAAAGTTCGTTTCATGTCACCAAGAAGACTGAATTTGTCAAAAGAAACGTTTGGCACAATCAGGAATAGAAGTCCTTAATAGAGTCTCCATTCCATATATTTAATTTCAGTGAACAGGACTTCAGAAGCAGACATTAGCAAGTGACTCTTTAAAAGATCAGATTTTCACACCAATGGCTAAAAATTGAGTTCAGTTGATAAATAATGCAGTTTTCCTCACATACTTGCTAACTGACCTTGTTTAACCACGGAAAAATCACCAAAACACCCACCCCCACAAGACTGAAGCATTCACCTATTTTACATATATTCTTGCTTTCCTGTAGCAAAACTTCTCTCTTTTGTAGATCTCAGTTATATTTCTGTAGCTCACAGCACACCCACTTCTACAATCATACACAAACAGAATTACCTGTTATGTGTGAAAGAGTTATTAACTTTTGAACCTACTGAGTATTAAAAACAATGCTTATAAGGAAAGAAGCTTTTTATGATCCAAGTCTTAACACAAACATTGTTTTGTACGTTGTGAGTAAACAAAATTGTAGATCAGAAACTAATTTGTATTATTGCTTATCAGGTTGTAGTTCAGCTTTTAACATAACGGTTCACTTTGAAAGATAAACATGTTATTTAAGAAAGTTCAAACTGCAGCAAGCAAATGATCAAATAGAAATAAAGTGTCACTACATACCTGAGAAACATGAGATGTTTAATTTATCTCAAATGTCAGTAGAACCCCAGCTAGGAGATTTTAAAATTTTGGTGGGTTTTTTTGGGGGTGGGGTTTTTGTTTGGGTTTTTTTTTCTCCTTTAAGTTTTATTGTATATTGTTGGAAAACTTGTGGTGAGCAGTACTATAGAGAGGAACAGCGTAAAATGTTATTGTGTTAAATCTTGCAAACGTGATAGAAAGCCTGATCACAGAATAACCAGTAAGACAAAGTATTTCCTCAGTAACACCCTTTAGTTCATGATTAGTAAACATTTCTTCAATGTTATTTTCCTGAAAGCAGAAAGCAGTATGCCTTCATAACCTGTTATAAGAACCTAAAAAGCACGCCAATTTCCAGTTCTGCAATTCAAGACAGAAATTTGATGGACAAGACAGGCTAAGAAAGGGCAATGCAGTATTTCACAATACTGTTTAGCTTCTAAGTTTTATTTATTTTGATATCCAGAGTATATACATCACCTCACACAGTCAAATTTCAGAACTCTGCATAAAAGCTCAAGTTAATGTAGCTCAGCACTACTCGTTCTCCTAGGATAGCAAATTAAAACGCTATCAATACCTAAGGTCTCACAGCAGAAAAACACTTTTTGTGATTTTTGAGGCTATAGAGAAATTGGTTTTTTAATGTTTATGCAATACTACCTAGTTTCCAAAAATTCTTAAAGCTGAATATATTAATACTACTAAGCTAAGTGCAACTGTAATTGGAATGGGGAAAGGATCTCCCTGTCCTATATTATAAAAAAAGAATTTTTTCTGGCAAGAAGCCATTACACTGCAAAAGACAGAAACTGAAATTGCCTTTTTCTTTTTCTTTTTTTGAGAGCCTGCACATAAAAGTAAATACAAAATAAGAAAACAAAATATCTACTTTGGAAGTTCAAGGACTAAAAATTCTGTGCCTCCATTTATAAAACAGTCAAATCAGTCAAACTAAGATTAACCCCACGTGTTTGTTGACTTCCTCATGTTACAGCAATGAGGAACAGAATGGCTCTCAGAAATAATGATTAAACAATACTAGAGCTCAGATAAAGTATCTAACATGACATAGCCAAATTTTCAAAACACATCACCAGGAAATGCTTACATTAGCATAGCTTGAGCGGGAGGTTTTGTGGATAGGAATTATACCTATGTACCATTAACAAAGAAGTTATTTTGGCTGCTACAGAACCAACATGTTTTCTTGAACAATTTTTTAATGTTATTCAGTAATATCCATATACAAGTGCAAGATATAATCAAAAGGCTGTCCACAAATTTGTGTTTTCTGTGCATTTGGAGTACTGCTTTAGTAAGCGTAAACTGCATTTTTGTCCGTTAAAGCTAACACCTTTCATACAGGTGCACCCCTATGAACATGAACACTACAAATGTCCGGTTCAACAACAGAAAGAGTGCAAGTTACTCAAAGGCAAACTATCAGATTGCTCTAAAGCGATACAGCTTTAGAGGGCATGAATTTTAACTATCACTGGGAAAAAAAAAAACCAAACAAAAACTTAAATCTAGATCTTAGCTTACAAGAGTGTAGATATTTATACATCCTATTTATTTTGAGATATATTTAGAGGATTAAAATATAGTCTAATGCCACATGATGTAAACAGTAGAGATGCTGTGTTTGTTTCAAGAGATTATGTAGAAAAACAAAATAAAAAACATGCACAGCAATTGCTTCCCTCAATTTATCTCATCTTGCCTATATTTGCATCTACATGTATGTATGAAGCAGGAGCATTCCTTAACCAGAGAAAATATTTAGCAAGTGTTTTACTAGTTTCTATTTGGTAACCTGAAAAGACTTGGGGGGGGGGGGGGAACCCAACCATGTTTAACAGGACTGATAAAGCATCAGGTCGACTTGGCAAACACAAGCAAACAAAACCATCTTCGCTCCTAAGTAAAGATTTTAAATGGGGTCTAGGATTGCTCCTAGTAGTGCACAGAGCACTTATAGAACAAAAATGGGAAACAAAGTCAGCCTGTTGAATGCCTAATTAGTGTCTTCCACATACTATTACATATAGGTAGTCAATTTTTATATATTTTAACTATGCTATAGGAAATTATATACCCATTTTTAGCAATAAATCTGTCAAACTCACCAAGATTCCAGAAGGAACCCTTTCATGGGCAGCAACAACACTTCTATTGAAGTTATCTTCAAAACCATCCTGTTCTGAGAAATGCATCTCAGAGAACAGGCAACTAACTTTCCACAGTACATGTAAATGCAAAGCTTATAGCCATAAGAGAGTATTGTATCAGCATTTCTTCTCATTCCATAGAAGCAGAATTATGTAAATTTTCTCGTCTCAGAGAAAAATGTTTGCTATACTTTCCCACGCAGTATTAAGATTAAAAGGGAAGCACTTCTTTAAGAAAGTTCACATAGGAACTCCCTCACCAATAGGCTTTGCTTGAAATGTCACAGCCCCCTTGCGCTCTTTGCGATAAGTAATAACATGGGCAGACTTTGCCATATGTTTGCACTGATAGGTAATGATCTTGTTTTACATCAGGTCATGTGACTTTAGCTGAAGCTCCCACGAAAAGAAACAGGGATTTAGTTAATGATTCTTAAGCAGAGTCTACATTAGCTCACTTGGAGACTTTTCATCCACTGTTGCAACTCTACCACCGGTAGCAGCATTCAAAGTCCTAGTTCAGCCAGCTGCACACCTAATTCAAGAATGCCCGCTCCCTCCGCTGACGGTTTCACTGGGCTAGCTAGTCATGTTTTCCAGGACACATCTGATGACATTTCAGGGTCCAGTATTTGTGGACTATTTTCATCCCTTTTTGACATTGCATTATAATAGTAGAGAGACAACTGACCTGGTGTCAAGCTTATACTAAACCATACAAAACCAATGCCTACCAAAGTAAACATTTTTTTCCTATGGAAATTTTCCTCCTTTCTTTAAACCGAACTGTTAAGGCAGTATAATTTTGGTGTGTGAACAATACATCCAATCTTATTGTATACCTCACTCCATGACTGAGAGTAAGAATTAATTTTTTGATCTGAGGAATTTTGAAATGTCATTACTTCTCCAAATAGTATCATGGATAGGTGAAATAACTGAGGAAGTGTAGTAGTATAAAGAAACAATTCTACCCCTGAGTAGTAGAGACATTCTCTGAGGATCATTAATATTCCCTCAACACAGACACATTTTCATTACCTTAAACCCATGCATCTCCTCCTCACCTCCACGGTGCTACTTTGTCTCTGCTACAGAAGACTGTGGAGGACTACTACTTGATTTACAAATTAAAAAATTAATCTAGGATCCTACCACCATCTTCACTCTATCCTCCTCTTAAATTTTGTAAATTTATGCATTGGGCTCAAGGACAATGAATCGCATTACCGGACGCAGCCAAGTGGCTTTTAGGTTTCAAAAATAATTAATGAACTACATTCAAGGCCAAAACTAAATTAATCTTGACAACAAATTGCTCCATTGAGTGTTGGGATTGCTACATCTGCAGTAGGGTTGCAATAAGCTTCTATCATCTCAGCCCTTTTCTATACACTGAATATGTTTGTATTTAATGTGGTTCTTCATAGGAAGAATCACTGGTTCTGTTAGCAGACATGACAAATATTTTTACAGGATATTAAGAATTACTAGATGCACTCAATTTTCCTCTGCTTGTTCATCATTACTTTATCATGTATCCATTAAAACATGGTAAAAAACACACAGTTATGAGCAGAACGGAAGCCAGATTTGTAAGACAGTGCTTCTTTTCAAACACTTTTGACTTAGCTTTATGCTACTTTTTTGTTTACAATTTTCTATCTATTTATTTCAGTATTGTTCAGTATTTCAGATTGACATATTTTCTTCAAAGCTTCTAAAAGTGTTTCAGAAGACAGCCTTTCTACTGACAAAATTGCAGTCACTGCACAGGCAAGATTTAGACAGGTAATAAGCTTTGCACATTTAGTATGCCTCCTTGTTTTTTATTTCTCAATATTAATAATGTAAATAAACTTACTCGGAGGGAATTATATTTTAAGTACTATGTTATTTACTTACAATTTACACAGGGAAATTAGCTTTAGTTTTGAAAAGCAAATATCCCAAATTTGGAAAGTATTAGAAGCAATGTTTTTCATGCAACTTTAATCCAGCTCTTTGGTGTGGGTAGATTTTACTGTGGTTTAGCCTCATAAAGCACACGCAAGTTTTTTTCACTAGTCTCATGCAAGTTAATACTGCTGAAAAGGGTGTGAGCACAGTTAAAACTTGATTTTGCAGAGTCTCCCTCCATTTTTTTACCTCTCTGCATATTCAAAACATTGCTTCCACAGGCTACATTTGTTAACTGCTAATCAGATTTACATATCCCAGGTGGCCATTACAAAAAAAAAGTCTGATTGCCTGTGAAAATTACAATTAAGTGATTTGATTGTACTGTATAGGAACTGTAAAACAAGCGCAGCCAGAACACAGCTACAGGACTTTTCCCCAGCTTTCATCAGTACATGTCATTCTAAATTCTGGAAGGAAAGAAGCAGAAATCCTATGGACATGAGCTTCTATCAGTACATAATCACAATTCACTCAAGAGATAAGGACAAATTTGCTAAGATGAACAAATACGACAAATCCTTCTCTAATTAACATATCCTAAAAGATACAGCAAGCATGGGCAACCTTTGTTCATGTCCCGTATGTCCCCTTCACCCCATTCTGCTCGAAATTATTTTACTTACTATCAACTAAGACTTAAGCACCCCAGTTTTCAGTCTCACGCCCCATCCTTTCTCCCCAGGCCTCAACTCCTATTCCTAAATACCACCACACTTCTTTATGTTCATGTACTTTTTACACTTTGTCTGTTGGGTGCAAACAAAGTGGAAGAGTTCCCAATTCTCCTACAGAGATTACAAAAATCAGACTGGGACTGAAAACACTCTCCTGTGCCCAGGTTCTTGATCCTAGCCCTGGCCTGAAGCATCTGCTTACTGAAACTGGAAATACAGTTCTGCTTATTCTAGCTTGTGACAAAACACATTCAATAAAGCATCTTTGTCACTTTTAACTGCAAAAGTCTATCCATCCTCATTATGGACTTTTAAACCTAATTCAAAGGCTAATAACTTTGCCAAATTAAAATAAATTTACACATGAATAGCAGAAGACATACTGAATGAAGACCATCTGCCTCAGGTCCCTTCTGAATAGGGACACAAGAATTATTCTAAGAGAAAACAGCTAGAATTTTTCCTCTACTAGAGTGGAAACATACCATCAAGTTTCGCTTCTTATAAAAAAAAATATATTTGCTAAAATTTTCCATATAAAGGCTGAAGGTGGCTAACGTATAACTTGGAATGAAATTTTCCATTTTAGCCACGTTATATACAACTAAAAATCAAGTTCTGCTCAAAAATGTGGAAAAATACTAAAAGGCAATGTTACCTGCTTTCACCCACAGTTCCCAGCTGTAAAAAAAAAAAAAAAAAAAACCAACCCAAAACCAAAAACCAATCCAAAACCAAAAAATCCTATTACAAGTTATAATAGCATGGTACAAAAATCCAAGCAGTTAATAGATGTTAGAGAAACACCAGTGATACAAAAGCAATGCATTGCCCACTAAGATGGTGGTTAAAAATAAATAAACCCAAATGTCTAGTTTTCCATCTATGATGCAAGATGGTAAATTCAATGTCTTCAAGATCTCCTGTCAAGTAGAGTCAAGAGCCATGCAAATTAGAATATTTTTCAGAGCAGCTGAAGTATCTCTAAGGAAAAAAAAAAAAAAGATAGCAAGAAAGGAAATCTGCAGTTTACTTGAACTTGGCCCTTTTGTAATGTGTCAATAGTTATATCTGTATGATCTACTATGAATCATCTGATTCCGGTATTATGGCATCTTTCCTTGTATTAATTTGAGCATTTCCTTTTGTTTGTTTGTTGGGTTTTTTTAAGTTACCTTTTTTCTGTTTACAAAGGAACTTCAGTAAGAACAAAGAATACTTTAAGAGTCCATAAAGTGAGTTTTACTGTTAAAATGATGAGTTCAATCAAAAACTTAAGTTATATACACACAAAAAGTTCTTATGTACGTGAAGACCTTAACTTCTTTCAAGGTTCTGAAAAGAAGTAACTGGCTAATCCAAGAGCGCACCCCTTTGGAATCTGCATGGGCATATCCCACACAAGTGCCTGCCACACTTGGCATATCTATTTCCAGCAGCAGATTCTTCTATAGCAACATCATCTTTGGTTGAACGTATTTCTAGATATATACCACAGAAAGCAAAGTTTCTGAACAGAAATTCTATCTCATTTTTACATGAGATGTGAGAAAGCAGATGAAGCTTTTCCCGTATGTTTCTAGAAAGCACTAAGCATTTTCCTAATAAGCAATCCCTTAGCTTTCTATTTTTTCTATTTAAAAGGGTTTCTTTCAAGCACTGATCGGCCTCAGGTGTATTTATATTTTCTTACAACCGTCCAGGATTTAACAGTCAAAGCAAATGAACATAGGCATGTGCTTAAGCATGAATTGCATCCTGATCTATTATAGAATCACAGAATCTTTTAAATTGGAAAAGACCTTTAAGATCATCAAGTCCAACCATTAACCTAGCACTGTCATGTCCACCACTAAACCATGACCCTAAGTGCCACATTCATTAGTGATGAATAATTTGGTTACCTTTAGAATGGATACATGAATGCAAGATCTGAGACTAGTAAGTATCTTCAGGCTGACAAGAAGGAACAGAAATATACTGATTCTGAGAAATACATATATGGAATACCCATAATGTTCTAAACATAGTGTATATAAACAAAAAAAACTTTACTTGCTAGACTCTCCGTATTGTTGAACTGATGAACATGTACTAAAATAGAACATCCATAAAACATCCATAAATTTAATTTGCATATAAGAGTTGGTTCTTTTATTAGAAAATCAGATAAAAATGCTAGTCTTACAGAATTCCCACACAAAGGTATTCACAGCATGAGATACTGGGAAGGGGAAAATTAAATATCGCTGAGCAAAAGTAGTTCACAATCTACTTGCATTATTGAATTTTAACGAACACAGAGATCACATCTGTCTGAAGGATACATCTGTTCACCCTCAGCACACAAAAGCATGTCTGCACCATCTATACAGGACAAGAGAAACCTGTAAAGCAGCCTCACAGATTTTTTGTTTGTGTTAGCACAGACACTTTTCATTTGGGGAATGAACGGCTTTAAGTCACCATTAAGTTTTGGGTTTGTGGTTTGTTTGTTTGTTTGTTTGTTTTGAAATCATTGTATTTCAGTTCACATTAGAAACTAAATTCTATTGTTAGCCAAGGGAGAGACAAATACTTCCATTCCTAATGTAATCTCAGCTACAATTCATTATTGGAAGCGCTTCTTTGAAAGAATTTTGCAAAGAATGCTTTACACATTTCCTTTAAAAGGCTTTTCACAACCATCAATCCAGAAGTAGTACATTTCCTGAGGAGACAGTTATGCAGTCTAAAAAAAGACAAGTAAACCTAAAGACATGACCTAAGACTGGCTTAGCATGTACTGGCCACGTAGACCAACACAAAAATATCACCTGGTACACCGGAGACTTTGCTATTATTACTTTGCATATTCACATTTCTAGTATTGAACTTAAGCACTTTAGATAAAGAAATGGGCCAGTTCCTCAGTTAAAAATCTTATCCGTTCACTCAGTACAGATAGCAGCAATGAGGAAATGTCTCTTAGTTTTGGGAAAAGTGACTCAGGACAACTTCTGCCAGTTAATGTCAAATACATAACTGTAAAGTTGAAAGAAACTGATAGCAATAAAATACTTAACTAGGAAGGGGAAGCTAACATCCTTTACTTGGAAATTCCTTTGAAATATAAACACATGAAAAATTAGATTTCTATCAAAAAAAAAAAATCCCCAAAAGTGTGCTTAAACTCAAAGACAATTTGGCTTGATTTGGCATTACAGTTTCATATTAAATTAGCCTGCCTGCACAAATGCTACTACATACTACAGTATTTGTAACAACCAAGATGAGATAGCAGCTAGGCAGAATAAAAACTCATTTTAAGTGAAACATTCTTTGCAAAAGCAGCAACATTTTTACTATGTTTGAAGTGGACAGCTTTATTTACAATTTTTAAAAAAAATATCTTTGCTTACCTACATAACAGTGAGATATTTACAGAGGTGACATCTTTGTATTACTGTAGAACCTTAAAATGCAACTTCAATGAGATCAAAGGTTCATAAAGAAAGTACTCCTGATCAGCGCTGCCAGACGCAAAAAACATTGGAATACAGTATGCTACTATGTTATGTTCTCAGAATTTGCCCAGTATGGGATGAAAACATCTAATGCATATGCTTTAGACCTGAATTTGATCACAAACATATCACCCACTGATTTGAAAAAGCATGAAAGCTTTTTCACTGCAGATATATGGAACATGCACCACTGAACCTCACACCAGAAGGTGTCCTTTCATCTCTTTTCAGAGTTATGTGCAACGTATCTGCAATTCATGATATAAACAATGATTAAAAGTTACTTTATATATAAGCCAAAGCTATTTTACAAAAATAAAAAAGTAGAGTTCTAATTCAGCACAGATATTCTATGATCACACACAGACCTTGAAGAACTGTCTGTTTTCCTATATGCTTTGATCTTGCACTTAAGACGTTAAAGACTGGAAAAGAAGAAAATTATGATCTGGAGTATTAATCATGTGAGCATCTTCCAGGAAAAGAGACACAAATGCAACTAATTTAACCTCTAGCTTTGACAGAAGTTACCAATGTGGCTTTGAACAAAATCCTTTCAGCTTGATCTGATCTAGATTGCAAGTTCTCTTGGCAGAGATCAAGCCATAAAGCAAGCAATACAAAAAAGGGCTATTCTGGGCCAGAAGATACATAAGGGGGCGTCAAGTGCATTTAGTGCAGTTTATATTTCCCCATAATTGATCATGACTTTACACTACTGGACAGAAATGCTGGAAACACAGAGAACGGACAAAAAGTTCTCTGCACTGCAAAACTGGAACATTTTACATGTATGTCTTCCAAGTAAATAATAACAAAGAACTAAACTTACTTTCATATCAAAACAAAATGTTATGTACTAAGAATAAGACAAGTTCAAACACCACTCTCTTGTAGGCCATTAAAAAAACCCAAACATTTTGATATGTTTAACTGAAAAGTTATGCTATGAGCTTAAAAATACTGTAATTGCTTATGAGAGCCCTTCAGCACTATCTAGTTATTCCTACTGTAATTAAGAATAATAGCAGATAATACAGCATTTCATTCAAAGTTCCTGACATCCTGAGTTCATTTAGAAACTTTTTAACTTTAGCTTATCAGTTTAATATTCTACTATATAATAGTAATATGTTTTTACAGAGCACATCACAGATCATTCCCTTACTCCACTCAAGTAAAGAGATCTTCCTTGATTTTTGTAGGAGATGGCAAAATTGTTTACATTCCTCTATGTTCTGGGATGTAAAGAAACTATAGCAGGGGCTAAGAAAGAAGGTACAACTGATGGCCCTGGCTGGAGCTAGTTGCCTAGTATGCATACCTAACCATTATTTGTATCTCCTGAATGACTGACATGCCCACACTTTCAGTAACACCAAGAGAAGGTATTTTGTGACTTACTGACTAATGAGTATCTGTATATTCTTAAAATGTGTATAATGCTAGACATTTTTTTCCTCTTTCAATATATTTTGCAAACATTAAGAGTTCAGTATTAAAAGCTGTCCTGAGAAACGCCATTATAAAGTATTTAAAAAAAAACCCCACAAAAAAACCCAACAAAAACCCCCCGAACAACTGAGTTCTATAGGATTGTCTATCATCTTCTCCTCTGACAGTATCCTAAATGATACCGTATACCATTATGGGATAGGGCTAACAAATTTTTTCTCGTAACAACAATGGAATTTTGTTTGGGGGGGAAGTAATGAGATGATGTGCACGTACAAAGTGCAGTCAAAACATAGGTATATTTATGACATCATTTTGTTGGATGGAAACGCACATATTTAAAGCATATTGTCTTGCTCTATTGAAAATCATTGACTGCTACATGTACTCAGTAACCACTTAACTGGAGGAAAAATGCAGTTCACACAATTTAGACGTGCGCTTGGCAAAAACTCAAATACATAGACAAAAAATGCAGACAGTGTACTTCCAGTGATTAACACTTCATACTGCCTACACCAGTAAGGATAAACAGAAAAAAACAAAGGAGCAGTGCCCCACAGGTACGCAAGTTAACAGCCCGAGTTTAAGAGATGCATATCCGTAAAACGGAAGGGGCTCGGGCATCAAGGCACGTATCGCGATTTTTTAAATTTTAAGGGTCGCACCGTCAAGCAGAGGCACTAAAGCCAACGTTTCAAACGGCACACCGCCCTCATGTCACCGCAAGGCTGGGAGGCAGCGCCAGGGGTCACCCAGCGCTGGCCTGCAGGGCAGGCAGCACGCAGCCCCCCACCTGGCAGCCAGGGGACGAGAACGGATGTTTCCCCTTCCCCTCCACCCCCGCACACCGGGACAGCTCGGCTGCCGCCGGCCTGGGCTGCGAGGAACCCGGGGCAACGGCCGGGAGCGCAGGCACAGTTGGGGGGCAAGGGGGCCTTAACTATCGCTGCTCGGAGCCTTCTTCGGGGAGGGGAGCCAGGCCGGGCCGGCAGCCGGAGCAGGCCCTCCGCCACCCCCATTCCCCAGCCGCCGTCGGGGCTCGTTCGGCGCCCCCCCCCTTCCCTCTCACACACCGGCAGACACCACACCGCCGTGTGCGCCCCCTCCCCAAGCCGAATTGGCGGCGGCGGCCCCTTCGCGCTTACCTCGAGGGAGGCCCGGCGGGGCCGGCGTCAGCCGAGAAGGGACGGATGGATGAATGGAGGGGAAGAGCCAGGGAGCAGACGCGGGGCGGGGAGGGGACAGAAGAGAGCAGGGAAAGCCGCGCTCGGCTGCATGCGAACTGCGCCAAGCGCCGGCGGTTGGTGCAGCGCGTGCACGTCCACGCGCGCACTGGCGGCGGGCTGCGGGGTCGCGCCGCCGCGGGGGCGCGGGCGAGTGGGTGGGCGAGCGCGCGAGCGCGCGCCACCTCAGCGGCGCGGTCCCGCCTCGGCCCGGGTGCCACGTGACCTTGGGGCGACGCGGCGGGGGAGGGGCGCGCGCGGCGGAGGCGCGTGCGCGGGGCGGCGGCGGTTGAGCGGGAGCGGAGGAGGCGGCGGCGGCGGTTGAGGTTCCGCACGTAGCCGCTGCCACGTTCTGTGCTGTGCGGGGGGAGCAGGGTCGGTGTGGGGCAGGAGACGGCTGCGGGCATTTTAACTGGCGCCAGCGAAGAGAGACAGAGGCTGTGGTGACCGCGGCTTTGTTGCGACAGTCACCCGCGGCAGGGTGTGCGTTGCCTCCCCCCGGCCTGCCTTCTTCGTCCGTCTTCCTCCTCTCCTCCTTCCCTGGCGCCGCAGAGTCTTTCGGCGGGCGTCGGGAGGCTGTAGCCCAGCCCCGTGTTGCTGTCACAAGCGTGGCGCGGTCATGGGTTGGGTGACGCATCCCGGCTACCTACCGCGGTGCGTTGGTTCCCGCCCGTTTCCTCAGGCGCGGGGCAGAGGTGATGGGCGGCAAAGTGCGCTCTGCAGCTATTTATAGCCGTAGTCTGAGCTTGTCTCGGAACTAACACCTCGTGACGGGGATGTTTCAAAAGAAACGCCGTGTTCAGGGTGTTTGCTGCTTCATACATCTGTCACTGCATCCATTTGGAAGTTACCCATCTACCCGGAGGACGTTGGAAAAGAATATATATTTATTTACTTACTTTTTAAATGAAAGTGTAGAATTGCAAAATCAAAACGTGTCCAGCAGGCCCAGTATGTATTTCAGGTCAGCAGCTGCGTTGCCCATTGCTTTTGTGATTGACACCACTGCTCACTGAAGTGGGTGTGTTTACATATTATTATTTACTTGAGTCACGCTATTGCCCAGAGGTCCCAGATGATACTGAGATGTAGTATGTACTAAGCCAGGATAATATTGTCACCCCAAACAAGTATAAAAAAAGGAGAAGTAGTACAATTGGAGTTTAGGTTTCCCAAATGTGAATTCGGTGTTTTATCACTATCCATGTTACTTCTTTATTTTACTGTACTTTTAGTTGTCTGTCAATTACTTTTTAATCTGCTAGTCTGTTCATGAGAGTTTTGTTAAAAGCCGGCTTTGCCCCACTTGTTGGTAGAACCATTGTGGGCTGTCACGTAGGTTTTATATAATTGTCACATAAGAAAACAGGCTAGTTAACCATATTGATGCAACTGACAAAAAGACGTGCTAGCATGCAAAGTGGCATATAGGCAAAGCTTACTGTGATAGTCTATATATCTATAAACAGATTCTTGACAATCTTTTGTACCAGTCCTACAAACAGATAAGAAGATCTGTTTATTAATCTGTACCTCCTGGTACAATCTGCCTAAAAGATTATAGCCAGTGAGTTTGCTTATTTGCAAATAATATATTTAAATCCCTTTGAGCACAGAACTAAAAAAAAATCTATCCCCGCATAACATGCGGGTTGGCTTTTTTATGAAAGCAGTTCACAGAAGACACAAACACAGAATTAAACCGATAGAGCGACTGTATTATACATATGTAAAAAGAATAGGTCAGAATTCATGCCTGCCCATTTTGATGACGATGTTGTCATGTCAGAAATTCGGAGTCAATGTTAGAACGCTTTTTAGGACTTGGGATACATGGATGCAACACAGACTAATGGAGCAATTTTCCACCCTTTAGTGCAACCACGTTAGCTGCAGCAGTTTTCTGAAGAGGCATGCCATTTGAATATAATGTAATAATAATTACGTAGCCACATTAGCATAATGTAGGTCACAGACATGCAGTCTGTCTGTCAGCTAATAGATCATTTCCCTTCTTTACCAATTTCCTTATTTGGCATCTTAGTTCCTTAGTTTGTGAGGGTAACCACATCAGTGGTTGCTCAAACACAGTATTTTTGTGTTCCCCTGATCTTAACTTTGCTGGTCATTGCAGCAAGTGATTTTTTTTTAAGTTGAGGGGATTCTCCTTTCCAATACCAGATGGCTCTGTTCAGAGGGAGATAAGAGGAAGGGGCTAAATCTATCATATGTCCTCAAATATCAATTTTAAGCTAGATCCTATTAGAAAATTAAGCCTAATCCAAAAGCAGGCTAGCTTCTTGGGTGGCAGAAAAATCTTTACTTGAAAAAGCGTAACAAATTGATGTCATACTTTTCTATTTCAGACCTGGAATAGGCGCTTCTGATTAAAGAGCATTTATTTGAAAACACAACCTTTTCCATTCCAAAAATATCATCTGCAGACGATCAGAAGGCTACAGAAGCAGACAGCCTGCAGTATTTTCCTTTTGTATTCTCTACTCTTTTGCACTTACACATAGAAGATTACAATCAAGCTGTAAAAACAGCTTGCATTTTCTGCAGTTGTATCAAGTGAGATTTGTTTCCATTCTGATTGCGTGGAGTTGCACACGTTGTGGTGTAGATAGGATCTCCCTAAATCTATGCGTGATCTGCGGTCATTGTTGAACCACATCTCACTGATAGTTAAACCAGGGCCTCCAGGCCACAGGAAACCTGCCACCTCATTTACGTTCATTTTGCCATTTCACCACAAATGTCACTATTCTTTTCCCCATCAGGGACAGGGGAGGGGGTGATGAGAGCAACTTCTTATTTTCTTTTTTTTTTCTTTTTTTTGGTGGAGGGGAAATAATTTGAAAGCGTGTTACCTACTGCCATATGTAAATTGGTGGCTCTCTAGCTGTTCAACTGCCAGATCATATTGCTGCTAGCAATAGTGCGTGAAAGAGGTAGCCTGCTTAGGGCTAGGCAAGGAAGGATGAAGGGTTTCCAGCAGGTTAGGATACAGAGTGCCAGGGGTAAATCACAGGTCTGGGAGGATATAGGGTGCTAGGCATGGCTTTGATGAAGTCTCAGAAAATTTGTGGTTCTGCAGGTAGTAGAGAGCTGTAGGCATAGGGTTGTAGCACCAACCCCCAGCTTGTGTTGGTCCCTGAGTGCTCAACATGTTGCTGACATTTGTAGATGAAAGAAAAAATGGCCTTTTGCTTAGTTGTTAACAGCAGGGGTTTTTTTTTAAAAAAAAGGTCTTTGGCCATATAAGGCAAAAATAGCTGACATCAGTGATGAGATAGTGTTAGGTCATTTAACCTGTTTGTATGCATACAACACCCAGAAACCACTGTTTGGAGCAGTCATTTATTCCATAGCCACCATAACCCCTGCTCTTATTACAGCAGTCAGAATATCCTTAAACTTTTTTGGGTTTTGGTGGTTTTTTTAAATTTTTGTTTAGACTCTATCTGTTATATCTTACCCCTAGTACACCTGAGAGACTCCTTATCCCTGCATCTTAGTCATGACTAGCACATGTCCTCTCAGGAGTGTTACAATAACTTCTCTGAGATCAGAATGACATTATGACAGGATATAACATTTTAGTTTAGTTTATCTTTTTAATCCCATTTAACAGTTGGGGGGAAAAAAAAAAAAGAGGACATTTAATAGCAAGAATTCAGGGCTGTAAAGAACTGTACCCTGAGCCCCCAAAACATTTAAGCACACCGATAGTCCCACTGTAGTTGATAGACTTGTTTGTAGGTTTAGGGTGTTTGGTTAAGTCAGCACACTCAGATCAAGTCTCACGTGAGCAATATTTCTCCATTCTTTGTCAATCATTAGCAGGTGTTTCACAAACCATCTTCTGATAATAGATATGATAGAGTTTCAGGCCTCCTGTTAAGAGGTTCCTTACCCTTCCCAAAATCGGGGCCTAATAAAGTAAGAGGTTTTATTCTGCCACTGCTCGAGTGAGTAATGAAACAGTAAATGGAAATGACTGTATCAACTAGGATGGATGGTAGAAGGTGCAAGATGGGGAAAGAGGGAACAAAAGGTGTTGTGTTTGAAAATGTGCAGAAGGAGAAAGATTACAGGAAAGACATTTCACACAATGAAATAGGAAGTGAGACAAGGGGAAAAGTCAGCAGAAGATTGCAGCCAAATCTGGTGCCTTCCTCCCTCTCTTTGCTATTGGTCTCATCACCTCACTCTCTCTCTCACAGTGCCTTCATCTCCAGAAGCCCTCGTGGGACAAAGCATTTTCTCTAACATTTTTCTCTTAACAGCTTTTGTTGCTCTTTTCCCTGGCCAACATTTTATTTCAGTTCTTAAAACTTACTATCCTTTTAACAACACAAGAAAATTTGTGTGGAAAGATTTGTTTCAGCTGTCTGGTCAGTACAAGTGCAGCTTAAATGGAGTATTGTTCATGCATTGACCTTATAGTTACTGTTCAAGGACACAGAGCAGAGATCCACCCTACACTAGTTTAAGGATGATCTCAACTTTGCAGCTAGCTGCTTCAAAGATTATGGCTTTATATGTTATCAAATTAGGGTTTATCAGTCTCCAACCACAGACAGGTCCTCCTCAATAACTGGCTAGCAAATCCAGAACTAATTCTCAGAAGAACACAAGGACACCTGGAATCACAATGCCTTTACTACAGTGGAAGGCAAAGCCTATTTTTCACATCTTCTTTCGTCTTCAAAAATTGCCCTTTGTAATTTTGGATGGTGATTAGATAATATGGTTTAATACAACACTTTCCCACGCTGTTAAATACAGTTGTTGTAACACAAGAATATGAATTTATAATAGAGTTATAAATTTGAATATAAAGAGTAATGCGTGCTGGAATAGAGTATGTAGGTGAGAAAGAAGATATTATCCACAAGTAGTACTTCAGATAAACATTGCAACCAGTGTCAGATTTTAAATGTAGTCGAATGGTTCTGTGTGTTTGATAGGATATTCTGTTGCTTCAGAAATAATTTGCATTCTGTCATGTAATGGACAGAGACTGAAACAATTTTTCATAGTTATCATGGGGAACAATGTAAATTATACATTTAGATTGTAAGAAAAAATATTCAAACATGGTAACATAAACTTTAATATACTCAACAATTCTGTTAATATTAATTTTGAACATTTTGTTATGCATTTGTGAACAACTACAGCTTAAGTAATAAAAAAAAAAAAGTTGAGGTTTTTTAATCTTTGATACATTTATTTGTGTATTTCATTTACCACGCATAACAACACTATGCTTCTGGATAGCATATAGTTTCCAGTAGAACAATACTAATGTGACTGCATTTCCAGCTTTTGAGGAACCACCCAAATTTAACTAAAAACTTCCTCAAACACTGGTGCATTCTAGTTTAAGTTAAAAAAAAAAATTCCAGTAGGTTTTAATTGAAATATCAGGAAAATACCAATTTTTCTTTCAGCAAAAAGCTAAGACCTGATTCTGCTACAATGACATAAAAGAGAGATCTGCTGTTGACTTCACGGTGAGGTGAAGTTATCTGTGGTTTGGGACATTTTTAGAATGTTCTTCCGAGATCTGGCTTGTTTTCTGTTAAAACTGATGAAAAGACCGCTGTGGCATGTTGCAGGAATTGGATGAGGCTCTCAGGGGTACGATCTGTTCTGTATGTAACTTACAGACTGCCCTTGGTGTCTGTAGGGGAATGGCTCCCAAGCCGAAGGAGCTGTAAGAGGTGATGGATTTTTAGAGAGGTAAGGCAGGTTGAAATAATTGCCACGGCAAAGAAGAGTTAAGAGTTGTGTGAAACAACCGGTGGCTTTGTAACATTTCGAAAGGCCAGACTCTGTAACTCCCTGGCAGAGTGAGGTAATCGCACGTCTGTAGATATTTATCATTTTCTGTAACAGTTGCTTGAGAATCTACATGCATTAAGGTTCTCATTTAAAAAGTCTCCTGCCTTGGAAATGCTCCTTACTGCGTTTCTGTGTGGGACCTACGCTTGCGTCGTTCGCTGCTGGGCTACTCCTGGTTTTCTACTAATTTAAACTATAATGCGGAGGTGTAGAACAAGATGTAATGTAGAACTGAATCAAGCTCTATGTGTCCAACAGTACCTAAGTCTAGTAGGATGATTTTTGTTGTAGTTCAGTCTGTATTTTCTTTCTCCCACTACTTTTTTGTGTAGCAGTCAATATTTTTATTTGCATAATTTTTTCTCTATTGCATCCTACATCTTTCTGTCACTCAGCATGGACCATCCAAACTATTTAAATCCTTTACCTTGTTTACAGAAATGTTATTACTCTAATTGCATCCACATGAGCATGCTATCTAGTATTTCATCCAGCAGGAATCTTTCTGTTGGTTTTAAAGAGAGTTGAATAGACTCCTGTTGGAGTTCTACTGGAAGGAAATGGATTTCTTTCCATCAGAGATATCAGTGTCTCAGGTGTTACACATTTAAATGCTAATAAGATTCTTTGTTTTCTCATGCTAACAATTCTATAAGGGTGGATTAGAAACAGATACTTCTTGTTTTTTCAATATTTCCGCATTTGTCATAGATCTAACACCCTAGAAATATCGGCAGAGTTCAGTAATCTTTCATCAATAATCCATCTGGAAAAAAACAATATAATATGATTGAGCCTTCTAAGACTTGAAATCACTAAAAGTATTTTCCTAGTAATTAAAATATCTTATTTTTATTTCTTGTATTTAATAATTTCTGGTCACTTAAAAATTGAACTCAGTTTGCATATTAACAAAATAAATTCTAACCTTTATTGGTTTGTTTTTCAGCTTGAACTCTGCTTCTTCGAATGTATCTAAGCATCCACAAACAAGTCATATTTTCTTATATCCTCAGTACATAAACATGTGAGTGAACACAGTAATGAACGTGAGTGAGCACAGTAATGATTTAAAGCAGAGATTCTTGGTTTAAATTTATCCCTCAGTTACATGGAAGATGAAGCTACACTCTCTTACAAGAAACCCGTGGGTCTGATCTAGTGAGGGGAAGAAGGGAAAGTGTTGGGCTGAGTCACTGAGGGGAAGGAGGACAGTGGGTTTAGGGGGTCTTGGAAGCAGAAATATGATTACTGTAGCAAAAAAGGGTGGAGAGAAATGAGCATGTGGGGTAGTTGCTACTTCATAGGTTAACGCCATATCCGTAGTACCTCACCAAGGCCAGCCGGGAATTAAGGAAGTGGAGAGCACTGAAGAGCAGTCATGTGCGTCTCGGTGATAAGAAATGGCCAGATGTCATCCTGATCCACCTGATGAAACAGGTATGCATGACAGAAACTTGGATAAAAAGAAAACCTACTTATGCCCCCTCTGCATCCATTGGAGATGGTTCTGTTTCTGGAGATTCCCCTGTGGCCAAATTGGTCCTGGTGAAAAGTACAGCCCACATGGCATTAAGAGGACAGTATGTATGGTTTCCTTAAGAAAGTAAGTGGGGTCTGCCTCAAGCTGTGATGGCCTACAAATATCCAGTAACAGAGCCGCATATACCGATACCAACATTCTTTTACAGAGTAGTAAATATGTCAGTTCTGGACAGGATTCACTCTAATAACCTCTGCTTATCATGGACATTTTTTAGTAATTAAAATCACCTCATCGGTACATGGATCATTATTAAGATACTTAGAAATGACTGCAGTGCAACTAATCTGGTACCGAGTCCATAAGTGCCCGTCTACTATGCATTTAAAGTTATGAGGTATTACAAATGTTACAAAAAAAACCACTAACAAACTTCTGCGTTAAAATATTATGCCTAGTCTACCACCCATGAAATCTCAGCTTGAATTTATTATCCAGATCATGACAAGATCACATTCTTCCTTCAAGAACAGTGGGTTTTACTCAAGGCTTTTTCCCAGTGGTTTCTTTCCCTGCCTATCCAAGCTTTCTGTGGGCTGAGGAACCATTTCTGCTACTGCTGCCGTTCCATCGGTCGTCTTTGCTGCTCGCTGGTTGCTTTTTGTATCCTTTTCTGTTTCCACAGGGGGGATTTCATTTGGATCAGGTGCCTCTTCTGTAGCAATAATTTCTTCTACATGTGGCTTAATAAAATCTGATTTAGGAGAAGTAATAAAATTTGTCTTATATTTACTATGCTCAGCAACCAAAGGTATGTAGAGTAGTATTTTGCTTTCGCATTGGTTATGACCTTACCATGTTCTTTTCCCGTACCCATATAAAGAGATTCAGAATCACAAATAACATTCCTGCTTTTAACAGAGGCAAAAGCAAGCCCAAGTCTTTATGGTCTCTAATTAAAATGATTAAGGGCTAGAACCTGCAAAACATTTACAGACGTAAATAATTGTTTCTCACATAAGTCATCTCATTTACAGGACTGCTCAGAAATGTCTATGTTACCCATATCAGTAAGGCAAGAGAGGAAAGAAATGCAGATAAATATTTGTTCTTGCCTTAAGAGCAGAAAGGGGAGGGGAATAAGAGTATAAAATGTTCTGTCAGCAATGATATAACATGTACACACCTTGTATACAAAGAAAAAATACTTAGGAAAAATATGTAAAGCAGATGTTCTGATAATGTTGGAACTTAAGCCTTATTTGGAGCTAAAATGCTCTGCATGAGGGAGTTGTAATTGTGAAAAATAAATCAACCTCCAAATAGCAATTATATGGTAAGAGTCTAAAAGAACAGTAAAAATCTGTAATATACAAGAATGCTGAATCACCAGAGAGCTTTTCATTTTCCACTCTTTCTCTAAATTGGACAGAAAAATGATCACTTATAATCCCAACTTTACCATTGAATATGGACATAATACTAAGAGAAGTAATTGATTGATCTCAAATTGTGGCTATACAATCAGGGTTTTCTAAAACGTTTCAGCATTTAGGGCCCCTTAAGGCCTTTGGGTTTTGGTAAGTGTCAAACGTCTAGCTGCTGAAATGACTCTTACTTTGGAAAATAATTCAATCTGTGCATATATATAGGCTTAGGAGGTCTTTCTTCCACATTCAGAAATTATTATGGCTTAAAAGACTTCCATCAGCCAAGTGAGCCAAGGTGAGTACACACAGCCCAGTGCAATGGTGATTTAAAAGTGTTAATTTAGATCTTTTTCACTGAGGTTTATCCTGGCAATTCATACTTTGCCTTTGATGTCGATTAAGAGCATACGTACTGTAAATTTGATTGTTTGGGACATGAGAAATATTGATTGGCATGGACTATTAACTGCACAATGTTTAACATTTTTTTCATTGGAGTAGAAGGCCATAAAGGTGAAAGTGCTCTTACCTTTCTTTTCCCCTTCCTTCCGTTTGTTTGCCGTCATTGTTTTTTTCTTTTTAGATACACTTATATTATTCTGATCATGTCCTTGGACTGTGTCAGTCTGTGCTGACACAGAAATCACAATCACCTGAAGCAAAGCAAGAACAAAAAGTGCACAAGCGAGAAATGTAGTTGCATCACAAATTCTGTTTGAAACCACCATAACTGAGTCCCTGGCAGCAATATGTTTAGAAGCAGCTATTAATCTAACTTTCAGGGACGCATACATCTTCTGAAGTAAAGAGAAGTGGAATCCAGGCTGCTATCTGTGAGATGGCCCACTTGTATTCCCTCACAGTTCTGCCAAAAGGAGGGAGGCAGATTTCTGAAGATAAAGTAGTAGAAATAAACTGCTGCCAAAATACAATCATTAGTAAAATATACTAATGCCAAGTAATAAACATCAGTTGTCAGGGATTGTGAAGAGCAGGTCATATTCTTGTTTGCACTCTAGAGGATGGAAGAGAGATGTGACACTGTTGCTTTTAAGGTGTATGTCCTGGAACCGAGAGGGAGTGACCTGCTTATCACCCTTGAATTGGCTTCATGTCATACTAAGCAAAATTATCAAATAATTTGACATTAGTTCTTTAAACTCAGAAACGTTGCTGTATCTCAAATTACAGATATTCTCATCATTATATTTTGAAATTTAAAAATTAAGCTGTTTTACTTTGTCTGATACACAGCTGTTGTGACTAGTCTGAACTTTTTTTGTAACAGATATTAACTCATTAATGTACATAATTACATACTTAAACCTCAAAATTGCAATAATATCATCAAGTTTGATCCATGAGTTTTAGCTGGTTTAGGAGATAAGGCTATGTGAACACATACACCGTTTATATGAAATGCTGAAAACAAATTAGTTTTACATAACTTCATGTTAGAAATCCCTGTGATGTGAAATCTATTCTGGAAGAAAAAAGATTTATACCA
The DNA here is from genome assembly GCF_028858705.1 of Grus americana. Taxonomy (NCBI): domain Eukaryota; kingdom Metazoa; phylum Chordata; class Aves; order Gruiformes; family Gruidae; genus Grus; species Grus americana. Next base: position 53,940,581 of record NC_072853.1, read on the forward strand.
GAAAAACTTAACATGTTCCTTGAATCCGGTGGTACTATTCATGCGTAAGGTTAAGCACATGCTAACGTGTTTTGGTAGATCACAAATCTGATCTAAATCTGGATTACTTCTTTTTAATGATTAAGGTCATAATCATTAGTCCTTTATAGAAACTGATTTAAAAAAAAAAAAACTATTAAAAAATTGCAAAAATCACCACTTTCACCATTGATGACTGTGTTGAATCTATTGTTACCTGAGACATTAAGAATTCCCTCATGCTTCCACATCACCTTTAACTTTAGCTGACAGTAAACCTCCGATGGCAAGGGTTTAAGTGAGTATTAACTGTACAGCACTTACTAGTGGCATCCTCACAGAAATGCCAATACTACATCCTCACAGAAATGCCGTACTAGGAAACAGCTCTATTTCTGCAGTCGCAGTAGCTAAAAATGATGAGAAAGTACGTGAAAAGTGCACACAAATCATGCTTATAATGAAAATATATACGTTAGTTCTCCACGTTTTGATGTGAAGAATTGTGCTGTTGTGAGACTAGTAATGAAAAGAATTATTAACATGGAAGATTGCTCTGCTAATTAACTATTGGGCCAATAACTGCTTCTGATCATATATATATATGAGATATAGATAGATATATCATAGATACATCATAGAATGGTTTGGGTTGGAAGGGACCTCAAAGACCATCTAGTTCCAACCCCCCTGCCATGAGCAGGGACACCCTCCACTAGACCACGTTGCCCAAAGCCCCATCCAACCTGGCCTTGAACACTTCCAGGGATGGGGCATCCACAACCTCTCTGGGCAACCTGTTCCAGTGCCTCACCACCCTCACAGTGAGGAATTTCTTCCTTCATGTGATATTGTATCACATGTATATATCATATGTATGGCCAGCAGGATGGACAAATATGTACATCCTGTTTCTCTTCCTCAGCTAATAATAATCAGTGGCATTGTTGTAAAATAGCTGACATGGAGTTTTTAATCTATATAAGTGCATTCAAAGATCTGGACAAATGGTTTTTTGTCTGAAACATTTTTATCTGCAAAAAAAAACCCCAGATTTTTTTCTGTGTTCCAGTGAAGATTCTTTTTGTAGCTTTAAAAGATGTTGACAAAATATGTTATTTCTGATCTTCAGTGTTAAGTTTGGATGAAATTAACTGAGGTCTCAGTCTAAAAAAATACTTACCTAACACCCTTAAATCAAAATTCATGAGCAGGTCCATTGAATCGCATGAGACCACTCCTCTGCCTGAATTTGCAAAAATACCTTGTTGAGTTGAGATGTGAAGTAGTGAATGTCTGGACAGAAAGGTGTGAGGAGATGCCATTGTGGGTTTTGTCGTGAACAGTAAAGTGAAGATTAACAGAGACCTAAAGGAAAGCTAGAGGTAATTACAGTGGTGAAAGCATTAAGATGCTGAGATACTGTGCGCAACTACCAGAGCCGTGACTAGTAAAACAAGACACAGTGAAACAAGCTTGTGATGGAAGGAAAGAAGTGAATTCAGTTTATTTGTGAACATAGAGGAGAGTTCATACATTTTTGCAGACACACACACACACACACATTAGTATTCTGGCCTCCTAAACCTAATTTTCATTTATGTTACAGTACTTTTACCCCAATTGGGCAGATTAAACAATATTTATGGATGCTAATGACACCCATATTAAGGCGCCTCTAAATTAACACAGCAATACAAAGGGGCCTTAATGTAGACAAAAACCAGCACTGATTTCTCCATGATTTAATTCTCTAACACATTCCGTCTATGCTACTTTACCAAAGTTGGAACAAATCTAAACTGCTGCTCAAAAATGCCTCAATAATTTTTTGTCTTTCCATCTACCTCATCAGTTACCTCCACTGAAACAATTTTCACTCTTTCCATTTCTGTTGTAGGGTCAAATGCTCCAGGAGGACGAGGGTCAAATGGCAGACCTGTGTTTACAGCCAACATGCATTTGGCCTGGCTGAAGACGCTACAGCTAGGTGCTGTGACGTTAGCAGTAAGAAAACATTTATGAAAGGCCCTGTTTTCTCTGGCACAATTAAGTGTATTAGAAGCAAAAGTGAAGTGAATGGAAAAATCCAAGGGTGCCTGCTAAAGCTGAAAGCCATTTACACACACAGATTATGTCAGCCTATCATCCAAAATCTCCCTCATACTTCTGTTTCCTAGTCTTAAATTCACGCTTTTGTTTTCTTATCTTCTTTCTTTTTCTCTTGCTGAGACTGTCTCTCTTCCTCCGGTATGAACACACTTACAGTGACATCGCTGGTCTCTGTGCCATACTTGTTCTTCACCACGATGCTGTATTTCCCAGAGTCGAGTGTGGACACAGTAGAAATGGTAAAGCTGACATTTTTTCCAGATTCAAATTTCAGGGTGCAATTAGCATCTGATACAAATGTTTTTTCATTCTTCAGCCATGAGACCTCTGGGGTAGGATCTCCCCAGACAGTGCAAGAAAGATTAAGTGCCTATAGAAAAAGTGCAAAAAGATTATAAGTAAGAGTCAGTAAATATTTGCTGTGTTTTTTGATGCCTGACTCCGCAAATGTTCCACTTCCCCTTTAGCTTCCTGTTTTTAGTAAATGGATGTGTATCATCACCAGTGATTGATAATTTTTGTCAGTCTTCTGTATCATAAGGGAAAAGAAGGAACTCAGTCAATTCAAAAAGTCCATTAAAACCTTTCAATATTTTACGGACCTTCTTCTCTACTCTCATAGTCATTAGTAGAGATTTCTCCATGCATGTTGTTTAATATAAAATTAGATATTATCTGCATTTGTGTGTTAGACCTGAAATGAGAATTTGAGGAACCATCAGATGGATTTGTTCATGTTAAGCTCACTATATATTTACCACGGAAGAAAAGAAAGTGTGCCTGCCTTTTTAAATAACAAAGAACAAAATGTCCCTGGAATATTTTGTTTAATTTAGAATCTTTTAAAACTATGCCCTGACAGCTCTTCCAACAGACTTGAATTGTTTTACGCACTCCTATAAAACTATTTTTAACTGAAATCAATACAGGCTTTACCCTTTCTTTGGTGTTTGTATAAGTAGTTCCCTTTGATGTTAGTAATGTTCCTAAGGGCTGAATTCAGTCCCATCAGGCTGAAGGAAGTATCTTCGTCATCAGAGAGTCAGTTGTTGGCGAGATCACTGGCAGTTGGATATTTTCTGTAGGCTGGTGAGTCTATTGTGCACACAATGTTCAGGTGTCCTTTTTTTAATTGTCAGCCAAAAAATTCATGTTTGGGAGATACTGATACATATAAATGATCACCTTCTCTGGTCACAGTGCCATGGGAGTCTTCGCAAAAGAATTTGCGAAAATGAACATCACACAGAGAGTCAAGTGTGAAAAATGTTCATATGAAACTTCAGTGGTACATAGGCTTTCCACTGGACTTTTTTTTAGGAAGGAATCCATTTATGTCTAAGTATTAGATAGTACAATGGTCTGAACTTAAAAAAATATTCAAAGTAGGGTTTTTTTTTAATGGAAATTGAAGAATTTTTACTGCAGAGAAAGTGGTCTTCAGTGGTTCATTAGGAATGGACTAAGTGATACATAAGGAATGGACAAGCTTCCACGTGACTGGAATCAAGTTTCTCTTACATTTTTTTTAAATGCTTTTGATAAAAATACGTCAAAAATAGAGACAACTGAAGAGCACTCACATTGTTGGCCCTATAGGCTATCATGATAAAAATCTACTATGAGAAATCTATTTAACAGGCTACCTTCCCTTCACCTGTCTGTTTCTTATCTGGTAGTGTGATGATGGAAGACGGGACAGAAGAGAGACACCCAAGAAGGCTGTTGAAATGAGCAGATAGAAGAAATGGATACCTCTATACAAATGAAAGATTTTTGTACCTCCGACAACAAAATAGAAATTAAATAAATCCCACATCACCTAAGGACCAAAATGAGAACAAAAGGGAGGGGGAAATCTTTCCTCCATCAACAACACATAATTCTTGGTATCAAAGGAAAGGCAGATTCCAAGTGAGAGGTGGTTACGGCATGGTGGAAATGGCCTCTATCTGATTTCCTGCAGCACCTACAGCTGGTGACCGCGTAGGGCTGTTGACTGCCTTCTCTCGTAGCCTACTGGCACGTGTGTGGTTTTGATGGCCATATCAATCCATCTTTTTCAAAAACAAGGGGAAAACAAGAGGTTTTATACTTCCCCCCCTTCCTTATCGCTCTCAATACAAACATGCCCTCGGCCTCCGCCAGGCATTGCATATGGGTCTCTTCCAGTGCTCAGTATTTCTTTATTTCTTCTGATTCTCTAGCAAGCAAGAGATCACCACCGAGTGGCCCCAGCTGCCACTCCAAGATGCTAATTAGCTGATGGCCATGGCCAGACAGCTCTATCAGTGGTATCATTCAAACCTTTGGTCAGTACTCCTTGATTCAAAGAGATTGTAGCAGCAGTGATGACTGTTTTCTTCTTCTAAATCATACATTAAAATAGCTGCATTTTGCTTAATCTTGCATCACTAGCTCCTGTTTGACAATGGTGCCCCTCTTGACGTTCCCAACTCTTAGCATTTATTTTCCAGCTACTAATGTGCAGAGATGTATCTTATCATTCACTATGTAGATGGTGAGATCTTTGGTTTTCTAGAAGGTAATTCCATAATTATGGAGCCTTAGCCGAGGAGCAGTGATGGCCCGCTGTGACTCCACCTATCTGTTTCAGATTTTCTGTTCTTTAGGTAGGAGATTGTCTTTGCTCATGTATATCTTTAGTACTAACTGAAACCCCTGATTATAATGCTGTATTCAACCTGAAATCCTTATCCTGGTAAACCTGGGAGTACAGGTGGCAGAGGGAAATGTGTCATTGTATTTCAAGTATTGCCATTCCTCTTGCATATTAGCACAAACTCACATTCATGGGTGGTTTGGGCTAAGATGCCAGTGAGTGAATTGAAGAAGCTCAATTGGGGGAACCTGCTCCCTTCTTCCAGCCTACCTGTGAGGACACCTATCCCTGGCACAAGGGTAGAATGGGGAGTTGGTGGACAGAAGGATGCAACATGTTGCTTCTAGGTTTGAGAGTGCCAGTCAGAATCCTAAGCCTCTCCTTTTAAAAATAAAACCCCTTACTCACTTACAGGCCTTCATGAAAACAGCCACTTAGGTTAATTTGGCTGGCTGTACGCAAAACTTATGCTAGTATTCTCTGTCAGGTAGAATTCCTCCCTAAGATGAACTGACGGCCTTTTCCAATTATATCACACTGCTCAAGAGCATTTATGTCTATCAGTGGAAGCTTCTTAGGCCATCTGGAACACTGTTTGATTAACACTGGGTAAACACTGGTTCACTCGTTCTCACACATGTCCTTCATTTCACATGTAAAAAGCTAATAAATAGCATCACAGTCACGGTGTTAAGTTTAAGTTTGAGATATGCATATGCTTGGAAGTTCAATGTAGGGATACCAAGCTGTTCATATAACTCTGTAGTTATGGCTGCACTTGTATTCAGAAACAAAGCTTGCAATTGCCAGTCCTCTGCTACCTCATTTACTGTTTTTCAAAATCCGTGATGATTGTGCAATTTGCATGAATTACACAACAGAGAACTGCATTCCCCTCTCTCCAGCGCATATGCAAACAAAAGACAGATGAGCCAACAGCACCCAAACAAGCACTGTTTTCCCTGATCGCTCTCTGTCCTACTCCGTTTCTCAAAATGATCACCTACTGAATCCAGAAACATAAGGTCAAGGATATTTGTTTCAAGTTCTGGGAGTTTTTCAGTCACTTACTCAAACACCACAAATGTCCTTGCTGTCAAGGACAATGTGTGTCTGGGTAAGATTTTGCAACTCAGTTTTTATAAACTCCCTTTTTATAAACACTACACATTTTGCTTTAGTGAGCTCATACTCAACTTCGTATCGACTCGCTTTTGGCAGAAAGCTTAAAACTGATAATAACCACCCAAATTTAACCCCTGCTAAAGCAGTATGAGAATCTCATCTCCAAGCACAAGCACTATTAGCTGAGAATCTGCATTAGCTGAGAATCTGCAGAATTCATTCTGTTTCTATCATCTACTTACAGTTGCAATGCTGATATGAGTGCTTCTTACTTCTACAGCATTTCTCAAACCGCTAAATCCTTTAATGAAAGGCTTAATCAAGTATTATTTCATTTTGTAATGCCAAGATACTGAATTTTCCCAGAAGTGCTGCAGCCCACTATCTGTTGGCTATGTTATATCTCACATTTTCAAGCGATTCAGACCAATATTTTAGATTCTTAGCACTTTGGCTCAGCTTTTAATCAAATACTTTCAACCCAGCTGACCTACTGCCAGATATAGACAGAAATATCAGGCAGCTGTCTTACTGTAGTTGTCAGGTTACAGGTTTTCAGTCACATTCAGGTGCCCCGTTTCAATGTTCGCACACACTGTAAAGAGGAACTGGCTAGTGGCAGACCAGCGGGAAGCGAAGAGCAGCCACTTCTTGGTCTCAGTACTATTAAGCAGCACCTTGGAGAAGCAGTGTGCTGGGAAAAGGTTGCGAGGCTGAGAACTGACTTTCTGTTCTGTCCTCAAGCATCGTTGTAGCCATGTTCCTCTGGGAGTGCCTTACCATAATCTTTCAGCTAAACTCTTCTAATATAATCCAGTGCAACACCAGTGACTTCTTTTGACTTCCTTCCCATTTACCCTGATGAAACAGAGATGACTTTCTTCTTTTGTCTGGATGAGAACTGAGTGGTTATGGTTTACTGCTTTTAAACCATTTAAAAGCCAGCCTGGACAGGTGTGACTACCTTGCTACATTGCAAGGAAGTTAACTGCAAAAAACATAGAATGACTAGCTGTCTTGTAAAAAAGGAATTAAACTTCTCTGAACCCCTCTTACAAAAAAATCTAACTGTGAAACCTGTGCATGAATTTTTAAAGAGCTGGTTATATAAGGAGTTTTAGTCTCAACTCACATTGTCATCTCACTTTTATCTAATGCTTAAGACACTGCCCTGAATACATAAACCCATCTGTGCAAGACTGTTGAATTATGTACAGAAGGCAGGGGATGGATGGATGAATAAATAATGTAGCAGATTTTAAAGATGGAATCTTAAAAAAAAAAGGTGAATATTTTCCCATCACTGAAAGTCATTCAAGCTGTTGGGCTGTTATGTAAAGCTTCAGTTAATTTACTGTACCTTGCCCTCCTGGATGGTGACAACATCGGGCAAACCTCCAAGTACCCGTGCACGATCTGGAAATAAAGAAGCATAATTTTCTTTAGTGTCTCAAAATGAACTGTGTCCCAGATTCTGTTTCCTCTCTAGTTCTTTCATATTATCTTATTTATGTACAACTTGTCTCTGATATCTGCACTGGCAGAGAACTATTCGGCATCCTTAGCACGCCATTTGGACTTTAAAAAACGTTGACTTCACAGCAAAAGATGTGTTAATAGCTGGTGTCAATCACTTACAGAGGGGAATTAAAGTACACGTGCTGTGTCCCTCAGATTTTGCTATCAATTCAGTGTTACTTCTGAGTGCACAAAAAAAAATCTGAATTTTTGAGATCTGGCAGTCTAAATTTTTGGTGTCATAAACTAAAAATGTTGTGTTTCCAAAAGGAAATGAATGACAGCTAATAAAGTGGTGGATATTAGGTTTTGATCTAAATACAAAGACAGTCTCAGTGACAGCACTGAAGTTCCACCGCTTTGTACATATGTGGGTGTAAATGAGATCAATATTTGGTCTAGTTTTAAGCTCAAAGTCCCATAGGAATCTTACATAAATACAAATAAGCTAATCACATGCAGACTTGTTGCACTTATTCTGCAGTATGGATTTTATTTGTTACAAGTCTTGGTGGAGCCTGGCAGAGGAAGGAAATGACTATACAGAATGTTCCTCTCTAATCTATTCTGTAAAAGATGTGCTGTGGAGCACGGAGATAATGACCTTATGAGACCAGGAACGGGACTGTGTTATGTCACTTAATGTGCCAGTCCCTTATGAATGCTCCAGGGTTAGAAATGAAATGCCCAGGGCAGAGCTATTACTGATCCTTCGTGCCCTCTCAGCTGGGACTCGTAGGGGTCACCACACATTTCCAAACCCCACTCTATTTGGAGTGTATGTCCAGGAGGAGTTAGCTCAGATCTCTCTACACATTTTTCTCCAATAACTTTCCAAATGCTAGTTCTGCCCTCGTTTTAATGCAGGTCTGAAAGTCATCTGCAGTGGGAGAACTTTATGATGTGTTACATTTTTTCCCATGTGTTTTCCTGTAAACAGGGAGAATATCGAGCTTAATAATTCAAGTTGAATTCTAATGACTTGATCCTTAATTAATACATACTTTTGGTTTAGTTGCTATGTTGGAATTGACACACAGGCAAAAGTATGAGGACATTTAAGGATCTGTCTCTAAGCAATGCAGAAGCTTCTGTTGCTTTCTTACCCATTTCTGTATGTAATGCAGAGTCATTTGACATTTTAGATAGTTCAAAACTAGCCAAGTGATTTCCTCCATCTTTGAAAACAAAGTGACTTTTGTGCAGAGAACATGCATGAGAGATTTCAGCAATGCAGCTAATTTTTAGAGAAGGCTAACTGGTAATGAGAGCAGGAGTTTAGATGGGAAAAATCAACATAACCCGTAACTACAGACTGATTAGCTGCAATGTGCGTCTATGTTAAATCACTGAAAGGTCACTCTCCTTGCTTCTCCTTGGTGTAAGGACAAACTCATTTTAGGATGAGCACATGCACATACACATGTATACATGCCCTCTCTTTTCCAACACACAACCTTCCTGGAGAGGAAGAAAACCTTCATAAACAGTTTATTGCAACCATTGTCAGAGGCAGATCACTTACTTTTCTCTGCAATCGCAGCTTGCCTGGAGTTGAAAGGAAAAAAAAAGAAAGTTTAATTTCAGTTAAGGTTTACTTAGAGTGATTGAAAAATAGTTTATTTTTTTAACTGCCTTTAATCCGTTAAGGAAAATCTCTCTCATCGTTTGGCAATACTGCTTTTTCTTTGTTACCTAACTGTTATATAAGTCACATGCAAAACTCCTACGTGCTTCTGTAGGACTAGGATTTGTTTCATAGGATATAGTTAGCTCCATCACCAAACAAACGAATATTGTAATTATTTTATGGCTGCCATTACTGTATTTAGATGGCATAATACTTACTTTAATCTCTGGAACTCAGCAAAGGCTTCATCAAATGCTTTGAAAAGAAAAAAGTTGATTTTAAAGGTAGGTTGAGGGATAATTCATCACAGGTTTAAATTTAAAATGCAGAAATAAGTGTAAAATGTGGACATCATTAAAGAAATATTAATGGATAGATGCACGTATATTGTATAAGCCCTAAAATGCTGAATGGTTTAACTAATAAAGGCCATCTTGTATATGGCACCTGTTATATATACATATGAGTACATAAACACACTTTTTTTTCTTATAAAAGTAAGTCAGGCTTTAAGACAAAGAGATAGCAGGAGAGCAGTAGACTGACATTACCTCACAAAACAAAGGAAGAAACCCACAATAGACCACCTAAATTATAGCTTGCAGCAGTGGTCTCCCAAACTTTTTTGATCATGCACCTCTATCGGTAAAATTTTTTTCAGCATGCACCTCTAATATATGTTTATTTATTTATTTATAACTTATATACTGTACTACTGAAGTTCTCATATTTTCTTCCCGTGCTCCAGTGGATCATCTTGCACACACTCCACTTTGGAGACCGCTAACTTATGAAATACAAGAGATCTGGTTTTTTCTAAGAGCTTTACACATCTGCTCTGAAGCATCGCACTGATGGCCATGAACAAACCAAACTGCTGTCTCCTTCGTAAATTCAGGCTAAGCTACCATCGTGTGGGAGGTCAACCTCTCCGCTTTGAAAAGGAAGAAATCTCTTATCTCAGAAGGTGGGGATAGAGTACAGAAGGAGCAACAGGGAGATGAGTATAAGGTTATTGCCCGTACACAGAGCCTGCAGACCCAAAGTGAAGCTTTAGGGATGGGAACAGCTGGGAATGGAAACTCGGCAGTTTGGAAGGAGTTAATCTGTTCCCTAGGATCTGAGAAGTCTCTCAGAGTAAAAGCTTCCAACAGTCAGTCCAAATAATTTTAGCTGTTCCCCTAACAGTCCTTCATCATGCTGATGAAAGGGACCAGTCTTGACATCTCTGAAGAATAAGGAGCCCTATTATATCCATCAAAGAAATGCAGTAGGAAAGTAACAGAACAAACTTGTCCCTCACTTCCTCCTCCAAATATTACTTGGAAGGGAGAGATACAGAAGGCATTCAGTGCTACAACTTGTATTTAAAACTGCCAATCAATGCCAGCAACACAAAGGGGTTTGTATGATAGCTCAGAAACTGGGCTGACGGCTCAGTAGGCAAACTGCAGGCGTGTATTTGGAATAGGAAAAGGCCATTTGCAATTTAGGACCTGAGGGCACAGGTTGGGGAAAACAAACTGCTCTGTCCCCACAAACACTGCCAGGCTGCTGGGTACGCACAGAGACGTGCAACCCAAAAAGTAGCAGGTCTGTAGCAAGATCCTGCTATAGATGCTCCTGCCCAGCTGCAGTGTAATGCCCACATAGAGATGATGTTAGCAGAGGGAACGGCCTACCTTGTCCGGAAAGATCCACTGTCTTTTTGTGTGCTGTTTTACCATCAAAGAGTTCCATTGTGTATTTCCCTTTGTCCTGTGGAGTTGGCTCATTGATCTGCAACCAGATCTGCTCCCCGGTGACACCAGTCTTCACTCGGTCTGTAAACCTAATCTGGGTACCGCTGAAAAAATGCACAACAGTGTTACCCTTTCGTTTTACTGGAGCATGAATGGGATTTGCTCATGGTGACTCACTGAGTACGTCTGCAGTTACTAAATTATTTCCAAGGTGCTATGGTATGCCACCATATTGAAACTTTTGAAGTCAAATTCTTGCTAAAGCTGTGGGCCAATGGGGCAGAATTGACACAGCAGTCTTTCCCTGTTCAAGGTCTAGATCTCCTCAAAGCTTGCAGCAGGATGTCGTGGTGTAAACATCTTACTCTATGACCTGAACCATAGAAGAGTTATACAAATTCTGGGGGAAGAAGAGTTACACAAATTTAAAACCCACATCTCTGAAGGGTAATCCATGCAGCCGCAAATGTTCATGTTCTCTTCTTAGCATAAGTTTATTTCTGCTTGGGCAAAACAAAACTATATAGGACTGCACCTACAAAACTCCCCTGCTTTTGTCACAAATGGTGTTTGCCTGCTTGGAATGTTTTCTGATGCTCTGCTATGCTTTGGCATTTACAGTTGAACATACTTTGACATAAGTATATCTTCTTCCACAAAAAAATATAAATTTCTCAGCTTCCTAGCTAAGCAGTTTATTGCCCTGGACGAGGCAAAAGATATTAGTCAAATAAGTTACTCTTTTTTTTTTTATCTTTAAACTGATAACTTTGAATATACTGGAAGATCAAAGAACATTTTTACTAGATTAATCTGATGTGCTTTGATATTATATTAGTTTCTAAAAATTAAATAGAGAGAGAGATAAAGAAAGAGAGAGAGAAAATTAAGAGAGAAAAAGAAATCCAGAATACTTCATATTCACTTCCAGGTTTGAAATGCTTAGGACTCCTGGTGATACCAGGGCAAAATGAGAGCCAAGAAACAGGAAAACCTCAAACTGCTTTCATTTCTCTGACAGCATTACTGGTTAGCATCAGTGTCAATAATTACAGCCAGACTGCGACAGCGCATCCTGGGTATTCTGTGCCTCATTTACATCAGTTTTACTGAGAGATCAGTAATTCAGATTCCATCCTAAAGACTAACTACTACCATGTCCACAGGAAGTGAAGCAGCAAGAATTCAAATCTATTACTATTAAATCAAATCTAAGTTGTTTACTACTCTGGGTTTTCCAGCGCATGCTGTTTGCGCTGGCTGAGAATTCAAAGCTGTCTCGTGGATTTGGATATGCAAGTCCCATTAATTTTATGGGGAGCTGGGCATTCAAATTATTTTTAAAAATCTCAGTTCTTCTGTCTGTCTTGGTTAGGTTTGTAGCGCTCACAGGAAGGGCTGTCTGGATTATACTGCCCCAGGCACATGCTGAAACTTGCTTTCTCTCTTAAACATGAATCCATGCGTTAAGAGGATGTGTCCGCCTGTCCCAGTTCCCGTGAACTGCGGCTTCCAGACAGGCAGAACTCCAGGCTAGGTATCTCTGAACTCGTGGCACTCGCCTCTTTCAAGGCTTGTCAATCTTCCAGGTTATATTTGCATCACTCCTTAAAACTGATTCAGGGAAAGATGCAGCTCCTGTCCAGGAGGTGGGAAGCGCTCTGAAGCAGCACGGCCCTGACAGCATCCCATGGCGTGGGACTATCTGCCTCAGGAGGAAAACGACAGGGGAGCCCAGCACCACCAACACCTGACTCTCATACTGGTTTCACATGGGTGTAATTCACTGAAACTGACTCATATGAGAGGAGGACTCATGAGAAATGAGAAGAAACCTGGGTTTTGTCTGTCTCATATATCCAGGTTCTTCCAAAGTCTAGAAAAACAAAATTGCACTGACTTTTTCAAAGTTTTTGCATACTTACTTGTGCACCCAGCCTACTCTTAGATCTTCCACATAATAAGTAACATAGGAGTACAGTCTGATACCCTCAGCCGTGCTCTGGATTTTCAGGTCTGTTGCAGATAAAGCTGAAAGAAGAGCACATGGTTTTATGCAGCCATGCAGCCATTCATTGAGTGTCACAATGAGTCATTCATTTGAAAAGAGAATTAAGTGCTTACCAATCCTTCTGCATACTTCATTCATCAGATCTGCAAAAGCTGTGGAAAGAAAATCCAGAGACTAAGACTTTGTGTCTGCAGCTCAAGCGCAGTCAATAATAGGACAAGTACTGGCTCTGAAATATTCTCCCCAGTAGGTTTGGAAAAGAAATCGGACCTACTTTATAAAGCATATTAGAAATCTAAGTAATGCAGAAATATAGCCTGTTATTCCACAATTACCAGACTTTATTTGACAGTAGCCTTGATGAATACTGCTGCAGCTAGAGAAAACTATATTGTGGGGTTTTTCTTGTAAATAACACTATTCCGTTGGAATGCTAACCCATCTATATACTTTCTGATGGAAAGGGTTGTTCTCCCCTTGCTTGAAATTTTAAAAATATAGTAATCACAATGAGTGGAAAGGTCCCTAAATAAATGATGGCAAAACATAATAAAAACATAAAATCTTCTAAAATAATCTAGTTCTATAATTTCCTTCTATACTTGTAGACTTACACTAATGATGGCCCCCTGAGGAAACCTGTTATCATTTTGCTTAGCATTAGTCATCATATTCTCACAAAATTATACAGAATCCAGATGCAATAAGCTGTATTCAAATATTAGTTGAACTGAAAAATCTCAGTTTTTCTCATGAGATGATCTTACACACAGGAGGAACAAAACCACAGCAAGGCGACACACGCAGTTGCCTGTATTAGCCCGAACCCGCTTGCAGGCGAGCAGTCAGGCTGTCAGCTGGTGCGGCTGACAGCGTGCAGAAAGTGGCTCTGACCTGTGTCCTTGAGCTTTAGCTCACTGGAGTCCTTTCCTCTGTCGTCCTTCAGTATGACTTCATAAGTGCCAGCATCTTTCTTAGAAAACTGCAATGTTGTAACAGTAAAACCAGATTTCAGAACAGTTACTGTATAAAAATCTAGATTTTGCTCCTGAACCCAGCTGATGTCCCATCCCCATCTCCAGGGAGGTGCCCAATGCCCGGGGTGGGGGCTGCCCCAGTGCCCCCCAGCTGCCCTGCTCCTGGCTGGGGTGGTGAGATGGGCCTTGGCTAGGGGGTCTTGGCCTGTAGCCGTGGGGGAGTCCCCAGGGGTCCCTGACACTTCTTCCCTTCCTCAGCCAAAGAACCGAGAGCAAAGAGATGAAGCGGTGAATGCAGGTCACGTCCCCAGTCTGCAGCAAGGCTGGGTATGGAGCAGACCTCTCTGGTGACTCCGAGAGGGTGGTCCTCTGAAAGCCTGAGAGACAATGAGTTTCAAATGCCGTGTGAAACATAAATGCGGTCTCATTCAGTTGTTAAACTGACATGCAAAGGAAATGACAAGCTTGTTATCTCTTCTGTCATCATTTCCCAAAGATCTGAACGAGCAGTTATAGACAGACATTTGCTTTAGCTAAAACACAGACGCCTCACAAGTTTTTCCATTTTTAAAACCCACTTCCTTTTTTGATTGTTCTGCTGAAATATCAGATAAGATCGTATCGTTCAACTGAATTCATAGCACTAACTTCAGCTGAGGGCTAACAAGGACAGTCACTCACCTCCGATATCAGCAGAGTACACACGCCATCTTTAAAGTCATGTTCTTCATCTACCATTATCTCCCTGTCATCTTTGTACCATACAATGTGTGTTTCCTTCTTGATATTAGCCACCTAAGATGGATGAAAACCACATTGTAATTATTCTCTTCATTTGAGCAGGGGAACTTGGTGTTGCATGGGTTAGCCTGTTCATGTCTCATAAAAGAGCAGCAAGTTTTATGACTTGATCACAGTGAGTTATTGCAGGCCTCCATTTTAAAATGAGGGCTGCAAGAGGGAAAACGGCAGAGGTGAAAAGAGAGAGAAAAGAACTGCCAGCAGCTCTAAGGAGCCCGGGGAAGCAGTGGATCCTGCCAAGGGGATTTCTACACACATAAACCTAGCAAAAAAGAGAAAGTCCCGGGATTTACAAAGACCTGTCATTTCTATTCAGGTGCTTTTTCCTGGGTGGGTGGCTGACGGACCTGAAGAAAAAAGTTGCATCTATTTTCCAAGGTATTTTGTTACATGCAATGAGCAGTCGCCCCAGCACGATTGGCCTTCAGAGGCTCTGGCACTATCCAATGTGCAGCTGGGAGTACACAAGCAAAGGGCAAGTCTTTTTAGTCCCTTCCCACCCTCACCGTCTAAGTAGTGGCAGGTCAAAGTGCTTTGAACATTGTTCTCAGTGTTCTCCTTGCCCCTTACCTTACATTTCAACATCACGTTACAGTCATCGGTAACTTCCCATCCCAGTTTATCCACAAAATGAGGACCTGTTTAAAATTACAGATGTATTTTTAAAGGTCACATCAGTGATATTCACGATACCAAACCAAAGACAAATGTATTTTTCTTGACAAGAATACTGTTATATTTTAATGTGGTTTTATTTTTCCTATTTCTCCTTTAGAAGGTAAACAAATATATGTAATATATATAACAGAACACAAAGCATCTATTTCAAATCAACATGTATAAATATAAAGAATCCCTTAACAGACTAACACATATGTGATTCTTATAAATATCCGTATGATCACCTTGTTTCCTGTGCCACTCTTTTCTCTGGAAATCTGCTTCATCCTGTAGCTTCTTGAATACTAGGAATTAAAACCAGCAAGAAATATAAGGTTAAACATCACACGCCATTTGTACGGTACCGAATGTCACTATAACAGTTAGGTACAACTCTGTCCCTTGGGAGGTCGATGAGAATCCTGCCACAGGGTCAGGTTTTCACTGAACATTTCAAAGTGTCAGAAGCTGATTACGGCTAACCCAACTTTCCTAGCTGCTTGCAGTCATCAGGACTTTAATGTGTCATGTCTGATGAAGCGTAATCCCCAATCATACAGCTATTTTCTGCTCTCGGTAGGAAGGCAAACGAGTAGCAGCAGAGTCAGCAAGCTGCTCAAGCTCTAAGAGGTGCAGGTACTTGGCCCTGCCTGAATGGGCTTTTTACATGGGAAATTTTCATTCCACCCATAGAAGAGCAAACCAAGACAGGCTACAATATTTTACATTTCTATAACAATTGCCCTTTCTCCCAGAAGTTTAAAAATTTTGGTTCACACACATGCCCTGTCCTGTATGAGGCAGGCGAGTATTGTGACATGAAAAACCACTGGAACATCTATTGGTATTGAAAACAGTGGAAAGTGAAGACGACAACTGAGGTAACCTCGGTATAATTTTTCCAGCCTACTGTGCAATATAGATTAGCTTACCATCACCGATGAGGACAAGGCTGGATTGGTTGGTTGCTTTTCCATCCTGCAGTTGGAAAGTGTAAGTCCCTTCATCCTTGTCCTCAAGTTTATCCATAATCATCTCAACAAGGCCAGTCTTCTGGTCCACCTTCATTTTATATTTCTTCAGGAATGGAAAGTAAAGCAACAATTAATGGATATCAGAGTCAGAAAATATTTGTTAAATAGTATCTTTAGGTGAAATTCTGTTTTCTGTATTCATATTTTCACTTATTCAGATTGACACTATCTGTAGCTCCAACTCTAAACATGAAACCAAATAAGTGAATAATGTGTTAAAGGTGAAGCCTATTTGCTAATGCTATAGAAGCATGTGACACTCCTGTTCTATGGTGAGTACCATGTTCTTTTTCATTAGAAAGTTTAGATTTGCATCTCTTTAGAATAACAATTTCTTTGAGGTGATGACATTTTAATAAGTTTGTGTAGAATGCTCCATCTCTGCCTTCTAACTGATATCAGTGTTGCAACAAAAGCATGCTATGTCACGTCTTTGGGAGTAACAAGTTTTGCTGCTGGAAACAACCACTTGGGAATTTTCCCTTGGTGTAACAGATTCCTCCAAACAGCAGAGAGAGGTGAGAACCGAGCACAAGGGTGTGCTAGGGCCATAGATGAAGGAGATAGGATGAATGGGGGCTACTGCAGCGACTCCTTGAAGACCACAGTAGCTGCTTACCTGGGACTACCTTATTGCAGGAACTCCTATGGTCCCCACTAGTTAATGGAACACATGGTAGTCACAAAGGTAGCAAGGAAGTCATTTAACTCCACTTTATAAACTGCATCCAGTAGAATTCAGCTGGAGCTCAGAACTACAGACAAAATCTTTCTGTGATGTTTTCAGTGGCATGTTATTTCTCATGAAAATGCATCAGTGTGGAACACTAGTTGTGAGTATATTGGAGACAGAGACACTAGTACTCATTGATACTCATAAAAACGGAAACAACTGTAAGCAATGAAAAGGCTTACCTCTCCATTGAAAATCTCTTTATCATTAAATACAAAGTTGGCCTTTGCATTGCCAGACAGTTTTTCAGCTTGCAACCAGAATCTCACTTGTCCTTTTTCCAAAATTTCCACTGCCAACTCAGAGACAAGTGGGACAGCTACAAAGCAGAAAGAAAAGAATGAAGCCTAGACTTTGCTTGTGCCCCAGCAACTATTTTCTTCTGTAATCAGAAAGCCACTTCTTCCCTTTCATACTCAGATACTGTATGCAGAGTAACTAACTTATGATAGCTCTTCATATGAACAGAATGCCTTTCCACCCTCATATACACAGGATGACAGACAAGATTTAATCTTCTGCTCCTTCAATCACTACGTCTGTGCAGACTGGAAGTGTTCGGGATTTGAGTTATGCCAGTGCCCCTCCATTCTAGTACAAGGCTAAATCTATTTCAAAGGTAAACTGCAAGTGTCTCTGCAGTGGGATGCGAGTCCGTATGGCACAGATCCATGTTTAATGAGCCGCTTAACAATGTTACTGCAAGACAGTGAATTGACTCAGCGGAAGAAAACCACCAAAAAAATGCAAGCACGAAGCATGATCAGAAAGTCAGCTGCTGAGCTCCAGGTTGGGAGATTTTTGTAAGCACTCTGATCTTTTGCTGGGCAGAACCTCCATCTCCCAGAATTCACTAAACATCACAACACACCCTCAATCTCTCCAGTACATTTTGTTTACCTATGAATAATGAAAATCCCCTGCATATACATCAATTCCTTGTGTTAGCAAGAAAAAAGAAATAATCTAAAGAGTACCGCAGGTAATTTTAATTTGGGGGGTTTTTACATTATTTATTTATTTTTCCTTTTTCTTTTTAGTAAAAGTTCCCAGCTTGCTTTAACTTTTTGTTAAGATATCTTAATCAGCAACATTAATCATGAACATTTAGACTCCGATATTGGGGCATATTGCTCATTTTATTGGCTTCCATAATTTTTTGCTGTCTTAGTGGATACTCAAATTTTCAACAAAATCATATTCCAGGGAGTACATATGCTGTATGTTAACTTTACCCCAGTCTCCACTTTCACAGCAGTCTAAAGTCTGCATTGTAAGGACATAACATGGAACAGCTGAGGACAGTGTACAAACATATTGCAAAATGCTTGATGATGTAGTTTGGTGATAGTGTAAAGATACACCTCCTCCCAGACAAACCCCATGACAGGGTTCTTTTCCCCTTCTAAATATTCTATTCTATTCTATTCTATTCTATTCTATTCTATTCAACTTCATGTATGCAAAAGCCCAGCTACAGCAGGAGAGGACTGGGACTGAGGTAGTGTCTGATTTCTCTCATCTTTCTATTTGCACCATCCTAAATGACCGGGGTGCCTTCTGGAGCAGAGCTGCCACCCCACAACCAGACAAAGTTAGGGGGGTGAGGACTCCACGCGTCTTCCTTTCCCATGCTCACCCCTTACCCACACCTACACCCTCCCACACCCACATGTATGCTTTTGGTGCCTGAGTGGCACAGGACCTGTGTCTGGTGACAATAAGGCTTCTGGGAGGTGAGGCAATAGTCACAGGAAAAAAGAGAATTATGAAAAAGGCACGGGCTTAAACCAGAGAGAGGAAAATAGTTAAAAAGGAGGCTGGAGGGACAGTGTTACCACGAGGAAGCAGGGCAAAGAAGAACCCCAAAAGAGTGTGCCCCAGCAGTGCAAATGGTCCTTGTGAAGCTTCGTCTCCCAGTGCATCACTTCGCTTGTAAAAAACAAAAGGAATCTCACGTCTTGCATAATTTCTCAAAACAAAGCTACTGAGATGCTACAGGAGCCAGCAGAAGCAAGAGGGAGAGGGTGTGAATAGACATCAGGCTGCATTGCCTTTGTTTCACTGTCAGCTCTATGGCAATTTTAAACCCCCACTTGATTTGCATGCAATTAACTATGAATATCTTAGACTAACATGGAAAAGAGGGTTGTATCTCAGAAGCTGTTAAATAAAGAACTGAAAGGATGCAAAAGGATTCTTTTGTGGGAAAAGGTCGTTCACTCCCCAGTGCAAAGGAACTGGATGAATCTGTGTTACAGTCCTCCATGAGCAAAAATCTTATTTTAAAATATTTCCATAAGCAGCGACTGACAGCTACTTTAGGCATTTTCCAGCCATCATGCTTACAAGGTCTTACATCCTATTTGTATAGCATCAGTAATTACCATGAGCACTTGACAGGGAGTCATTGGGCAGTTGCTAAACTGAAGAGTTGGAACAATTTATTTTTACCTAGCACCAATACACTATTGTGCCCATACATAGTTGCATTCTGTAAGGCTGCATTATTCAAGCAACCCATTTTCCCATGGAGTTACTGGCTGCAGATGTTTCTAAGCAGAAGTTACAATTAAATGCAGTTCAGAAGTACAAACAAAGCAACATGCAAGAGCACATGTTGAATCAGAAATGCCTAGCAACTAATTTTTTTTTGGTAGAGAATTTGGGTAATCCTCAAACAGATTATCTGGAGATACGACTAAGGTTTTATGTTAATCCATAGGAGCTCATTATTATTTTTCTAGCCTTATAGCCATAGCCAGATGTATCTCAACTCCTATTTGTAATTTTTTTTTTTTAAGTATCCACAGGGCCTGGAGTAGCCAAAGCAAATAAGACAGTTTCCTCCTTAAAACATGAGGATATGTTCTGCAGTGATCTCCCTTTTTGCCTGTGCCTCCTGGAACCTCGTGCACAGCCAGAAGTGTACTGTTACCTAACACAGTGCAAAAAAGAAGACACTGTCTGTGTCCCGAGGAGCTTATTTTGTGACATTAATTGTGAGCAGAAAGCGTGGAAGAGCACCCAGAAGAGAAGGGTTGGGGCAAGTAAGGACGTGTGACAACATTAAGGTTTTGTGATGACTAAGATATAATTAAGGAGGAAACATCTGGGAGGAGCGGGAGTAAACAAGGGGATGCTTGGGCTGTCATTAAGCTGTCAAAAGGTGACACAATATGTTGAGAAGGGTAGAGCTGATATGGAAAAGACACAGAAGGAAATGAGAAAGAGAGATGATGTGGGCAAAAAGACAGGCCATTTCTGCCGCCAAGCTTCGACTGGGCTGAGGCACAATGTGGGCTGAGTTGGCAGAGGTGCCAACAGTGCATGCGCAAAGCTGGAGATGTTAAAACACAGGCAAGAGTTTTAGTACCTGGAAGGAAGAAGAAAGGAATGCAGTGGGAGAATATGAGACAAGGTTTAGGTCTCATCTTCTTGTGTGTAGTAGGCTTCATTATACAATCCAATTATTTATTTATTTTTTCAATTATTCAAGTTACATTCCAATGAAAATCATCAAGTTGTGCTACTACCAGAATATGACAAAGGTATGGGAGGTCTGTGAAGTTGACAAAAATACAATCGCAAGCAGCAGGAAGAATGTTGGTATTGTCAAGTGTTACAGAAAAGAAGGAGGGAATAAATTTGAACAGGAAAATTCTGTACATATAGATAATTACAGCTGCATTTACCACAGTTGGCTGCTTTGTTAACCTTAACCTATGTTAACTTCAGTTGGATTAGTAAGAGAATTTTTCAAATTCAGGTTTTCAAATTGGATTAGGTATGCTGAATAAGTATAAAAGGCTGTTCTGCAGAAGAAACAAAGCCAATGGGATACTTATTTTCCAACTATTATATAGACTTATTATATGCCTAGGCCAGTAGCCTGCAACAGATCAGGAAGAATATCAGTAATACACAAATGTACTGAAAGAAACAAAAATTAAAGGCATCTTAGATCTTCAGTTCAAAACCACTTTCACTTGAAATTACTATAGTGACTTCCCCACCTGATGGTGGCAGGAGTTTTGTAATACCCCACTGCATGCAAAGCTCTCCCCTACAGAAATGTTTGATTCACTTACTTGGGAATTTGCGTTCGTGGCTCAGAGCAAGCAGGCGTTTCATTTCTGCAAAAGACATAAAAGAAATAATATAAGGTGTGCATGCCTTATGGATCTGAGAGGCACAGCAGCAAGAAAAAGCAGATGTGAAAGTAGAACAGGCATGCTTAATAGACATTGCATCTACCTTCCTCATCAATTGTGTGGCTCGATGAAACTCCATCAGTGTCTGTAACAACACAAGAGTAAGTTCCCAAATCATCTTCTCCAAGATCCTTAAAGATAGCTTTTGACCTTTGGGGGGGGGGAAACATTTTGATTAAAAAAAAAAGAGATCAGTCTGAAACAAACCTCTCCTTTTTGTCTCTAAGACTACATAAAAATAGTTTTGTATTAGCTTTTTTCTCTGACTAAACAGGCAAATACGGGGGCTCTGGACAGTAGTAACCGGGGTAGGTCCTACCATGTGTGGTACAAATGGAGATGGTACAACTCTCAGCGCCAAAAGCACTGGAGATAGCTAGTTTAAGCTAGCTCAAGCATGCTTAAAAACAGGTTGTCAAGTCTTTGATGAGCGTGAAAGGATACCGTAAGTACAGGCTGATTCAAGTTTCAGATGCAATACCGAGAGCGTGGTGAGCCACTCTTTTTTTTCTGGATGGTTTGTATAACTAGAAGAGCACACAGGCAGTTCATAGGCTGAACCTGTGCGTTTGCCATCTCTTCCTCTCTGTTAAAAGCCTGAAGAAACTGAGTAAGCTCGTACAGCATTACGGAAGTTACCAAATCAGGCTGTGGTGACGCCGTCAGAAGAGAGTCCTGCTTACTCCAGTACCTCTCAAGATTGCCACAGTGTTACATGGCAAAAACATTTTGCAAGCAAGATAATTTTATCCTTTGGAGATTTAAAATAATAACTGTAGGAATAATAATAATAATAATAATAATAATAATAATAATAATTTGCCTTGATTGACAGGTCATAAGATGACAGAGCACAGATTTTCTCTCCCTATGCCTAAACATAACTAAATTGCCTAAACAGGAGGCCTGACTCATTCTGTGAGCTACAGTTTTCGAAGGGCCTTCCAGAAGCACAGGCAGATATAACTCTTGGTGAGGTCATGCATGCAAAAGGATGGATTTCTGTGACCAGCCTAGGTCTCTCAAACATGAGACTATTGCTGCCACCGAGGGTTCTTACTTTCCGCCTTTGGAGTCAACGTTCAGCCGAGAGTCATCCTCAATCGGTTCGTAATTCTTGGACCAAACAAACTTAGAGTTTGGAGACATCTGATCACATTCAAAGTTCAAGGAAATTACTCCATTGTCATCTACATCAACCACCATTTCCTTGGTTCCTGAAAGAGCAGAACAAGGTGATACCACTTTCTCAGAGAAGCCAGCAAACAAATTTATATAGGTATAATTCATAGGGCGGATTAAGCAGATTCTTGCCGTTTTCTCAGCTGGCACATCAATTGCCGCAAACGTTGGCATCCTCAGTCTTTGATGCACAAGAGCAGTTCTTATTCTAAACCATAAAAGGAACAGATTAAAGAGCATCATAAATCAACTGATTTATTTGAGCAAGTCTAAGCAGACATGAGAATTATGATATTTGCTCTGGAAAAACCTGAAGGGAGAAAAAAAGAAGGAAGCTTCTAAATCCGCTAAATGTTTGAAATATCAAATAGCAATATTTTCCATGGTAAGGGGTAGTCAGAGCTTTCATTATGCAGCATGAATTTCTTAATCCCTAACAAGGTAAGAGCTCTATAGGGAATATCGTGTGCAAATGTGGGTGTTTGAAGAGGTGCAGGAGGCAGAAGAGGAAACAATCGAGTTGCCCCATCAGGACTCACTTGTGCAACTGAGGCACATTTTCAGCGACTCTGGCTTCACTCCGGGAGGTTGGTTTAATTGCTGCGCTTGGCATCCGGCCCTGCTGCTGTCTGCAGCATTAATCCCGGGCCCACAAAGGGAGGGAAAATTTGCAATTAGCTGCTTAAGTCGCCCACCCTGTTTTGCCAGTACCTACAGTCCTTGAGCTGGATAAGGTGACCCAGTTTGTCCTTTACAAGGCCCTGGGGGTGAATCCCAGATCCGAAACACGAAGGCACCTCTATCCTGCCCCCTCGCACCCCGGTGAAGCTGAGGGAATTTCACCTGAGATTCGGGCAGCTCGGCGAACTCATCGTCTGTGGTGTTAACTTTGATTTCAACAACTTGTCTGAGAACGTCAGGGAGAGCGTGTGCACCGAGAGGTGCTGGAGAACATCCAGGCTCCGTTCCCAAACAGCTCTGAGCTGGATCTCGCATATGAATAGGGCACTCGTTATATTACTTAGCCTAAGACAATTCTGGGCTGCCCAGAATGCTAATGACACATTTTCTTCACAAAGTATTGTACCTTAAATTGCCTTATTCCAGACATTGAGATTAAATGCTTTATTTTCAGCATAATTCTTAATGAGCCTCAAGCATACAAGGAGATTTCTGTGTTTCATCATCCTAATACTATACACATTCTTTCCAGCACTGTGAGTAGCTCCTGTAATGACAATTTGTGTACACACAGCTTGCTTAGTATTTATAATTTGCCATAACCATTTAATGAAAAATGAGATTAATATTCCCATTTTGGTGCTGTTATTTACCAGCCCTTGCGGTAATGAAGCAAGTTACATACCAATATATGATAAATGAAGTCTAAGGTATACAAATATTTTACTAGGCAGCAGCATATTTGCAATTTTTTTATAATTTAATTTATTATATGCAAATTCATCACTTGACATTTCATTAGTGTTTAGTTTCCTGTAGATCATTAGCACATTAATCTTTTGATGGCAGTTTATGCGACGTGCAAAGAATTACAGCCAGAAGGTTCATTTGAAGGACAGAATCTTTTATATTGGTTTTAAAGTATTGTCATTATGATAACAATGCATAGCATTTATTTCCAGAAGTGATGATGGTGCTTACCTCTAGTATTTATATAAGTTTAAAAAAAAAAAAATCTCTTTTTAAATTACTGACCAGAGGCCTCCACCTATCCTACAAAGTGGAACCAAGGAAGCTACCATAGTAGTAGCAGTCTTAGTTTCCCTCTTCTAGATAGCTTGGTCGTTTCAACATATCATCCAGAGCTTCTCTTAAAGTCATCATAAGCAATAAAATACTTAGATGTCATATCAAATCTCCGTTTATCTGAGTGTTTTATTGCATCAAAAGGAAAGAGATAACATGAAGATAAAGCAGACAGCTTCAAAGCACTAGAGTTCATGACATCATTTTGAATATAGCTGGTCAGAAAAGTTGAATGGAACAGTGTTTCATTAATTTCTGAGCTTCAAGCCCTTCTCAAGTGACTGATGCAGGATCAGAATCCAATTTTGCTTTGCACCAAGACGCACAAGGATTAAGGGCAGGAATGGGGAAGGGTGGCAGTCTGTTCTCGGATTTCCCCTGCTTCCTGTGAGATCCACACACACTGAAGTGCTTTTGTCTAAAGACAAACTTACTGCTCAAAAGTAGACTGGATTGGTATTTGTTTATGTGGGTGGGTTGGGGTTTTTTTTTCATTTAATTTTAGAAAATAACTGTAAACATTAAATGCGGTTTTCAAACAAGAGAAGGTGGATGCCAAGTATCGCATAATTTACACATTTCACTGGATAAAGACAATTGGTAGCATTTGTATTAAAGCAAATATTTTCATTCAGGTTATTATTTACTTACATTCTTTGATTAGAAAGCTCAGTCATCTGGCAATTTTACACATTTGCCAAAAGCAACATTCTGTTAGGAATTGTCTAGAGAGACCTGACAATATTTTGTCTCCATCCAAGATGTTACTAAAGGCAGCATTCATTGGGCAATAACAAAAGACTTACGGTAATTTTAAAAAAAAGGTATGATTGTTCAGGAGATTTGTGTGGTTTGAGTGAGAAAGGTGGAAGCCTGCCTAAGAGACCGATTTCTGAAATAATTTTTTTAATAAGCCTTTTGTCCTTTCTTAATACTTTTAAGAAGCTTAGTTTGGTGGATGCCATATCTGCAGATCTCAGCTCAAAATATGGGTCAACCAGATTTGTACAAGTAGATCTTTTTCAACTCCTGTGAGATTTCACTGGGCCAAACCCTGACTTTCCTGTGATCCCTCACACCTTGCACCTATGAACCCAAGCCTCGCTTGCAAAAGCGCCATGATCCTGAGATGTACCTCCTTCTCGGACAGTGAGGTCTATAAACCAAATGTTCTGCTCAAGTTCATATTGCCAGGTGGGCATGTGCATCATTTGAGTGAACACTAAAAATGCTGTACAATTTTTCTTTTGTCATGATGATTATCTTCACAAGATTTTATGTTCGTGATTTTTTTTTTTAATTGTAATGGCATGACCAATCCTTTATTTAATACACTGGAAGATTGTTATGATAACAAGTTTTTATCAAAAGTCTGACAGATAGATATTAACCCTCAAAGAAAATGGATTAGTAGAGCCAAAAGTTTAGTACTACTGCTGGTTTGATTCTCTTTTTAGAAGCGGTTGCTGCATATAAGCTGTTTTCAAAAGTAAGTTTCTATGTTCTGCCTTACTCCACGTGCAGGTAATGGCAATAGCCCTAGTGCTTCAGCGGCTTGTAGATCTGAAGTTATGGCTACTGCATTTCTGAAAGATCCTGTCCCAAGCCCTTCTTACTCACACACTTATCCTTTTTTGTCCTTGTACCCCAATCTTACACCCTCTCAACTTACGATCCACTCCTCTCAGTCTCTTCTTCCCATCCCAGCCTTGCTAGCCATCACCCCAGTCTCCCCACTCTGAGTTTTCCAGTTCTTGTACACCCTCATCTTCAGACCTCCTTTCTTCAGACTTTCTTGACTTACAGCGTCACTAAGAGCTAACTTGAGGCTTCTTAGGATTTTTGCTGCCCTGGTCCTGAGGACCAGGCATTTATGAGAGCTGGGCCAGTGCTGCTGCAGGAATAGGAGATGTAAAAATGGACCTGGGAGTCAGAAAGAGGGAAAAGATGCCGGGGAAGTGTTCCTTAGCAGCCGGGGTGGGAATGGGAACTGATGATCACCAGCAATGTCTGCTCAACACCTCGCAGTCAATACCATCCCAAGTAAACCCTGACTATTTCTGTAGGCAGAGTAGGCAGCTGTTTGCCCAGGTAGTCGCCTCCTTTGCCTATGCCCTTGCACTGCTACTCGTGCTCCCTGTGCCACCTGCCCCAGGCCCCCGCGCTGTCCTGCCTGCCTGCTGCCTGCCCACTGCCTGCCTGCTGCCTGTCTTCGTTCCTGTTCTTTTAGGGCTCTTAGAAACCTTCCCAGATGGGATCAGATATGAAAGTCTGCAGGTGGAGGAAGGGAACTTGTCAGAGGAAAAGAGGGTGTATGGTGGATCCAGGCTGGGTTGTACCCCTGTACCTTCTTACGTCATACTAACCTTACACTCGATTTGGTTAAAATATCTAGGAGTTTGTTTTTCCGCCTTGTAGGACCCTCCGCTTCTGAAATAGTCTATAGGTGAGTAAACCACAAGCCCATGTTTGTGTTTTCTGTTAGGGACTTAAGTGGCAAAAAGGTGTTGACTCCGATCAAAGCCACCTCTGTTACCTGTATAGCTAAATAAAACCCAAGGGTTTTCTGAAGATCCAGGAACAGAGATTCTGCCTCTGCACTGGTTCCTGTGTTCCTTGCTGGCATTATAGACACACTGGAGCTGGCCTTCAAGGATGACTCCAGCAAACAGTTGAATTCCTACTGAAGGTGGTCTCCAAACTGACTTCATTATGTTTTTAAAGCCAAAAAAAGTAATTTCCTTTACCCCTTCCTCAGGCATATTACATAAGTTAAAGAAAGGAGAGAGATAAAACACAAACAACTGGTTTACTATAGGAAGGGCAAAATCTACATCTGTTAGAATGTTTTGGTTGAGCTGATCTTAATGGGTCCTCTGCTTATGCATTTGTCTATAGATACATGCAAATCTTACAACTTTATTGTATTTTTATATTTCTGAACCTGTAGTGATGGTAAGAAAATCTGTTCTGGCCCTAAAATACACCAGACAAGAAAGTAAGATATGACCCTCAATTCATTTCCTGCTTAGTAAAAAAGTTTGACTTGAGAGGGGTCAGGCTGTTTGCATGCAGCCTGTATGTAAACACATCGCACAAACAGGAACCTGTTTAAATATGACGAAAAAGAGGAAGTATTTCTAACAAACCTGGTCGTGTTTCAGCTATGACAGGATCTGTGACATCTGATGGTTTCCCAACACCAGCCTGGTTTGTCGCCCGCACACGAAACACATAGCTCACACCTTCTTTTAGGCCACCTATCTGGAGGAAGCAAATAAACATACATGCATGTTGTGTTACAAAACACATTTTAATTTCACACTTCTTACAATTCCATTCTGAATGCTTGACATTTCCTTTCTTTTTGTTTTGCTCCTTTTCCAGTTGACAAATATTTTTTTCCTTGTGGTTTGGTTTTTTTTCAATTTCAGAGTGACATGACTAATGTGTTTGGCTTGCTCCTTCCTTGTATGCATAGCTAACATTTAGACAGTGTCATTACTGTCATTGATTTCTTTGCAAAAGGAGCATTGCCATTGGAACAGGATGTTTTTAACTCATGTACATTGACCTCTGAAACAGCATAATCTTTTACTGCAGGTAAATTCTGGCTTAGAAAAATGAAATTATCAGGGTAATAAGTGCCAGCCACACCTATTTAGAAACAGGAGGGCATTTAATTATACAGATTTAATTGTAGTGACTTGAAGAATCATACTGACATCATAACACCTGCAAATACTCCTTTAAAACATATATGAAAGGATCACACTTTAAAGTGAGTTGTCAAATACAAATAGCAAACCTACTTGAGATGTATCTCTAGAACAGAGATACAGCTGATCCCTTATTTAGAAGTCATTCCACAAAATTATGTAGCATAATAGTGCAAAAAGTTTGGGTTTAACTTGCCATGAAATGTGAGGAGAGGGTACGTTGTTTTAGAAAGAATCACCTGCCACATTATCAGATCTAT
The DNA here is from genome assembly GCF_028858705.1 of Grus americana. Taxonomy (NCBI): domain Eukaryota; kingdom Metazoa; phylum Chordata; class Aves; order Gruiformes; family Gruidae; genus Grus; species Grus americana. Next base: position 53,968,707 of record NC_072853.1, read on the forward strand.
TTTTGTGCCATCTGTTTTTGTGTAGAGATACCTATCTTACCCTTTGAGCTAGAAAACGCTAGGGTTGCCTCCTGCATTACAAGAATGGTGTGTGGTTTTAGCAGTGCTTTCTTTTATTTTTAGGCTTGTCATACCAGATTGTGTTCTGAGTTATTGGCTTGTCTGACTATCCAGGCGTTACACGTGTGAATACTTGGCACAACATAAACTACTATGTATTTCATTAAATGGAACCATGATCAGCACAGGATGATGCTATTGAAGGCTAACGTCCTCAAGATTATACCGTTATACCAGTATTTGAATCTTAAGCTATTTACCTTCAAGAATTTCTTTTTAAGTGGCTTCTCATTGACACTTCTCCAATGTTCCTCCTTTGCTTCAGTTTCCTTCATATCAACATAATAACCAGCTATGGGACTACGACCAGTATAAACTGGTTCCTTCCACAGTAAAACCAAAGAGTCCTTCCTAACTTCTGTGCATGTGACATCATGGGGTGGCCCTGAAAGGTAAGAATAAAAGTTGTAGTTGTGGTATCAAAATAAGTTCCCAAAGGGCTAAGGCATAAGACTTTGAAAACCAAAACCAGACACCATGTTGTACGCCCAGAGCTGACATAACATGTGCAGCTCCTCTGTATCATATCTAGACCCAATATAAACACAACCCATGACTATTAAAAAGACTAGCCAAAAAAACAATCCAATTTGTTGAGATTTGGTATCTTGATCAAATATTCATGAACAAACAAAGATGACAAATAATCTCCAAGCTCAGGGAAATAAGTTAATTATTAAGCTAATGTCCTGCTTCAAGGACTGCTCTAAAGTCCACTGAAGTCAATGAAGGTTGTTTTCATTCATTTCAACGAGTGTTAAAAGGCTAGCAAGCTAGCCTTGAACTGATACATTTAGACAAGAGTTAGAGGACCTCATTCTTCTCTGCCTTCTACCTTAGACAGGTATTTATGTCTACTGTTTAAACTAGAAAGCAAAGTGGCAGGCACAGTACAGAGGAACACATAGTACACAGTACAGAGCATTTTACAAGCAGGAAAGATATAAAAAATACAAGCTGCTTGTAAAATGCTACTGACTAAACAGGGATTATGCATCATTGTAAATGTACTAAATCAAAGTGATGGAGATTCAAGCCTGGGTATGAATTTCAGTGCCCGTTGACTCCCCTGGAAACAGAAGGCACTGAGAACTTAGACAATCAGTCACAGAGCAGCCTTGGGCTGTGAGCAACCTCCACCCCGTGCTCAGGATCCTACCAGGTACAGCAATGGTCCATTCTTCACATTTGAAGGGCTGGCTGGGTAGGGAGGGTGTCCCAACCCCAGCCAGGTTAGCTGCAGCCACCTGGAACTGGTACACCATGTTTTCCTTCAGGTTTTGAATCTGCAGAATCAATAAGATAAGTACTATTAACTTTGGATTAAGGCTTCAGAAGAAAGTCACAATGACAATTACTGAATGCATGAGGTGGTTTTAAGTGCCTGAAGAGATGAATGCATTACTGACATCATATATAAGGCAATAACTATCTTGGCTTTTCCTCTAATCAGTGGTGGAGCATACGTGAGTGGTCTTAGCACACTCAAATTGTGAGCCCCTTCCCCTATTGACAGACACTTTGGTAGTCAGGGAGAGAGCAGGGTATTGCTCAACAATCACATTAATCTGTCTTGTGATACAGAACAAGTTCACTTAAGGCAAGAGTTGTCCTCACAGCAGGGTGAAACTCAGCCCCAGCATTGCTTTTCATTCGTAAAGCGGCTCAGCGAGGTTGCAGCTAGCACTGTCTCTGAATTGGGTCAAGAACTGATCGCAAAACGCAGCTGGTGCAGAGCTGGTTCCAGCACCAGCAAGCACTGGGGTAGGTCTGCCAAGCCCAGCAGGAATGACATTTGTTGTCAGGGCCCGACTTGCAAAAATTCAGGCTATGTCTAGAGTAGTGAGCTCACAGATGACAGCTGGTGCCAGACTAACAGATAAGCATACAAATAATTTTGCAGCAAAGTTTAACGGAGCTAAATAAACTTATCATCGTGGATATAAAACCCTCTGAACAGCAATCTGTACACCGAATCATAACTCACTCGAATCTGTCTTTGAGATCTGTTCTGTAAATATTGTTTGCACCCACAGCACTAGCAGAAGTTAACCTCTTACCCTGTATGCCCTCTCGCTGATGGCCTTAATGTTGGCCTCCATCCATTTCCCAGGAACTCCATCAACCACTTCACGATAGTTCACATAGTAGCCGGTAATTTCAGTTCCACCAGTGACTTTAGGTTGTTTCCATCCTAATACCATCGAGTCACGAACACTCTCAAGTACCATGATGTCATAAGGTGGAGATGGAGCAGCTGTTTCAACGTGAAGAATGCATAAGTAGGAAGCAATATTTCAATAGTCAGACTGGCATTCAATTACCGTGTTCAGGTGGCTCCCATCCTGCATTTCCTATTTAGCACAATATTTATGTGGTCAAGGAAGTTTCTGGAGTTGAAATAAGAAATGCAGGATAAAAGCTTACATAAACCAAATGAAAAAGTCCAAACTGCATAGGAATTAGTTTTCCAGATCATTTGTTTGCTGAGAAGCAAGTTGATACATTGTGAAAGAATGTGTTGCAGTTGCAGCTCTGATGTAAGTGATCAGGACTCTCTTTAAAACTGTGAAAAATGAGGAACTAAAACTAACATTACAGGAGAAGTAAAAAAATTGGAGATGCAATGATTTGTTTTGTTTTGCTGAAAGCAAACCCTTTTTCACACATGCAATGTTCATTGTAGTTCCTTTTTTCAAATAGGCCCACATACTTCCCTTCAGAGAATGGACTTTATGAGTCCATTATTTTTTCTTTTCTTTTTTTTTTTTTAAATTTATACACTGTACAAATTTTATCATTGCACCCATCACATGGTCTTACCTTAATGGAAGGAAGCGTGATCATAGGCACTGTAGACTGACCAGAAATGGAACATGTCTGTTATTAGAACTTACATTTAAAAATTTGCTGCATAATCCTCTTTTTTTAAAATTTCCTTTTAACAATACAGAAATCGTTAACTTAATTCCAACCTGTTTCCTGTATCTAGTGGGGAAATGCTTGCCCACACCCAATATGTCATGCACCAGTGAAGAGCCCTACTTGTGACCCCGAAGTCCTACTTTTGATGGAAATTCTACATCACATATGTTTTCTTTTGTCTTTAATGTTTTATATCAGTGTCAGCTAGCCCCAGGTACCTCTACTTTGTTTTCTGTTCAACACTTTGCACAAGCCTTTTGAGTCTCACTTCAGAGGCCTGGGGAGAAATTCAGTTCACTGGCCAGGTACCAAGACTTAAATAAAATTCAAGCCCCACATTTCTTGGGCATGATGGGTATTTAGGTGTTGACAACATAAAACGTGATTTTGTGCGTGTGCCTTCAACTTGATAGGTTTCCCTCATTACATATTGCTGTCAGTCAGAGATAAAACACAACATTAGCACTGTGCCTCAGAGGATAAGATGAGGCTTAGGCATAAATCCACAAAGGATCTTCATATATCCTAACACAACACAGATTTTCATGCTTACCATCATAATCAGATTTTGTTTCCTCACACCCAGAGACACTTGGTACATAACCCAGAGACTAGGTACCAAGACTCCTAACAACTTACTGAAGTGATATAGAAATAATATAATATCTTAGATACATTAATACACAGTCAAACAAGTTATTAAATTAGTAAATGGATTTACATGTTTCACTTCCAGTAGCCACTAAGTTTGTTAAGTGGTCTCTGATACCATTACATGCATAATGATCTTAATGGAGAGTTGAGCATATAATTAATGGGTCTGATGGCAGATGCATCACTGGAGAGCTTGTTCACTTGTGGCGCAGACGAGCAGAGATTACAACCATTTGAAGTGGATGTACCAAAGCAGTGAAATCTATTTATTTTATTAACTCTCACCTATATCTTTCTTCTTTGTCACCTTTTGCAGTGTCAAAAGATCCCCGGGTTGAGACTTACTTGCCTGCTTAGCAGCAACTTTTTGTGGTGCAGAAGCAACAGTGTCCTTAACCATTTCTCTCATGTTATTGTCTCCTGTACTCCCCAGTTTGTCAGAGCTACTGGGTATTGTGTCTCTATTAAATTTAGCATTGCATTTTAGCAAAGCTTCTGTGTCAAAGATAGGCTGGGAGGACTCATGCATGCCTTCCCAGCTGGTAGTGCGGTCTGTTAGTCCACCAGCGTTACCACTCAGTTCAGGACACACACCATGAAGCAATCCTCCCCCTGTAATTGCCAGAAAACAGCAAAGACATTTTGAATTAGAATACTTTTTTTTTTTCTTCATTTAGTCAACAGAATGAAGAAATGCGTACAGTGAACAATACAGCCAAAGTATGACAAATCACAGGTTTTATGCGCAAAATGTTAAGCTTGAATTCACAAAAATTTGAAATGCATAGAATACCTCTCAACCTGCTCAGAAGTAATGCTCTTTTAATAATGTCTACTTTTCAGAGCAGAATAAATATGGGAAGTTAATAGTACTCTTCATTTGCTACAATTATTTTAGGATTAGATTTTCCAAGTCATATTTCTGATCCTTTCAAGATGATCTCACAAAATTGCTCCAGGCCACATCTCTCCGCTCTAAGGTTGTGAGGTATGCAGTTTCGATACAAATGAGAGCAAGGGTGTTGCAGACATACAATTTATTCTAGCCCAGTGATCTCATTAATCTTGTTGGATTAGTTCAGGCAGCAGCAAACAGAAATAATTCATCAACAAAGGGAGAACACACAGGGTTATAGAAGGTTTACAAAAGACACATTGCACTGATTATTAGGTTTAGGTATGGAAACAAATTTCTTAGGAACTGATTGTATATAGGATGGTGTGCACTAGAGGTGATGAATACCACATTATGGAATCAGAATGCCATTCCATTTTCCAGGATACCTATGAAGTGAACTTGGCAGTGCTCTTTTACAGTGGTTCACAAGAAACACCTGAAGACTGGAGTGCAGTGACTGTGAAACTATGGCTGTGAGACCATAGGATCTATGGATAAATTATCATTCGTGGACAGCATTGTAAAACAAAACAATTAGTTACAAATAGTTGCTGAAAACATCTTTACTTAATTGAAGTTGAATATTTCCCGTTGAAAAGAGCAATGGAAAACAGCTTACCAATGGCTGCTTGCACTTCTATAGGCTCCGAATCCTGTGAAAATTCGCTGAGTCCTGCTGCATTAACAGCTCTGACTCTGAAAATGTACTTCTCACCATTGACAAGCCCATGGCAAATGAATCTAAAACAAATCAGTGAAGGAATACTCAGAAAGTATTGTAAAGAAAATAAAAATCTTAAGGGGGGGGAAAGAAAGCATTTCTTCCATAAAATTTATTCTGGTTTCTGAAAACCAAGGATAAACCATGACCCCAGTCACTTAAATGAAGGTCAGAGAATGCAGAATGTATTTAAGGACCTCATTCACACAACAAAGATGATGTCTAAACCCATGGCTCTTTAGACATACTGTTTACCAACACTCTTTCCTTCTTAAGACTACATAAGTTTTTGCGTTACCAGACAATATACTTCTGCTAGTATATAAAATCCATACTTCCTAATGGAAACAATGCAAAAATCTGCAGAGATAAGGTCTGTATTTGTTTGTGGGATATCTTCATGACATAAGTAAAAGGCACCAGTAGCACAAGTTCCCATAATTCACTTCCAATCATAAATGAAAAACTGCAGTGTTCAAAAAAATTACTGGGCGTTGTACAAGAGCTAAAAAAAAAGCGTCCAATTTTTTTATTTCACTTTCTTGCTTCTATAAATGACATAATAATCTAAGTCAGTCAAATTCTTTTATTAGAATAGATTTTCTATTGGATTACCTGATGATCACATAAAAACCCTCATAAATATTCTCTGGTGTCCACCTTGAAAACACAAAATTTCCCAAGACAGGAATAATTTATTTCAGAAAAATTGTGTTTTGGAAATTTAAACATTTTATTTAAAACAATGTTTATTTTTCAATAGATATTGTAAGTGTATTTTATTTCAAGTTACTTTTATTTTGCTCTGCTTCGTGATGTCATGTCTTGCACTACCAACGCTGACATCATGCAATGATGTACGAAGAAAATATAATGTGGAAACCAAAATGTATTTCAAAATCTTAATTTTAGTTTGGGGAAAAAAATAAAACCTGAATCAAAATTTTCAGAGCAGAATTTTCCCTACCCGTTCTACCAGACTTTTCCAAATCATTTACTTTCACCAGGATGTGTGCGGAAAACAAATTTCAAAACATCAAAATATACTGCATAATGCAAACGATGAGCTACAGCTAATTCTTTGAGATTGACTCAACCAGAGAAGACAAGAGTTAACAGCCAGCCTGTGCCTGACTGCATCATACATTATATCACATTGACTAAAAATGCAGTGATAGTACTTGATATAACCACAATATAAATCACAGAAATATATATGAAAGTATATAATATTGGCACATACAGCTATTGCAATATAAATGACAAGAGAATACTTGTGTTCAAGCAAGTGGGGTTTTAAGTACTTTTGGTATACTAAGCATTTACAATGCCCTGCTAAACAACAAAGTTGGCCCAAGAGTATTTAGCAGAGCCTTACATATTGTAATAAGGGTTGTCATGGATAGCAATTACAAATAAGCATAATTAGTCATAACAAGCAGGGACTGATTCTGGACTGACATCAATCCACTTGAGATCAAGTTCTGCAATTACTCGTTTAGACTCTGAAGATTATATCCTTATTCAAACAAACCCAAATCTGATTTAGCTTGCAAAGTTTTAAATCTTGATTATTTTTTCTGACTAGAGACTGAGCTTCATGTCGGTAAGAAATGTGAGTTTATACCCAATATTTAAGAGTGTTCATTAATGTCTTGACAATTACAAGTGAAAGAGCAGTTAGAAAGTAATATTGTTAGTGTGACAGAGTCCACATGTCCTCCTGACATTCTAGTTATACAGTCCAGAAATGTTTACAGTAGTCTTCCAAAACAAAGGCCTTTGCTTCCAAACATTATGCAGTTTAGTTTTCCACATTTGTAAGTTCAGCCATTCCTCACTGTGCTGTTTTTCATCAAATTGATAGGCTGTACAATAGCTAGAACTAGCGAGCTGCTTCTCTTTTCATCACTAGCAACATCTACGTTTCCTTCTCCTTGACTGTTTCTAACATAAGGTTGATTATAAATTCCTTTTGGACAAGACTTAGAGTTTGAAATATGTTTTTATAACTTCTTATGAACTTCACCTGCAAGAGTGATTCCAGCCTGCTGGCTACCACAGAGTGATTAACTCTACTACTGCTAATGGCTGGAAAGCAAATATCCAATAAATCAAAACCTGGTGACCATCATTTCCATGCTTTAACATTTGTTACCTTGTGCCTTTCACTGGATTGTTGTTGCATGGTTCCCAACGACCAGATCCCACTACACTTGACTCAATGTAGTACCCAACCAGCTCCTTGGCATCTGGGGGCTCTGTCCAAGTGACAACAACTGAGGTATCTGTATTCCTAGTGGGCATTATACGGCCTGGAGGTTTGGGAATATCTGTGGGAGAGAAAGAGAAATAACTTAGTGACCAGACAGTCAAAATTTACAAATAAGATAAGGACAACGTTCTATGCTTGATTATATTAGCACAACTAATACAGATTTAACCCTCAAAAACTCCTCTGATTTAAATTAATCTGGCACAACAGGACAGGATCAGTAGGTTCAAGCCTTTGGTGGCGAGGTTCCTCACTTCTCCATTGCCTATGATTCAGGGCATTTCCTTCAAATTAGATTTAGCTTATTCCCTTTGCTGAACATCTGCAACAGAGATGTGATTTAGAGTTTTCTAAAAGGGAAAATGTTTTAGGTTAATATTGAAGATTCTGTGCAGCCCACAGAATAAGTCCAATGCCCCTGTTAAGTAGAAAAATGCATCTAAAGTGTTTTTTGAGAAGAGCTGTTTTACTCTTCTTAAAGAATGTAGTTCATGCGCATCAAACTGCTCTGAGAATTCAACCAATATGAAGTAAACAGAGACAATCTGGGAACAGGATTGAAATCTGCATTGCTGTTTGGAAACAAATTGCTAATGTAGGTGTAGGTACTGATGCTTTACTGTAGCGAACATCTTGGCTTCTCTTCCAGTGCAAATAGTCTCTGCATTCATGTAAGTATTAAATTCCTCACTTCTGTTTAATTTGGCAAACAAGGAAGATTAAACTCTGCTGATGTCTGGCCTTATTTTCAGTAAGGACTCTAAGTAAAACAAAACATTTTTGTACTTCCTTGAGTTTTCATTTACTTTGACTATTTGGAGCCTTTGCAGTTCTTGGCGTCGTTATTTGCAGCTAATTCCCTTGGTTTGCATCTGTCATTTGACTATACATGAAAGGTTCGACGACCCAAACCAAAATTATTTTAACTAGAGGTAATAAATCACTGACTACTTTTCATACTTGAATTATTTACTGGGCAGCTATCTGTCTTCAGACAAAACAATCACATCATAAACTGAAAAGACACCACAGAGGTAATTTAATACATATGACCACACTCTTACCGAGTTTGTCATCCACTACAGTGGCTTCAGTTGCTTCTGAAGGTTCACCAATTCCAGCTGAATTGCAACAGCGAACTCGGAAGCAGTAGGATTTGCCTTCAACCAAATCAAAAACTGCAAAGCGAGGAGACTTCACGGGGATCTCAGTGTTCACCCTTTGCCAGTCCTCTGTGCCAGCAATGCACTGCAGTCAAAGCCAGAAACCACATTTGAAACAAAAGTCTCTGAAAGTTGAGTGTCTAACCCAATGAGAGTTTCTACCTGGACCACCAAAGGCATGTCTGCTATGGAGAACAGGGAGTCACGTTCCTTTCTGGGGCCTTTCCACAGAACGAGCATATTTCAAAGCTTCTGAATCTGCCAGATGTCCACCTACTCCAGAAAATGTACGTAGAAGCTTACCGGTTTTAATTTATCAAAGCTAAACTCTTCTCCACCACAAGGAAGTGACGTTATTATTAACTGCATCCAGTTCTAGACCACTTTCAAAATAAGTCCTGCAGACATTCAACACCTTCCAAAGAACAAAACTCTAACATTACCAAATTGTTTCTAGATGCTCTTGTGTCACTCTTGAGAATATTTTTGGGATTGCTTCCAGAATTAATCAGGACCTGACCTTCATTTTCCAGAAAAAAATTAACATGTGCAATTAATTTGTGAATTGTTTTTATTTCTGTGGTTAAAAGCTCTACATAACATGATCTCTTAAACCGTTAATGTTAGTGATTAATTTTTGCCTGTGATTTACATTAAGGATAATTTCAAGTAATAGGTCCTGGTTTCTGAGGGATTTCAAATTCTTAGGAAAATGTTATCTGACTATGTGACATTAGTGCTCAGTATTCAGTGAGCAATAGGTTATTCAAAAGCTTTCTTGTATGGAAATTCAAAATTCATATATTCATCCTCTCTAAGTCTGTTGCTAAGTGGAACTCATTTATTTAGACCAGATTTCATAAGAGAGATGAAAAACACATAATGGGAAGATATTTATGTCTCCCATGATGACACTTCTAGACTGATAGAGAAAAACATTCATAAAAAAGTTTGTGAGCCATGAGTTACAAGGAAAAAGGGTGATGGCGTGAAGAATTTTCTAGGCTAGCAGCCATGCAAAAAAACCCATCTCTGAAAAGCAGGACAGTGAAATTAAAACTGATTCTATTCTGGAAAAGAAATTTTGTCATCTTTGTTGAGTTGGTGAAGCAAATGGAAAGTGGATAAATATGAAAAAGCAGCTGGAGGAGAAAGTGCTGATGCCAAGAAACTGTTGCAGAATGCCTCCATCCAAAATGTTAACAATCTGTCCCAGCAGACAAGCTTCATTTATACATTTTTTTAATACATATATGTGTATATATTTTAAAAATATATTTTTATATATTTTTATATATAAAAATGTATATAAACTTATAAATTTTATATATATGTGCACATATATACACACACACATACACACACACACACATACACGTGACTTTGCTCTATGCTTTTCCATCACAGAGGGAGTTTGTCAGGCTGTCTACAACAGGGTAGGTCAATGACACAATTCATAAAAGGATATTACAGTGTGTGACACATTCTTACATTCTTTCCTATTTCCCATCTTTCTTTTCTTCCTAGTTTACCTTAATCTACAGTAACAGTTATCTTGATAAAGTATACAAGTTCTAGTCCTGGCCCTAGTTTGAAAGTCTCAGGTGGAAATGAAAGTTAACTAAAAGTCCAGAAGAGATGGCAAAACAAATGTATAAGATAGCCACAACATGATTCTGATTTTTTCCAATTTTACCTTTTCCACAAAGTACATGATACCCTCATGGCCACGCTGCCCAGGAGGTTTCCAGCTAAGCACAACATAGTTCTTGGTGGCTTCAATAACTTGGAGGTCTGTAGGTGGACCAGGAACAACACCCTCTGAAGAACAGGGGAGAAGAATAGGACAGGGAATTGGGATTTAATTCCTTCATATTTGTATTAGAATTAATGCTATAAATAAAATATAGAAGGAGTATTAATATACCTTGGCACACCTGACATTTTTTTAAATCATAGAGTTAAAAATCTTCTAAATATTGGGTTTAAATGTCCTTCTTTTAACTCTAAGCATGTTTATTTTTTAGGTCCTGAATAATGAAACCTCACCTTGACAACCAAGCTGGGAGTTATTCAAGGTCAAGTGACTCTCAGAACAACGAACTTTGGGTGCGTGCCAAAGTCCACTGAACTCACTGGGAGTTTCTCTAATTACTCAACCAGCTTCACATTAGACTTTTGTAGGCAAAAGGGCTGTGTTTACCTGTAGGTTCTTCCTCAGTGACAATAATCTGTCCAGTCCATGGAGCGGAAGGGTGACCTGAAACAGATGTTAGATGTATCACGGACATGGGAGACTTCAGGGACTTTTGAAATAACGAGAAAACCAACTCTTTTGTGATTCAAAACTAACATTTGCAAGATTCACATGACTCCATTTTTGGTCATTGCTGTGACTGTTGCTCATGTAGCAAGCTCGTTACCCAAGCTAGTTGTAGGATGACCAGCTTGAATATTGAGAGCAGCTCAGTAATCAATATAGCTAGAAAATTTAATCCACTGAAACCTCTAATCCTTCCTGAAATGTCACTGAAATCACCTAGGTGACAAGCAAGAAGTATTTGGCTCACACAGCTCATCGTTTTCAGAGAATTAACTTCACCTTTATTTTCCATACTCCGATTTAACAGCTCATTCATTGAAGGAACAGCCAAGTTCCTACAGGCTCTTCTTTGTCTCTTTTTAACCACTTTCCCTCGCATTACCAGCTTTTAAATCATGGTTCACCATCACAAACAGAAACTGCTCAGCCTGACTCAACATATCCACTTGATATGCTTTGGGTGGCTCTCTCAGCACCTCTACGTTATCATATTATTGCAGTTATGCATTCAGCTATCAACCAGGTCAATGCACTTTCAGAGATATTTTTTGCAAATGCTGTTCTCCACCTCCACATGCTTCACTTTACGTTGGCTGATCTGTTTTGAAAATGCGAGCAGAGAGGGAGCAGGTGGGGAGACAAGAGGATCATGAGGGACGAGAGGAGGAGATATAATGAGAATAGGCCACCAAGACCAGACTTCATCTCCTGAGACAGCTTTCGTGCTGGTCTCCCTCAGACTTCAGGTTTTACACTTCTGTCTGAGCTCAGTGTTTCCTGGTAGTGCCAAACCTCCTTTCTCTGACCTTTCGGTTTTATTTTGAACGGGAACCTTGATCATCTGACTGCAGCCTGTAGCTTGCACCATTATATACAGTAAGACATACAATCTGGGTCTCTGGGAGCCCTGTAGCTTTCCATATAATACCCCTTCACATTGGACCATTTTAAATAGTAAAACTTAAGAAACAAGTAGACATAATTGGATTTTAGGCATATGATCTTGGCATATGGGTAGAGAGGTGAATTTGGAAGGAAAACGTCTGGGACATTGCCAGGCCACAGGAAAAATATCCCTGGGTTGTGAAATGTTAACTTTAAAGCAGAGAGCTTGGGATCAATTATCTGTTGGATTACCCTGGTATTTTGCTGATGCTATTGCAAGACTTTGATCGTCACATGAGCACAGAATCAGCCACCCTTGTCTGTGGCACAGAGAGAGACTATTCACAGGATCCACTCAGCTATTTTGTTGGCTGAACAAAAGCAAGTCTCTTTCGGCAATTAGCTCTCCTGTGCCTTTCCCCTGCTTCCTGCAAGTTCAAGGCATAGCACCGCAGCCAGCCAAAGCCATTTCAGCAGACAGAGCACTTTGTGCAAAGAGCACTGAGATGATTTCTTCTTGGCAAAGCTGTCTCCAGAGAGTATTTTGGTTTTGCATTGCTCCCTCTAGTGGGATTTCAAAGGCTTATGAATAGATAGTCATACTTTTGTTTTTAATGAGTTGTGACGACTTAAATCTCTCAGGCAACCTGCAAAAACCACATCTTACTTCTAAGCCTGGCTCTGTCAGCAGGATCCAGAGCAGCCACAGGCTCTGACACTCGGGATGGTAAGCTAATGCCAGCTTTGTTCACAGCTCGGACTCGGAAAATGTAGGAACGGCCTTCAATAAGACCAGTGACAGGAAAACGAGCAAACTTCACAGGAGTCTCATTGCACTGGGTCCAGTGAGTGGTGCCAACCTCACACCTGAAAAATACAAACAGCAAGAGCCATGCCAGGAAGGGAAAAGCACAAACTCGGGGCACCCACCCCCCTCTACAGCTTCACCATCTGTTTGTGTGCATTGGCTAGTCCGTACCAGTTTCCTCAGCAGCGTTGTATACTGGTGACATCAAAGCAGCTGCACTAAGGGGTCAGGGCTGAAGTACCATCTGGGCATGCAGTAAATCCCTTGCAGCTGCACTTCTTTCCTGAACTGAGGAAGGGACATGAGCAGAACTCACTTCACTGTTTAAACCCTCCGAAGTATGCTCTAGGATGCTTAGGGAGCGTCAGCTTTAGCATACTTGAAGGGACGTGAAATACATGTATCTTTTGCAGTTGCCAGAAGGCTACTAGTTCATCTTTCATGCACAGTGCTCCACTGTACATCCCACAAAATGATGGGCTTCGTGGGGTGTGGAGACCTCCGTTGTGCATTCTGTCACGAGCCCAGCGCACAGATGGCTGTGAATGGGGTTAAAGTCGGGCACTCAGCCGGATCGTGCTTCAAACGCCGCGGGGGCTGCCAGGGGAGCCTGTGGTGCTGTGGCTGCAGCAACGACAAGGCCCGTCGGGGTGGTGCTGGTCCCGCTGCTGCAAAGCCTCACACCTGGCAGGAGGCTGGTTTGTGGCAGAACGAAGAGATAACCAGCAGCAGGGAGGGATCACGGCGACTTCGGCTCAGGGAGCCAGGAGGAGCCTGTGGGGATGGCTTCCCCGTATCCAGCAACATGGTCATCAGGAACATGAACTAGCAGCTCGGGAAAGACTTTTATTGCTGCTGAGATATCTGCCAAAGCAAATGTTACGGTGCCTACCCAGATTTCTTGGTACATGTGAGCATCTCTTTTCTGGGAATTGTTACCGTCTTGCTGCAGGCGGTTTTGTGGTTCTGGTTTCTGCTTGGGGTGAAGGATGCCCGAACTTCTCCTCTAGCGTTAGCATGGACCAGTCCTGCTGCCTCAGGCAACCCACTCACTCTACGAGGCAGTTAGGGGCTACCCTGGATGAATATTTGGGGGCCTAAATACCTTAGGTAGGATCGAATACTGGAGAGCAGTAACCCAGCTTTGAATTTAGGAGCAAATGTAGAAAGGAGGTGAACACAAGAGAAAAAGCAAAATGCCGTTTGTCTTGCAGTTACTCTCAGTGCTAACATCTCTCAGTAGCCTAGTTTTAAAAGGAGATGTTAGTTTTCATAGTCGTGTCCTGTCTTTTGTTTAGGATTTTTTTAATGAATGTTTAAAAGCTATAGCTTAGGCCTAGCACAGCATAGTTACAGCAGCAACTGGCACTCATAAATTATCAAACCAGTAAAATGATATTTGAATTGAATGTACTGATGTTAGGTGTTTCACAAAGCAATGACCTCTTTTTACACATATATAGTTTATGTATATAAAATGGCATAATATAGTGGCATATTTATTCTATATATATATATACACATATATATGTGTTTGGGAGTTTTTTACATGCATCTGAATAAGCCCACAAGAGCTCCATATTACTGATGATGTACACTATTACTGAAATTCAAACAAATATTACCAGCTCTGAAGATTGTTGCAAGTCTCAAAATACTGACTGTATTTCTTAAATACCAAGCTTCTGGAATCCTGCCTGCTGTGTGACACATTCAGGTTTCGTATTTTAAAAAAATATTTCAAATTCTTATTGTAGCTGAGAAAAACACGTCAGTGTGTTTTGCATGAAGTTTATGAATCTAAGAGCTTGGAAAACAACAGTGCATAAAAGAAATCCAAGTCCCTTTGAGATAATATTTTGGTTTCTGGTACGTGGTAAGTATTTGGAAAGAGCACTGATACGGAAGGAGCTGATCCTGAAAGCTACCAAACACTGCACAGTCCCGAGGCCTCTCAAGCCTCACAGGGAGCCGCGAGGGCTGAGTTACGCAGTGTCTCGCAGAATCCTTTCTATGTAGTTAAATGAAGCAGGAAGTAATTATTTCCGTGAAAGTTAGATCAGGCCCAGCCAATCTAAAACCAAAAAAAAAAAAAAGCAATTTTCTTCTGGCCAGCTCCAAGAACAAAAAGAACAATGACCATTTTATCTCATGCTTTTCAACGCGCTTTTAGGTTTTTGAGTTAGAATGTGCAGCAATGTGAATTCTCCAGTCTGGTGTGCTCACTGACCTGTCAATGAAATATCCGAGGATGGGGTTTCCTCCATCGACAGCGGGTTGCTTCCAGGAGACAATGACATAATCTTTGTTGGCATCTAAGCACTGCACGTCTAGTGGTGCGCCAGGGGCTCCAGGGATTTCAGCATCAGCATCTATGAAGATGGAGACGTACGTTTCCAAATGTGAACCACAGATCTTTCACAATTATTAATCTTTAAAGAACGAACTCTGTTCCTACTGAGCCAAAAAAAAAAAAAAAAAGAAATTCCACCACTGCCTTCAAAAAGTATTTGTTTTTATATTATCAGTGTTTTTCTAGGTTTTGGTTTTCTCTTTGCCACATTTACAAATGCTAAATATGTTACAGCATACTGTAAATGTAATTCGCCTGGGTATTTTAAATAAAATTAGTAACATGCATTCTGGTTAGGTAGCTGCCAGAGACATAGCTGAACTAAAAACTTGTCAGACTATATATTTACCTGCTATTCTATTTAGGAGAAGAGGCTGATATCTTACCTTATAACCAGGCAATAGCTCAATCAAAAGTATTCACCATTGGATATACAACACTGAATTAAATATCTTATCTCCACACATAGTCCTTCACTGTTTGGTTTTGGTTAGCTATGAACTGCAAAGGTATCAAAACCTGTTGAAGTTTAATTACATTACACATGCATTATCATTGTGGAATATAACTAACCTTCATAAAGATGAGCATATTGTTCCTTTCAAGTGTTTATCACAAATCTGAGACTGCTGGTGTCAAAGGGCCTTGACTCCAGCATCAGCTTCTGGATATATCTTATCTAAAGCCTTAAAAAAACAGAGCACAGTGCTGGGAACTGGGGGATTTTACTGTTTACACAGTCAGAGGCTGATTTGTGAGACAGGGTAATTTTCTTGTAGGGAAAAATAACCCTTGCAAGAAGATTGTACGAAAGACATGTGAAGAAGAGAGGTTGTTTCTCTGAAGGATAACATCAATTTGTACAATTACATGTAGCATTTTTGAAGCCCTGACTTAGACAAGAAGGATGTACATACCTGAGGGAAAAAATATTTTGCTAATAAATATTATTCATACATTCCATCTAAACCCCAGACTTCTTAAAAAGGTTTGATGTTTCAAGGCATTATAGGATTTTGTATTACAATATATAGTAATCCCTATTTCCTATGCTTTTGGCTTTCAGGAAAAAAAATGCCTTATAAGAGCATTTAACATGCTTCATTAAGTAAAACAGTAGTCTTCAGAAAAAAACCCCACACTTTACACTGTGTCTTCTCTTATAGGCAGAGTAGCATCACATGGAGCTTTTGAAGCTGTGCCAGAGTTATCAAGTCCAGGTTTTAATTACAGCTAACGTGATGCATTTTTAAAAATGATAACGTACAGAGTAAGCAATCCAGTTAACAAAATAATAAGAACATTAAGAGTAATAACTATGTGTTCAGTAATCTCCACAGGAAAGATTTTAATTGCCCACATTTACTGATTGACATGAGACACCACAATTTCTTTCCAAGACAGACTGGGAAATAGCCAGGACAACCAACATTGCTGATCAGCCTCAGGGAGGCTAGGGTTTCATCCCTGATGGCTTGCTGACACGTGCTGACCTGTAGCCATGGCAGAAAAGTCACACACGCTCTCTAAGCCCATCTAAAGACCTAACGTTGTGAGCCTGATTAGTGCGTTGCTCACTTCCATCGATACACAGGGATTTCTACACATGACACAGAAAGACAACTGCCTGTGCTTAAATACCATAGCTACCTATTTATAGCAAATTTGTCTACAATTTAGGTAGAACAGTGAGGAATGTGCTAGCCAACTGAGACTGTGGGGACCATTTAAGTAGGGATGTAGAATATAATTAATTTAATTAGAATTTGGCCAACACTCCGATTGGCTAGTAAGATATTCTGGTGAAAGGGGAAGCAGGTTCACAGTGAGGTCATACCTGCATTGCTAGAAGATGTAACAGGAATGAGGGCGATCATTTATTTATACGGCAGCATAATTTAAAACAAAGCAAGAAAGACAAGTCCTACTCCTTGTCACAGATGCTCATTTCAGTAGACTCTTTCTTCAGGTAACGAAAACGTCTGTTTCAGTCATATTTTCTGAGCAGGCTGTTATCTCACACAGCTCTGCTGGACTTGGCAACACAGTGCCATTCTGGGCATGGTCTCAGAGCCAAGAATTTCCAGAGCCTTTTGAATTACCATTACACACTTCAGCTGCTTTTAGCAGCTGGTACAGATATAGAATCAGCATGCAACTTGATAGCCATGGCTCCTTTTAAAGAAATATTTCTCTAACAGAAATTCAAGGAAGTTTTTCATGGTACAAGCAAACAACACCCAGAGAAATTACATTTTAATTCTACACTTTGCTGCTTTACTTTACAGAATCACAGAATGGTTGAGATTGGCAGACAACTCCAGAGATCGCCTAGTTTAAGTCCCAGCTCAAAGCAAGGTCAACTAGAGCTGGTTGCCCAGGACCATGTCAAACCAGGTTTTGGGTATCTCCACAGATGGAGACTCCACAGCCTGTCTGGGTAACCTGTTTCAGTGTTCAATCACCCTTGCAGTAAAAAAAAGTGTTTTCTTATGTTTAAATGAACTTCCCTGTATTATAATTTGTGTCCATTGCCTCTTGTCCTGGCACTGGGCACCAGTGAAAAGAGCCTGGCTCTGCCTTCTTTACTCCCTTCCCTCAGGTGGATAAACTCCCCCTCAGCCCTCTCTTCTCCAGACTGAAGAGCTCCACCTCCCTCAGCCATTCCTTGTATGAAACACGGTCCAAGCCCTTAATCACCTTCACAGCCCTTCGCTGGACTCACTCCAGTATGTCCATGTCTCTCTTGTACTGGGGAGCCCAGAACTGGACCCAGCACTTCAGGTGTGGCCTCACCAGTGCTGAGTAGAGGGGAAGCATCACCTCCCTCGACCTGCTGGCCACACTCTTCCTGATGCAGCCCAGGATGCTGCTGGCCGTCTTTGTGACAAGGGCACATTGCCATCTCATGTTGACCTTGTTGTCCACCAGGACCCTCAGGGTCTTTTCTGAAAAGTGGCTTTGCAGACAGTCATCCCCCCAGCCTACACCAGTTCATGAAGTTATTCTTCCCCAGGTGCAGACCTTTGTGTTTCCCTTCCACTGTATTTTTTCCTGCATTGTGCATTAGGAAAATAAACCCCTTCAAATGGCACACAAAATCTTGATCAAAAAAATGCAATTTAGCTAGCAGTGACATGTTACAAAAATACATTTTTAAGTTATTATGTAGATTTTTCCTCTTTATGACTTATGTTCAGTACTCTTCACAGGCTGAAATTGAGAAAGAGTAGTGAAGTTACATCAATACCCTAAATTTCCTCCTCAGAATGTCAGTGTGTTTTAGAAGTCTTCTAGCACGTGACACCAAAGTTTGAGGTATGCATTCAATTTTTCCAAAGATAACAATTGGAAGCTATATTGCTAGAATCTATTAATAGAAAATAATTATTCTCTTTTTACTGGAAAAAAAGGACCTAAAATGGCTGAGACTGATTTTGCCAGTGTTTTCCTAATTTCTGTAGTGAGTTTCATTCACAAGACAATATCTCACCTCGAACAAAGACATAACTACTGTACTCTTCATAGTAGTCTCCCATCACCACTCGTAGAGTGTAAAGACCTTCATCTTCCTTGTTTGCATGAGTTAGTGTTAATGAAGCTCGCTCCCCGCTCCAGTGCATCTGGACCCACTTGGATGGTGTAATAAGGACGCCTAGAAATTAGAGAATTTTGTGGTGAGAACTAGTTGGATCTACTGAGAAATAGAATCTGAATATGGGGAATGGATAGATTTGAAATACACAAGAGACCATTCTTATTATGCAACTTTCAGTCTTCAAAGACAATTATAAATTACAGCTAATTCTGCTCTCATGCTGATTTTGTCTTCCTTTTCAAAGTGTAACTTCAGAGAGCAGCAGCTTTTTTATCAGTCATTGCACAACGCGTTTGTGCAACTACTTAACAAATGTCTTGGCATATAAATAAATAGTAAAACCTATATGGGCTGTGTCGATGGGCTACATAGATGTTGGAACTGATCTAAATGCTTCTAATATAAATTTTTTTAAGAAAGAAAAAATTCCTAGAAGACATTTTCACAGTGCTTTGTTTGTTTTCCAACTGCGGTTCCATTTCAAAATGCAATATTCTAAAAAAATTTTTACTGAAAAAGAGAAAATATTACTGTTTCGAAGTCTGAGAAAGTGATGACCAAATCATAATGTTCACATATGCCAAAATAACTAAAGATTTACATGGAAGAAGTTTATATTTCTTCTTGTCAAACATTCTCACCATTTCTGTACCATTCGATGTCTGGTTTGAAGCGCTTGATATCAGGACTGATGACAACTGTGCAGCCCAGACTCATTGTCTCGCCTTCTCTCCCAAAGGCTACATCAAACTTGTCAACAAAGCTGATTTCAAACCTGGAAGCATAGCCGTGCGGGCTAACGCCAACTGTATAAGGGAAAAAAAAATATGGCTGTTTACTTTTTCTTTCCTTTTTGTGATGACACTAGTAAGCAAAAGTACCCAATATTTATGAATACAAGCTCAGGTAAAGTTTAAGATATAAACAGAAACAATTTATATTCAGCAATCATATTCAGAGGTAGTTGCAGTGTCAAATAATCCAAGCCCTTCCTACTACAGAGAATCAACTGTTTCTTTATTCATACAACTCTAGTTATTACAGCTAGTTCATTTTATGAGGGAGAGGCTCCTGCAGAATTTCATTTCAGAATTTCCAAAATTTCAGATGCAGCATTTTACCATTTTTTCATAACGTTTGTTTTATAACTTAAACAGACTTCTATTTATGATTAATGATTTGTTCAGGTCAAGCTGATCCTTAGCTTATATGGCTCTTTTCTTTCCCTGTTTTAACTCCTCGCTCCATCTCAGGGCAGTCATGTGCCCACACAACCTTCATGTTTATAAGATAAATAAGCTTGGGGGAGGGGATGGGTTTCTTAATATAAGATGAGCTCTCCATCCCCCCAGGCATTCAAGTAGCCTGTTTTTGTACTTGATTCTGAATTTACCTTTTCTGATGTTATGTGACCCAAGTTATGCAGTATTCCAAACAGAATATCCTAAGTGTCTTACACTTGTGCTCCACGTACATGGCACAGGGGCTTCCATATTTCTTTTGAAAACAGCTCAGCTGATAAAACCTAGGGTCACATTTTCCTTTTCCACAACTGCCCTACACTAGTAGCTCACAGTCTTCCTGTGATCAATGAATATATGCAGGTCATCATCTTCCTTTCCCATTACTAAGTGATAAATCCCACATTTTGTTGGAAACTCATGGCCTTGCATTTTGTAATGTGGTGCATAATCTTGTTTCTATTATTTCAGAGCGTCGGTATATAAATGACATCTAGTATGTCTTTTCAGCATATCCCTGATTCTATTTGCGCTGCTACAATAAAAGAAATGTCCATAAGTCTCCTCTGTCAAGCCTTCCATGCACAGGAGCCCTAGGGCACTTCACACGCATCGCATGTGTGGGTAGATTCCCTTAACATTTCTCATCATGGAAGTATCTATGCAATACTGTAAATCACTTCAAAATGTGAGGGTCTCAGGTAAAGCAAACTACAATTTTTACCTTGATACATCCAAAATATTCAAATTGGATTGTGGGTATTTGATCTTTTCTATGCATTTTCACAACACATGGAATCACATAGCAGCAGACAAGAATGATTAAGTCAACTACTCTACTTACGCACACAGACCCCCTAACCTTTTTCCAGACCACGTTTTACATATTGCGAGGGATGAAGTGTCTCTCTCTTTGACAGGTTTTATTCCACAGCCAAGGGCAATATTAAAAGGATGTTTTCTATATAAGCAAATAGCCATAGACGCAGAAGGCAATGCCATTTTCCCCTGTGGGTGCGGCTAACATCACCTGAAATTGTAGAGCCCGATACCTTTGTAAATTGGACCTGCTTCCTTTTGAAATAATGTTACAAAATATTCAGCTTTTGTCATGATGTCACAACTGTAAATGGATGTGTCAAACAAACATATATTGCAACTTACGGCCCAGAGGCATGGAAACAGTTCCAGGATATAAAAGACTTGCATCAATTTCTCCTTTGTACCCTGGACAGAAAAAGAGCAACTCCAGTCACTATCACCAAGACATAAATGCTCTCTGAGCCACAAAAATGAAATTGGTAATGTGCATCTTAAAAAAAAAACAAACAACCCCCCAAAAACCCCAAAGGAAATATTTTGCAAACCTACTCTTTACCACAAGGGAAGCATAAGCCGAAATCTCTCCTTTAACATTCATAGCAGAGGCCCGATACTGAGCAATGTCATCAAAATCACATCTAAAATGATAGAAATTATTAGGCATGGTACTCATCTACTCCTTGACATACCCTCTCCTATGTTTTAGATTAAAAAAACCCTCAGAAATCTGCACAAAATCTATAAACAAGAAAAAACTTGAGACACAGATACACTGGACACTGGACTGATTGTAGCCGTTAAGTTTTTCTCAATGTTAAAAATCCAATGTTTAGAATACATGTCTCTTCAAATATCACATACAGATTTGAAATTGAGAACACAATGGAAGTAGGACAAAATGTCCGATAATATTTATTTAAGTTATCTCTAAGTTATCTCTAATTTACTGTCTCCTATGGAGAGATGCCTAATGTAGAAGCTGTAGAAACAGTAGATATCATAAAATATTTTCAAAGGGCACCTACCAGTATCTAAATTGTCAAATCTAGATTGTTGCTGATTGACAGGTTAGGTGATTAGGTCTCATGTTTTCAGTGGGTTTTGATGCTAAGTGACTGCAAAAATTTCCCATTTGGAGGATGAGTACTGTTAAAGACCTTTCTTGTCTATAAGTGAGGATGTTTCATTTCAGTTCCTCATTTTAGTAAGAACCAGGAATTTTGCTATATTTGAAAAACAGTTAACTCACATATTTTTACCCTGAACCAGATTTTTCTCATGTTTAACTGTACTCATGCAGCAGACAAATGGAAAAAAAGTAATCACGAATGTCCAAAATGTTTCTGAATCAGCCATAAATAGAATAGTCATCAAGTTAAATTACTCACGTAAATTGTATATCCTCTACTAAGGAAAACCAGAACTGCTTCAACATTTAGTAGACAGCATTCACCTCAGGTGTACAAACTTGATATCTCTTACATCCCAAGAGATATGTTCATATTTTGCAAATCTCAATCTATAGCAACATTTCAGCTTAAGCTATTTGTTAAATTTTCTAGTATTCCCTTACGTGCTAATCTCCAGTGAGTGCAGCCCATATCGACTTTGAATGATATACTTGCCGGGGTGAGTTTGTACATTGATGGGCACATTGTTTTTGTACCTATGGAAAAGCAAAGAAACAGTATGTCACAAACAGAAGTGTATAATTACATACTTTAAAATGTCAAGTGTTTGGTGTTTGAAATGGAACTTGCAGTTTCTGCAAGTTTCTCCTAGGTAAACTATAGTCTAATTTCCTGGAAGGACATTATTAAAAGAAGCTTAATCTCTCTTTCTTTCTCTTTGACCTGCCCCAGGGGAATTTTATTTTCTGATTAAAAGAAGAAAATAGTATTGAACAGGGTAAAAAACAACTTATATTAACATGCATCTCAGGTTACTGCTTGCAAAGAAATCCAGGAGTCACATGAGCAATATCTCAGAATTTTGTGAGCTGCAAACAATGAAAGTTCTGTAGCATCCTTACCCACTAAGTATCGTGCACATTTTGTTTGGTTTGCATATTTCATCTACTTTTAAAACCTGCATATTCACAAAAATTTCAGGTAGAAAATTAACTTTTTTTTTTTTTTTTTTACTTGCATAGCTAGGTTGGCAGAATCCCCAATGCAAATAGGCTTAGACTCTTTAAAAAAATTGTCTTGATGGTAAAGTGCATTGCAGCAAGGGATCTGGCAAAGCTGTACTACAAAAAACTTCTCTGCCTTTACAAGTATACACTATGAATGTTTTCTGGTACAGGTATATCTTCAGGTAGGAAAAGTTGAAAAGTTTACTGTTCAAAATTCCCAGTAAGTAATTTGAAGAAACGAACCAGTACTGCTCAGTAGTGAGCCGGCACTGCTAATTTCAGATTTTATATAAACAGCTTGAGACTCACGGAGGGAGAGTTCAGTGGTTCACAGTAGATTCTTCCTCACCAACTGTTGCATAAAAAGTCACTTATTCTGAACAATACATGGTGTAACCAAGTAAATGTTCAAATGAATCCTGTCTTAAGTGAGCACTATTAATATGGAACAAACTGGCGATAGGAGTCTAATAAAATTAAACACTGAATTGTGTTCAGTACATTTGGGATTGATATGAGGTCTATAAAGAAAAAATGTTCCCTAAGATACTGTCCTCCTTTAGCATAGCTTTCCCTGTGCTCCATAAGGGAAGGAGAAATATAAATGATGATAGATAAAAGTATCGTAATCTCTTAGTTTGATGTAGCTTAAATAAACTTTTCTCTTCATAAGTCATAACAGATATCCAGCCAAAGAGCTTTGCTTCTTCATTTGGGATTTTAAAGGTTGGTTTCTCTCATGATTTTCAATCAGGAAAGGGAACTGCTCTGCTATCAGTGGCATGTCCCACTTCACCAAACAAGTCAGTAATAAGCTATTTATTTTTACCAAGAATATTACCAGTTTAATATGTCTCAAGATGAAGCTATATCCGCAATAAATCTGAAAATTGCCTTTCAACAATATCAGTGTGGTGGAATATTTCCCTGGCTACAAATATTTGGGCACAGTAATACACTGGGTTTTTTCCAAGTGTCAAAGTGAGCGAGGATCATAAACCCTAATGCTTTTCATCCTCATCTTCCTCTCAGCAAGATGTCTATGAAAAGAGACTCAATGCAGGGCAATATCCTCTATTCCAGACTTCAAACAGTTGCAGAGGTGCTTGGCCTCATTACAGGTCTCCTACTGCATTATCCTGACTTACAGCAAAGAATAATACATGGGTCCACTAAGAGTAAATCCATTCACCACCACACTTCACCCCATCTGTGCAATGGTGCCCCCCCCAGATTAATCTGCCTGGAAACATCTGAGCATCTTTATATTCCGTGTAGTGAGTCAAATAGTTTAGAAAATAGAATAATGCCATCAGTTCCTAATATTTTCCAAGGAATATGAAATCCTGTGAAACAGGACTTGACTCCGTAATCTCTTTAACTTTTCTCCAAAGGGTTGGGCGACCCTTGGATCCTGTTGGCAGCGAGGGCATTCAGTAGCATGCAGTGCTGTGGAGAAACAAGCTGAGTCAAGCAGCAGCCAGAAGACTTTCACTTCTCTTGCCTTCATTACCAGGTTAGTAAAAAAGAATCGGTTCAGTTTTCACTGATTTATATTCACCTATGGAAAGAATAGGGCTCATGTGTTAGAAGGACCACTTGTTATTTCTGGAAACGTAAATTCCAGAACAGCCAAGTCATTAGCTAATGTTGGACTGCAATCTCCCACTGTCATTATGCACTGATAGTTTATGCTTTCTGCTACTGGTTTCAAATGTCCTGGGTTTTCCATATGCTTTTTCCAAGGGAGTCAGAACAGCTGCATCACACAGTAAGGTTTTCTTTAGAGAAATTTCATGAAGCTTTATAATTTATCATGCACAGCATGAAAAGGTTTCCATTGCTTATACAAAGAATGACTGTTTGGAATATACGACTGACATTTCATTAGAAATGCTGAATGAGAGCTGACAGATCCAGGTCAGCACTGTTCCATATCTCAGAGCAAAGACACCTGCTGAAATGGCTGTGAATTCTTTTTTTCCATTGGTAGCCTGTGGCGAACTGAAATCCCTTTGGAATTCAGATGTATGGTAAAATGATGTATTAATTTCCACCATCCACATTTAGCATTTAGATGAAAGGCTGGTTCACAGTGAGAGCAAAGGCAGACAGCTGAAGGCTTGGTTTAACCACGTCAGGTTTTTGGGATAAGGTGAATCTCAACCAATGTGAAAATGGCCCAGCTCTCGTGTTCTCGGTTAGGATTCAGGTTACAGAGCTGGATTACAGCCATGAGGGTAGCTGACCATTCCTTATGTCCAGCTGAGACTAGACCCAAAGGGTTTGTCTGGAATCCTCTCTAGGAGGAATGTCAGAACACGGCACTCGCAACCCTTACACGACAGGAAAAATGTGTCCATGAAGAGCCTGGCTATGGGTTGTCATTGTCTAAGGAGAGAGACCAAGTGACTTCATGGGTATCAGCTCTGGCCTATTAATGTACCTCTTAGTAGCACTTTTTATCAGGACCTGAGATTAAGGTTTTTATGACCTAAAAAAATGCAGAGCCCATTAAGAAATTCAAGTAGTAAATTGCAAAATCTGGGTATTACTTAACATCGCAATATAGTAGATGTTTTCTGTTGTCTTCACAAATAGAATCTCCATAGGAGATTCCTAATCAATGCTTGATGCTGAACACAGGCTTATTCATTCTTCATTTTATAAACACATTCATACATTTTATAAACACATTTATACATTTTATATACCCATTCTAGAAGAATCTTTTAAATTATATAATGAGCATCAAATCTCATTTTATGTTTGAAAAAAAAGTGATTACCTATGATCTTAACAACTTGAAGGTATCTGTATAGCATTAAACAGATAAGAAAGATCAGCTCAATAGATGGTGAGACAGTAAAGCACCACAAGTCACTGTTAATTAAGCTAAATTAAATTCCAGTCAGGGTAAACTTTAACCCAAGAGTAAAATTAGACCTTCAGCTATGACTAAGAGTGTATTTTGGAGTTCTTACAGTATAAATTTAGTCCAAAGACCATTCAAGTGAACAGAAAGTTTCCAATAGATTCCAAAGCTTTCAGAAGATTTGGATGGTCCTGGACCTATCTGCAGTCTTTGACTTCAAATAATTATGATGTGTCTGCTATGAACACCCTGCACCATGAGATTTCAGTTTCATGGAGATTGAGTACTATAACTGCACAGCAGCCAAGCAGCTAGTTCTTAACCAAATCATGCTTTAATGCTTCAGGGACATTAATGACATTTGTAGACTGAACAGAAGTATTTGGAAAACATTATTTCAAGGATAGTACTGACAATAAATTAAACTGTTATTTTTCCTTCATCAGCAGACAGAAAGAATATATGGGATGTCTCCATGAAAAAAAAAAATCTATGTATTTGTATCATTGTTACACAAACTATTATTTTGCCTTTTAATATTTTTCTTTCTTTTTGTAAAAGGTGACTTGAAAGGTGTTTGACAGGCCTCTGTACCTGATTTTTTTTATTGAACTTACATCTCTCCTGAATAAACGCCACATTCACTGAGATGACTTCAGATATTGGTTATGTGGTGACTTTCGGTGGTAGAGATACAAACTTACCATGTAACACGGGGTGCTGGCCAGCCAGCCACAGAACAATGAAATTTGACATTTTGCTTTTCCCAGACGGTGTGAGAACGAGGCTCAATAATAAACTCAGGAGGATGTAAAAGTTTGTCTTGATTCAACTTTTTGTGGAATGCCTGAGTGTCTTCTAGCTGGAAAAGAAACATTTGATTATAAACTTCAGCAGTTATAACTGCAAACAATTAATACGCAAAAAGCATTATTTTTTTTAAGAGCACTAAAAAATATGCAATTTTTATTTAAAAATCCAGATAGATTATCTCACCTGGATACAGAAAACAAAGTTCTAATCTTCAAGAAATTCTCCTTCCAAAATGCCTAGATTTTATTTTACTGGGCTTTTTTTCTCCTTAAATCTGTTCTAAGTAAAATAGTTGTCCACATTTAATTATTTATTTTAATACAGAGTAAAAGGTGAAATAGGTCTGAAATTCAGATGTGTTCTGACAGAAGAAATTTTTTACGATGAAGATGGAACAGGTTTCCCGGAGAAGTTGTGGATGTGCCCTCCCCAGCCCCCTGGAAATGTTCAAGGCCAGGTTGGATGGGGCTTTGGGCAACGTGGTCTAGTGGAGGGTGTCCCTGCCCGTGGCAGGGGGGTTGGAACTAGATGATCTTTAAGGGCCCTTCCAACCCAAACCATTCTATGATTCTATTATTCTGTACTTTTGCTATAATGCAAAATTGTGTACGCCTAGATCATCTCTGACAGACCTGCTCTCAAATCTTTCCTGTTGATGGAATCCTCCCAGTGTAATTGTTTCAACTACTTAGCTATCCACAAAGCTGGAAAAAAAATCGTAAGGTACTATAAACCTTGCTTTCTGCAAACTAAACTACTTCCTGCCCTAACTTTCACATATATAGAGAATTACTGTTCCCTTCAGTAATAGAAGACAGCTTTCATAATCCTCTCAGTCTTTTATAAACTATGCAATTCCAATTTTCCTTACAATTGTTGTTTCTCAGCTCTGGACAGGTTCTCCTTGTCCTCAACATTCATAAAACAGTAACTACCCATTATCAGAGGTCCAACAGTCTCCAACACAGTTAAATAATTACCCTCTGTGTTTTAATCACAATACTTTTGTTAATACACACTAGAATGGCATTTGTTTTTATACAACAACTGACATCAAATTGACTGACATTAAATTTGTGACCTGTTATAACTCCCAGATTCTACAGTACTTCCACCTAGTCAGGCACTCCTCATTTACTTGTTCTTTTCCTTCTGTGTGTAGTCATTTCCATTGGTTGTTATCAAATTTCACCTTCACTGTTTCTCAATTTTTGAGATGATTTTGAATTTTTACCTTGTCCTTCAAAGTGTTTACACCCTTTCCAACTTCATGTCATGAGGATATTTTATAAGCATATTGACAATTCTTCTGCTCAGAACATTAATAAATTTGCTAAATGAAACATTTACACTTGATATATCCTGCCAGTCTGGTCATAACATAGTTGAAACTGTCCTCTGAGTGTTATTTTTTAAGAAGTTGCACAATAATATCAAAGCTTCCCATAATTAGAGATTCAGTTCCAGATGTCTTTGGCAATTCCCTCCCTAATTTACACCCTGTGATTAAAACTCTGGGGTAAACACTTTGGACAAGCTTGTTCCCAGGCCATAAAAATCCAGAAATTACCCCATCACCTCCTTATTGGTAAAATACATACATTGGCACCTTTACTGTCTGCCAGTAACTGCCTCATCGTTCAGGTGACGGATGCTGTGCCATTTAACTAGGTGTGGGCATGACCAAAGAGCGTTCTCCAGCCCCATTCTCCCTCCCTCTCTCCCAGCACAACAGGAGTCCCTGGTGCCTACCTCAGGCACTGAACCTCTTTTCTTACCCACCTGACACCAAGATAACAAGACTTTGAGTCATTGGAAAGACTTCCATTGAAAATACTTTGGTTTTTTGCTACCATTATTGTGATTGCCCCTGGTGTAAATCAGGGCCCTGTTGTGCTAGGCGTGTTAAAAACACCAAACAAAGAAAAACCACATCCGCGCTGTTTACAGCCTAGGTGTTCATTTGTACTCTTTTACCGTTTTCTTCAGGGCCACACGTTCAGCAGACTCCCGGATCGCTACTTTCCTTGATTTCTTTTCATGATGTTCCTCTTCAGAAGTTGACTTGGCCACTTTGCTGACACTAACTCCTTCACCTGTGGCAAAAAGGTTCCTCTTGGCAACATATGCAGCACTTTCTTTAATTCTTTCTTCTTCCGTGTCTGTGATCCCACTGATACTCACTTCTCTGAAAGAATTTTTAAAAAGCAGAATCCCATTGGAAAATGCTGAGAACATGCTCCATTTATATTTTCTATCACATTAGCCATCTACATTGGCCAACATTTTTTCATAACATATTTTTTCTGTTACAGTCTCGTATGTATTCAAAGCAGAAACATAGAAGGCTACTGCTGAATGACTATTTCACTGCATAAAGTCATGGCCATTTTCAGTGCCTCTCTGTATAACTATGCCATACACATTTTCAGTTTAACCATTATCCTGCCGTGGTTTTATATCTCCATCGCTGTAAAGATTAGTGTAAGGCATACCCACACACCTTCAGTTACTGACTTGTGGCTGCAGCATTCATAGTAACGCTACAAAAGGGGCAAGAGATAATTGTAGCTGTATAACAATGTCCTCATTTGTGATTTATAAAAAACCTCCCACGTTACTGTATGTCACAAAAAGTTCTCTTTATTTACAGAAAATCCAATCCTGTAATGTTTGTAGGGCGACTGTTCTTCCAAATGTTTTCAATAAGATGATTAAGGATTTTTTTTAAAGCATCGGCCTCAGGCTTTCTATAGAGGCAAGATGCAAAGCGCAGTTGCTCTCAATCCCGGTTCCATATGTACATGTGGAAGTACCACTGCAGCTATATTTTTCTGGCACTGTCAGGACATTGTAGCTGCTATAGTAGTGCATATACAATGAGAGTTCCTTGCCTTATGGAGAACCGTTAATATCTTTCTGCTGAGTTTAGTTACTTCAGAGTAACATTAGATGGCACAATGAAATGGGTTCTGTTCCACACTGTTTAAGTTCTCGTTAAGTGCCATCGTGCAAGCACTATAGAGAAAGCAGCTTCTGTTTATTTCCAGAGCGCTCTCAAGCACAGCCTCACTAATTTATCATAAAATGCTTGCTACTGCTACAAAGCAAAAAGATTAGGAAGAATTACTTTTTTCTGTTTTCTTTAAGATTGCTAATATTATGCATTTGATAGCATATCTCAACACTCAAGAAAATTTGGATTCAAACCCTTAATTAACTGTCCAGCCCCATATTTTTGGGCTATGAAGTCAGTTCAGTGAGATGCCAGACAGCCAACCAGTGGAATGTGCTGTAAGCTTAACTACGCATAAAAATTGCTCAAAAGACTAAAAAACTTACTTAACAGCATAGAGCTTTGACCTCCCTCGTGCATTCAAACTCTGCCTTGAACTTCCTGCATTTCAGGCTGCTTTGACAGGATGACCCTTAAAAGTATCAGTGGGGTGATTGATTCCCTTCACTTAGGCACATCAGCTCCCCCCACAAATACCATCTGAAGCTGCAGATATATGGCAGAGATTTCTAAAAGTTTTGAAAACTCAGTTTAATGAATATGAATGTGGCTATCTACATTCAGTTTAAATGAATCGGTGGCGTTTTCCTTCAAAGGCAAGCTGACACTCTTTCCTCCTTAATTACAGTAGTTAAGAGCTCTGCAACTTTGTAGTATGGACCCACTCCTCAAGGCATAAAGCATCATCTGGGAGCTGATGAATATCCTCAGACTAATGTAGGGCTCAGCCTAGTCATCTGCAGTAGAGGTCCCCAGATGCTTTTGACCAACACTATTAAATATTTAGGTTTGCTAATCATTTCTTCCTGTTATAATCTTCCCAGATCAAAGAGAAACATGTTCCCTGAAATGATGAATGCATCAGAAACAGCACACAGTACCATTTAAGAATTGATTCTGCAGTCAAGTCTCAGGGGTTTCAGCAGAAAAAAAATTTCAAACAGAAACAACAGGATCAAACCCCAAATGGCACACACAAAATATTATTTGAAGGGCATCATCTGCCATCTGCAGTCCTTTGGCGTAGGCTTATTAGGGGTTGCAAATAGTTCCATGAGCTACATCCAGTATCTTTAGCACATATGGCATGACGTCAAGCTCTGGGTGTTTTATTATCTGGAATACTGGCTGGCTGTTCTTAATTTTATCTTGCAAGGATTAGGCTAGGTGTTTAAGAAGAACAGTTGTAAAGTGAATAATCTGAGCAATGGAGCTCTTTTCCAGCAGAACCTGAGGGCTCTGAAATAGAACCAAATAATGGAGATGGTGACACAGCGCTGAAGGTCATCCAGCAGCACAGGCAACAGCCAATGAACCCATGGAGAGCTGACCTTTATAAATAACTATTCCTTGTAAAAAGCTATCTGCCCATGGGAAACAACACATCAATTTCACAGGGGAATTTGGGAATGACAAATAACATGCACATGGTTCAATGAGCTTCAGCTGTTATCTTTCAAACAAAAATAAATATCTGACAGGAATGTGGCATGCAACTTCCGCAGCCTTGGCATGCAGTCATGAACATGATGCCAACAAAAAAAAAAAGCCTAAAACAGATACCCCAAACATTTCATGCCATGTCGAGTCGGGCACCCTAACAATCATCATATGCCCTTTTTATGTTTTTTAACTAATTTAAAAAAATCTATTTGGGTCATTTCAGTGGCACAAAAGTGCACACAACTTCCTGAGTTGCCATGTGCAAAAGGTAAGACTGCTACCAACAACATTAAGAAGAAGAATAGTAACAATGATGTAAGAACTGACAATATCTTTTAATGTAGGACCCCAAAGTATTGCACAGACACAAATAAATGAAGCTACACACCATCACACTGAGTTAGATATTACTGTACGCATTTTACAAAAAAGTAAAATAAAAAAGATGATTTGCTAAGATTCGTTAAGGTGTTAACATGATGTGCTAAGATCACAGGGGCCTGTAAAAAAGCTGAGATCATCATCCAGGAGTACTAGCCATCAGTCATGATTTCCAACTATTGGCCAACACTATAAATTTTACTTTTGTGGACTCAAGACACAATAAAAAGGAAGGATATTTGTGCTTGAGGTCATGGGAGACAGATGATGGTAAGCTGCAAATCTACGGCTATGTAAGCAGAAACACGGGGTGAGACACAAAGGTAGTGAGAAGCCTTGAAAATATGTTACCGCAGGTTTTGTGAGAGACATATTTATGTATTTCTATCACAGAAGATATAGCTGGAGCTCAAGATAAACAGTTTAAAAATGCAATAGTGTGTGCTTCTGAATGTTGGTTGGATCAAAGAGCAGTGAATCTGACACAGAAATGTACAAGGGGTGGATAAAAATATTACTCCAGGATAGTGGAAGGGAATTATTAAAAACCAAAACTGTTGGTCTCATCACAAAAGCATCACAAATGCCCAAAGGGTCAGAGCAATGACATGTCCCACTGACAAGGTGGAACTCAGTTTCACATGAAAACACAAGTTTGGACACAAAGCAGAAGTGACATTGAGCGTTGATTAAGCAGTAGACAGAAAAACGCTGACTCCCAGAAACAGCTTGGAAGTGTCCCATGAAATATGCAGTGCTGCAGAAGAAAGACAAGTTAAAGGAAGGTTTCTGTTCAATTGCAGGTGGGCAAGAAGCTTGTCTCCTGGCCTCCAATCAGGGGTCAGCGTTCCACCCCACAGCCCAGGATGTATTGATTTGAACAAGTGACTATGCTCGAACTGCCAGAGACTCCTTATAAAATCAGTATGCCATACCCCAAAAAGGGCAGGGGACCCTCCTTGCTCGTGTTGGTTCTGGCTTCCACATAAAGTTCACATTCAGCTTTACTGAGGACACCGCTGCAGTAAGATGTATTACATCAGTAGTAACCAAGCAATAAATACCACGAACACGTGAGATCAGTACGAATCATTACAATGGAATTGAGAAAGTATTTGGTTTCATTCCAAGTTTTCCCTGTGCCAGGACAAAACATTAGCACATCTTTTCATTGTTTCTATGTTTAATGCTTGGTAAGAGATACTGAATTACAGAAAAAATTTTCAAACCAAAAGAATAAGTGAAAGAACGTGGACAACATGCTTGTCCGGTTCCCAATAAGCAGGGTTATAATTATATCTTAATTTCACAGAAAGTGGCCCTGGCGACATGTTGAAAACAAATTCCAGACACCTAGGTTCATTTGTCCTGGCTCTGGATGCTCAGTGTCTGATTTTCTGCCAGTCAGTTGACTTCTCTTTGTCTTTTTATCACTCATGTGAAATGCAAACAATCACCTTGAGATCCAGGAGTATAAACAAAGATTAATGGATTTGTTATTTTATAATTTGTTAATAATATGTCAGAAATAAGATACCAAACAGAAGGAAAATGATCATACCGTCCTGTGAATATGGGCACTGAGTAGTCTATGGCTTCGTTCTCTTTGTCCTCAGATACCAAATGCTGTTTTGCTCTCTTTGCTTTGGGACTCATCTTATAGGATTGATCTTCAATCATTAAATTGGAATCTTTCAGTCTGAAATAAAAATAGTATTGTTACATTCAGGGAAAAAAAAGCTGTTAAGAAACACTCCAAAATAAGGTTAAAGTACTAAAAAATTTTGCTCTCGTTTGATAAGCAAGAAAATATTTTTAATAACCATGGCTTCAGAGTTATTGAACACATAACTAAATGCACTTTTGACAAACTCATCATTAGAAATATAACACTGATGCCCGTTGATATTAAATCTAGATAGAGAGAATAAACAATATACCTGGTAGTAATGGATATTTAATAGCTTCTTGGTTTGGGACTTGGAGAGTTTGTACACATGGTTTTGGTAGATCCTGAAGTCACTGAGATCAATGAGTAATTCTGAAGATTGTATCTGAACTCATAACCTCTACCTTTCCAAAATTTACAGTCCTGAAATTGTCTGGTCCCCAACCAAAATGTTGGTATGCAAATATATTCAAAGCATTTAAGTCTCTCTACAGAAATTGTAGGGCAGCGTATTGCTCAGTAACCAGTGTTGTGATTCCGACTGCTCTCCTGCACCGCCCCAAGCCATTGAAAGCACAGAGCTCTGTGACCACCATTTAACATAGCACAGATAAATGGACAATGAGTGGAGAGAAAGAAGAGCAAACCAAAGGGAAGGCTTCCCTCCTCACCAGCCTGGGAGTGATTCTGAAGAGTGTGAAGCATATTTGAGGCAGTCATTTTGGGTTCATTTTTAACACGGTTACGAATTGTGTTAACAAAGCTCCAAATACCTCCGTCCTCCTTTCCCAAAGCAACATGTCTCTTAACTCCCATATCTACAGAATATCCTAATTAGCTGTCAGCCTTTCATAAATCCCCAAAGTGTCTATTCATCTGTGTCTCAACATTGCCAGACATTGCCAGAAATCATATGTGAGTCTGCTTCTGGTCTGGAGACTTGTCTACCCAGCATAGGCTTACTGCTTATGTGCACAGATACAGGAGCAGAATTAAGACTCCTGGTTTCTCAGCAAGGATCGTTAGCCCAGACATGTACCACTAACATGGCTAACCTGCTTCCCTTACCCCGGGTAGCTTACTCTGATGTCTCTGCGCAGCATGCTGTATACATATAATCAAAACTCATGCTAGCACTGGGTCCCTGAGAATGTTCCACACGTATAACGTAAGATTACAGATACATACTCGGGCTAATGTTTTCCTTAGGCTGCAGCCCTGCAAAAGAATCAAGCTCCAGAGATGCCACTGACACAAGTCATACCAGGAAGAGTGCTTAATTTCCAAAATATGTGTTAATAATCTATCCATGCGAGACTGTGTGTGTGAGATCACACGAGTACAGTTTCATTCTCCCACCTTTCCTTCCTTCGTTTCTTTGTGCCCGTCCCTTTGCTCAGACGTAGTTCTCTCCCTACCCAGTGCCTGTTAAATCAGTCTCCCATTCTCTAGCTCTCTTAATGGCTTTCCTACTGTCATCTCTTCTTCTCTATCTAGTTCCTTGCCTGAACTTTGCATCCCCTCCCACACCTGCTTTCCAGCCCTCATATCTTTGCTTTGCCACTCCCAGCACTGTCAGTGAGAGTTTCCCTTCCTTTCTATTTAGTCTCCATCTCCTCAGATTCGACTGTATTCGGCTCGCCCGGCATCGCAGAGAGGCAGCCCTCTCCTATGTGCTCCCTGGGTGCCCACTTTAGAGCCACCATCACCGAGCTTACAGCACCACTGCCAAGAAATACTCGGTACAGGGGGTAAAAGCAACTGTGCATCAGTTCTCCTTCCTTCCTCCTCCCCCTGTATCCTGGTTTCCATGTACACAAAAGCACAGCCAGAGAGGGGCTGTGGCACACGCCGCAGCACTGGGGCCAAGGGTTTACCATGTCGGGCACCACTGGGTCAGCCAAGGCACAGACCAATTCTACAGGAGAGAGATGCTGTCTGCTCCAGGGTCTGATGCCAGGCGCTGCCCAGGCAGCCAGGGAGGGAGTCCAAGGGAGGCGGATCCAGCTTTAGGGACAGAAATCCAAGCAGAAAACACTTGGGAACAATCCAGCCAGAGTAAAATAAAAAGGAAGAGACAGAGTGAAACGAGGTATGCAATGGCCTCACTCCTGGGTTGGGCAGCAAAGTGGTACAGTCACTACGGCCAACCACAAATGCATTGGGAGAACTTGTCATCAAATTAGTGTTGAGAAACATCAAAGGCAAAGTATTGTCATTATTTTTCATAATTGAACTATAGTCTGTAAGGAGCTGCAGTTCTTTACTTAGCAGGTGACTTTTATTCCTGTCCTATTTTAAAATGGGACAAACCTGGAATTTTCATTCTGACTGCCACCAGATTTCCTAGGGGCTTTAGGCTGAACCTTTCAGGAGGCCACTTGATTCCTGGTTGTTTCTAGATCGAGAGGGATCACAGTATAATTTGAACTTCAGTTGAAATGTCAAGAAGTTTCTATTTTCATAAAAGTAGATGAAATGTGGTTAAAATTTCAGCTCAAGCACTTTCAGCACCACTAAATCCAGACTAGCTCTTTGTTCATAAAGGAGAATTTGGCTGTCCTGTCAGTTTAGCTTTCAGTTAAGGTCAAGATTACACAATGTAGGAAATTAATGGGGAGTGTATATAGCAGTTCCCATCACTCTCTGCTAGGCCTTTTGTTGACGTCATAGAATCATAGAATCATTTAGGTTGGAAAAGACCTTTAAGGTCATCAAGTCCAACCATTAACCTAGCACTGCCAAGTTCACCGCTAAACCATGCCCCTAAGCACCACATCTACACGTCTTTTAAATACCTCCAGGGATGGTGACTCAACCACTTCCTTGGGCAGCCTGTTCCAATGATTGACAACCCTTGTGGTGAAGAAATTTTTCCAAATATCCAACCTAAACCTCCCTTGGCACAACTTGAGGCCATTTCCTCTTGTCCTATCACCTGTTACTTGGGAGAAGAGACTGACACTTTTTTCCTGTCTTTCACTTATAACTCTCTAAAATTATTTGAAAAAGAAAGAATAATTGCTACAGGTTCTGTTTGTCCGATTGTGATTTTTTTTTAATCAAACACTGCAAGTCTTTGAAGTTGAATATCTCACTTTCATTTTTTCTGCCTTCCATAGCTGGCTTTATGAAAATATCCCCCAAATCCTTCAGATTGATGCCAGAGATCTCCCTCACAAAGCAGCCTGAGAAACAGGGATGGAACTGGGACTTTTATTGAGGAATGATGACTAAGATAAAAACACTGTACATGTACAGCTGATTCCCACTCTCTTCTGTGTTTTCTAACCCACATGTCTCTTGATTGAGAGATGTCTCTCTCACCTTTCACTGCAGCCACCTGATTATTTTCTGGATTACTACTGCTGGATCCTTCATGTTATTACATCCTTTGGTCGACCCTTGTGTGTATGGGCTCAGGACCAGAAAAGCACCTTTCTAGATGCCTTTTCCTCTCTTCTTCTTTCTCTGGAAGGGGTAGCTGCAGCGAGAGTCGTGCTGTCTTCTAAGAGCAAGAGTGGTGTCCCAGTACTTTGTAGTGGTACAGAAGAAGGAACACTCAGCTATCAAAAGCACAGATGATAAATGTGACCTGAATAATGGATCCAGGTGGATCCTGTAATTGTCTGCTGTTCTCAGATTGCTAACACAACACTCTGACCAATTTACTTCAGTCATTTGCTCTCCCAGAAACTTGACCTAGACTAAGCAGTGCCCCATTGAGAAGTGTTTCACTGCGTGGTGCCAGTGGTGCTTTTAGACCAGTTTCCTGTTCCAGTAATGGTCAAGAGCAGGTAAAAACAAAGTTTATGTGGAGAAACACTTCCCTTGATAAATCACTTTGGTTTCAAGCCAAGGCATAGGGACATCCTGAGCCAGAGGTCGCATCCTGGCTGTAGCAGTGAGCTTACAATTTATTTATATGTGAAAAGGGCACTTTAAAACCTGTTTTAATCTTCCACTTTATAATCTCTTTTGTGCTTACTCTGTGTGAAAAATCCTTCCTTGTTCACATCTACACATCTACACATCTTTCACTATTTTATACAGTAACATTACATGCCCACGTTTGCCTGCTGCCCAAGTGAGAGCCCCAGTGTCTTACCTTCTCCAGACAGAAGGTATTCCATGTCTCCCACTACCCTCCTTGATGATAACTGACCCTTTTCTAGTTTCAGTGTGTACTTTTTTAAATGAGATGATCAGAACTGCACCTAGTATTTCAGGTACAAGCATACATTGGATTAACACACTGACACAATATGCTTTCTGTTTTATTTCCACTTTCTCTCACAGCTGTTCCTAAATTTCTAATTGCTTCATGACTACATCAGAGCACCCAGCTGGTGTTTTCAGAGAGGTATCCAGAGTCACTCCAAACTCTTTCATAGAATTGCACTGCATAACCCAAGAGCTGAGATGAATAAATTTGAAGCAGCAGAAAATGTTTCTCCTTTCCAAATCCTCTTATCATTTGCTTCCGTTCAGGCAGAGCTATATGGAGGCTAGTAGAAATGCATATTCAAATGGAGCTCTTTGCATGGCGAAACAAACCGATTGCTTTCTATCATGAGACTTATTTCCCTGTTTTCCTATTTTGTTATTACTATTTCTTCCTGTGCAACACAAAAACCAAACCCTGCCTACAACCATTATTTAGGTAGCCCAAAGGAGGACTCTGCTTTCTTGAACCAGATTCTAAAATCTTGCCCTTTATTTTAAAATGTTCCAACCTTTTACCTGATATGTGGAACAGAATCTCCCTGGAGGAGAAGGAGCAGGGTATCTGTGCTCTCTAGTTTCACAGGGTGGAACAGTACCATGACCTTTTAACAGCTTTCAACCTCATTTGATATGTCCAGCTAGCATACGTTATGTTTTTTTCCAGATCAGATACTATCTGTACTGCCTTATCAAGGTTGGTGACCCAAGCCTACTGTCCTAATTTCTTGATGGTTTTCAGCATGTTAAAATATCAACACCAGCATTTTCCTAGTTTCTCAGTAGAGTCACTGAATTGGGAGTTGGGTGGCTGTAAATGCTAAAGGCACAGACATTGTGCTGCAGAGATGTTAAAGACAGATAGACACTATTAGCTTTTCCCTCTAGCCCAACAGAGGAATGAAAGACAGCAACCATGTGCAAAGACTCTGAAACTCCCAAACAGAGGGTTTGGTTTGATATCTTATTCTCAGATAGAAATATACTTCAATATATTGGCACTGCCCTTGTTTCTGTGCCTGAAGGGACAGGTTTCCCACCCTGCACAAAGACAGTCTATGCCCAGTGGATGTAGAAATGTGTTCTAGGAGTGGACCACAACACCCTATTCCTTAGTTACTCCACCCCTGCATGAAAAGGCACCTGTAAAATCTTTTACAGCTATAGAAAATCATGTATCTTGTCCTTAGCATGCTTGTTACATCTCTCTCTCTCACACTTTATTCCAACAGCAGACAGGGGTGCACTTGGTATACACAATGGCTGTACCAGCTGTACCTGCTGGAGGAGCTCCATTAGCCAAGGGGCATTTTCCAGGCTCTCTTTCTAGCAGCTGCTTCTTTCCTAATACACAATGTTTGAATTTACTCACCATAAAGATGAGAGAGTGGATTGGCAAACCCAGTTACAGGAGAGTCAAAAAGAAAAAAGAAAAAAAAAAAAAGGGATTTTGGGTTTTCATGAGAGCGCTCTTTAAAGCCAGTCTCTAAAGATGAGAAGTGCTCTCTGGTGACTGTATTCATTTTAAGTTGCTGACAGATTTGTCACAGGCCCAGGCAATATTGCTGGCAATAACCACGCTGTTCCCTAACAGCTTCCACAACAAATTTTTTAAAGGGGAATTGTTTCCACATAACAGGTCTCATTAAAACAATTTCCATGCTTGGCCATGACGTTTGGAAGCCACCTTCATAACTCTCACCTATAATAAAGCAACAGATGAGCAGTGCCAGCAGGGATCTCGAGATCACAGCCTTCTCATGTTTCTTAAAGTGTGTTATTTACTCAGCCCTGTCCTGAGCCTGGTTACAATATTGCTCAGAACAGCATTCACTTTTACTGTCTGGCAGTGTAATTAATTGCAAGTTAGTAAGGCATCTCTCCTCTGTTTGTTTGGTTCACCTGAATTATGCCATATCTTCTTTGCTGTTTCTCCTGATCTGCAAATTGTATGCAACTGCCTGAGCCACACCAATAACTTGCATTTTCTCTCTAAGCAAGTCTCTGGTCCATTTGGTGGCCAATAACCAGTCCGTGACACAATGGGATTATCTGATGCTGCTGGCCAGGAAAATAACACATGGAAAAGCAGTGAAAGTTTGAGGAAAAACAAATGATTGAGCTTCCAAAAAAAGAGGTAAGTGGGTTTAATCCAGCAGTCCCATTTGACAGGCCTGTAGTGCTATAAGCAGCTTTGGCAGACCTGACTCAGAAGTTTCTCAGAAGCACATAAAGGATGGACCAGTGCCATGAGAAGAATATTCTCCCACAGGAGCCAACTTGCCCACGCCAGCAGCCCCCAAGGACGGCACAGGGAAGAGGATGGGTGGCTTTTGGGAGAGAGCTGCCACCCCTCGCCTGTACAGACCCTGCGTGCTCCTCGAGGGAAGAAGCACACCCCGCTCCTCCTGGCTCTGCAGAGGCCAAAGAAGCAACATTTAGCTACAGATGGCCCCACGAGCTGGTAGAGAGGGTTAGGTGTGAAGCGGCAACCTTTACACGGTGAGACTCGCTTTCTTTTAGGAGCCCAGGGTTTTGCAGCTTTGGCAAACCGTAACCAGCAAATCTGCAAGCAAGTATTTGCTCTTGGTTTTGCCAGTTTCCATTTCTCTCCTTTTACTTCTTCAAGCTGTCACGGTGTGAAGATGACTTGAAAGGTGGGGAAGAGACAGCCCACTTGCAAACGAAGCCTTTTTTGTCCCAATGAAAAAGCAATGAAAAAGCAAGCTGCAGCTCCTTTACGCTATCTATGTCCATGCTTTGGGCATGTTTTCCACTCAAGTGAGGCTCCAACGTCAGAGAATCGGATTCAGGCCTTAGTCCTTCTCCACTGTTTTCCCATGATAAATTCCTCACATAACATTAAGTGCATGTTAACACTGTTGCTTTATGAACACTCTCTTCTGTACAGTGGCTACAGAAAAGGATGAGACAAATTTTGCAAGTATAGTAAAGTTCAGCAGAAGCTACTTTAGATAAAAATAAGTGACCTGACGAAAAGCTTAGTATTTGAATAGTATACTTTTCCTGTTGGGCTCAATGGGTTTTATCCACAAAACTATACCTGTTATACATAAATGTAGATTTGATGTTAAAAGCCAGTGATATGCAATAATCAATTGTTAGCTGAAGACTTTTATCTGGAATTCAGGGCCCTTCCTACTTTTTGAAAATTGAAAGTTTTTGAAGACTTCTTTTCTTTTTTCTTTTTTTTTTTTTTTGCTACACCATTTCATACAGATGAAATCAGAAAGTCTTTGATTTGCCCAATTTATTTTAGTAACACTTTTTGTCTCTACATTATCCCTTGAAGTGTTTTGGGCTATCTGGCTATAGTACAAACTTGGAAAGAATTACTTTAAATTGGCATGACATTTAACCATATAGTTGCAGTATTTGTTTTACTTTATCTTTTGCAGATTGCAGCAAAATGGGCTGCAAAAACCAAATAATTACCAACATAGAGGCCATAGTAACCATAAAATTAGGTTAAATACTGAGATTATAATTCAGAACCATATTCTCTCATGTATTAATTAAGTTTTGTGCAAGAGAGATTTAAATCGCGTAGGTCTAATTTCCTGAGTCCTAGCTTACATAGCAGCACTAAATTTCTCAAACCTCCAATACAAGGACAGGATCACAGAAAAAAAAAAAAAAAAAACCAAAATAAGTTACAGCCAAGATATTCTTATCTCTGCTTATCAGGATAGCATATCAATCTGGTGGCAACTCTTGTACTACAGAGTAGCTTGGAAGTATCATCAAATATACTATTTTAAAACAAAAGCTATTATCTCAAACAAAACCTCAGGAAACCTGGAAATGTTTTAAGTTCTCTCACAATTAAGCAATTCTATTTCCTTTAATATTACTTTGCTGACGTTAAGAGTTCTTCTTGGTGAGAATATACAAGCTTCAGAAGAAACTCATCTGACAAACCAGAGTAACTGGGACTCGGAAGCAGGCTTTTTACAATCACTTTTTGCAACTTCCGAGAATGTTCTCATTTCTTATGAGAACATTTTCTATAAGAAGAAGGAGGCTTTGGGTTAGGGTCAGCAACAGCATGTAGGCACAGCTGCATCACTGCAGAAATTTGGAATATCTTCCCCTACTCAACCCTCTCCGGAAACATAACCCTCAGTCCCAGCATCTCCAGTTTGCTTCCCTTCATTAGCAGGTTATAAATTAGCTTCTCACTGCTTCCCTCAGTGGTTAAGTATTTGCACAAATGAAATTGTTTCAACAGCAAAGACTGGATATCACTCAGCCCAAGACAGTCAAGTAGTCAAGTCACTCCCCTGAGCTCTGACAGCCTGAGGTTCAAATAGAGACTTGACCCTGAATTTCCTGAAACCAAGTGAAGGCTCTAATCACAAGGTATTGTTTACTGCTGTACAGGTAGTCTTTCCCTCAGTGGTTTTGGCAAAAATTCACTCTTTATCCACAATCCTTGGAGGATATTCAGTTTTCAAAACTTAAATTTTCTGATGGACAAGTCTTGATCAGTTGTACTAATAATGCTCTACATTTTATATTAATAGAACAGTGAGCAGATGTTTTGGGCTATAATTTGTTGATCATTCCCTATATTGCTAACAGCTGCTCTAATCTTACTTTAATACTCCCCTAATTTCTGTAAATCTCTGAGATACATACAAATAATGTGAGGCTATAATATCTAAAATATTCTGCTAATGTAATTGCTTGAACAATATTTATTATCTTACTTAAACAAAAAACATGGTAGCTAAGCATAGCTGCTCTTCTAATGCAAGATGAACACTCTAGGGTATTCCTACTTTGGAAATAGTATGCCTCAACCAATATACAGTGTGAAAATTTC
This sequence comes from Grus americana, assembly GCF_028858705.1. Classification (NCBI taxonomy): domain Eukaryota; kingdom Metazoa; phylum Chordata; class Aves; order Gruiformes; family Gruidae; genus Grus; species Grus americana. The sequence goes on from NC_072853.1 coordinate 54,010,900, forward strand.
AATTTCTTGAATCACTCAGCATAAAAGTGAAACCATTAGGCCAAACAAGAATTGTTTAATGATATATGGACATGCTAGTTCAAGCTTGCATGAACTGCCCTAAGTTCTTTTACTTCTCTAACCTGGCCAGATAAGACCCAGCCTCAAACCAAATGTTATCTCAACATAGCATATTAAATTCAGCTGTACTAATATAGCTAAACAACTTGGAAGGAGAGGTGGCTCATGCCTATCCAGTTTGGAGCATGAATATGTCATCATTCAGCCACATCAGCATTGCCAGTGTTGTTCTTATGCCCATCCAACCGTCACATATGAATTACTCCAACAAACTAAGCTGACTACAGTCATTCCCATTGCCAAAGCCAAAGGAAAACACCAAGCCTGGAAAATACATTAACACCAAGTTACAGAGAGAATTTCTGTGGAAGAGGAGGAGGGTTTTGCCATTGATTTCAATGAAAGGTGGCTGGACAGTTTTGTTTCAAATATTGTTTCAAAGACAGATTTACTTACCCGAGACTGTAGGCTTCAGATCCCAGCCTGTAGGCTGCAGCCAGCTTGTTGATGGATTCAGATCCATGACTGTAGGCAGCTGAGCTCTTGCTGAGGGATTCAGAATCAAGACTGTAGGCAGCAGATCTTTTACTTCGTGCAGCAGAGTGATCATAGGCTGTAGATCCATAGCTGTAGGCTGCTGACTCAAGGTCATAGGCTGAAGAACCATGACTATATGCTGCTGAAGAGTCAAGGCTGAAGTCTGCTGCAGATGCATGGCGATAGGCTGCAGAGCCCCTAGCGTAGGCTGTAGATCCTTGAGCATAGACGGCAGATTTGCCCTTTGTTTCCTTTTGGTACTGGCTTACAGTGGACTGCAGTGCTTTATGGCGGTACGCACGGTCATAGTGCTCATGGTGTCTTTGGTAGAAAGGTAAAGACATCATGGGTGTCTTCTAAGTTTGCTTTTTACTGCACGTTTCTGAATGTTAATAAACAGGACAGTGTCTGAAAAAGAACAGATCAAACATAAGGACTATTGTCAAAGAACTACTGAGTTAGCATATAAATAATACACAGCTTAATACAAACTAACACAGAGCTTAAAACTTCAACCATCAAGTGCAATGAATTTAGCATTATCTTTTTATGACATGTTTTAGACTTTAAGATAGGGTTGTATTTAAGTTTCAAAACACTCATGTATCATTCATCATGACCAGAAAGCCTTGCACTGCTGTGTCCATTCATTTGTAGTTGGCCTCTGTGTTACTGCAAACTATTCAAGTTTTACCTGTTCAACTTCTCTACTCATTACTGTGAACTAATGAAATTTTATGTGCTCAACTTTTTCAGACATACTGTAAATATTTTTGTTAAATTATAAAAGAGAGAGTAAAGTAATAAATTATTTTAAAAGGCATGAGGAATTCCAACAAGGCTATATAAGCTGAAATAAAAATATATGAACATTCAATTCATTTTTGTAATCCAATTTTCAGATTGAATTTAATATTCTCTTTAATATTTTAACAGTGAATTAAAAAGATTAAGATTGAGAGAGATGTCACTTTTTCTGTAAACATGCATTACATGGGTTATTTTGTATGTGATACCAGAGATCCATTTAAAATGGCTTGTCATACTTTTACAGTTTAACGAGGGATGCAGTCTGTATGCAATGAGTAAAATAATATCATGACCCTTTTTTTTAACCTATAATGTCCTGTTGAAGATCATCAAGGAACTTCCTCCAGACGACAGCCCCATCTAAGCTTTTGTCTGCACAGTCATCAGTAGTTTGTCTTGCAGTCGCTCGTAGTAGGAAATTTGATCAGGTGAGAGGTAGTTCCCCTCTCAAATTGGGATGAGGGTTGAGTGCAGAAAGGATTTCCCTTGGGGTTTTTTTAAGCTGGCAATTCAGTCTTTATTTTCTTATTGTTTTATTTTGCTGTCGTTAAAATTGACTTTTTATTCTTTGGTATGCAAGCTTGCCTCTACCAATCCCTATGGTGACCTACCTTTCTCTTATCACTGGTGATTAGGCTTACAACACTGCTAGGATTGGCCCTAAAAAGGTACATGATTATGAACAGAAATGAGCTACAGCTGGTAAACATTTAGAAGAATTTAAAGAAGATCCAGTGATGAGAGATGTTTGTTATTGGGGTTTTTTTTAATTTCAATCACAACAATGGGAATCTTGTTCTGCTTCTGGTTTTGTTCGTGTTAATGAACAATGATCTGATGTTTTGACATAAAACACACTTACAGAGCTGGAGTGTAATCATGATTTCATGAAAATCAAGATATTTTTTCCCTGGTCTTTATGCTTCCTAGATTTCAGTCCTTGGCTTTTTCTTTAGTATTTGGTTCTGATAGCAAGTCAACGAATCACAAACTATTCTCTCTGGTAACTGCTCAGGTACCTACCATGACTAAGGCAAATTATGGGGGGGGGGGGGGGGAAAAACCCACCCAAAAATGTTAGTCTATTGTTCTCTAAGGCAAAAATTGATGTTCCTTTATAATTCCCTTATTCCTCCTGCTGGGTATTTTTTCATGTAAGTCTAAAGAATGCAATTATTCTGTCTAGTATCCTTGTTTCTAATACCTATCAATATTTTCTGTTATTTATTTCATTTTGTTAGCTTCTGGTGGTACGTAGTTCCTCTTAATTTCCCTAGTTTCAGATTTCTTCTCCATTTTTCTTCATTGCTTTCTCTCCCAGCTCTGCAGAGCTAGGTTTAGGGTTTGCAAGCCATTGTGATCTCTGCTGAGCAAAGTTAGGGTGTACAGATGAGTATTGTCTTACACAGTGAAAGGGAGAGAAGATGAGAACATCCTGTTTCCCTTCTGTAGAGTACTACAGTTGTCTCCCTTTGGCTTCACCATCTTTATTTGCAGCGTTGGCTAGCTTCTGCATGGATACAACAGCCACAAGGCTAGCAGCTATTCAGCCCTGTTGCTCAGGGATTCCCAAAACCTTCCAGGCTTCAAAGGAAGGAAGGTGATCCGAAAGTATAAAGCACTGCATGCGATACCCATTAAGGAGAAGCTAAATGAGACATTTCATATACATCTTACCAGAGCAAAAGAACAAGCAGTGGTCTTAAAGTCAGCATGTTTAAAATGTATAAAACCAACCTTTTTCTTCCAAACATAAAAGGTCTGGAGCTCACTGTCCTCAGGAGTAAGCAGAGATCTATGAGAGGAGTAAGAACTAAGGCAGTAAGGCAGGAGCTGAGCACGAACTCAGGTCTCCTGGTTCACATCAAAGGCCAACTCTGACTCACGCCATCTAAGAGGAAACTCCTTTCATAGGTATTTTATCACACTATGAGTTATGTTTTATATTTCATCTGAAACATCAAGCATTGCTCACAGGTCAGGATCAGATAGTTACACTAGTCTGATCAGATACAGTAGTCTGACGCTATCAGAGACGACAAGAAACTCTGAACCTTGTAAGGATTTTGCTTCTGTTCGGGGAACTGTCTGATTATCAGATTGACTCTCATCTTTCAAGTTTTATAAAATCAATGCTACCTGCACCTACTTAGTTTGTGTCCACTAATCAGCCCCCTTTAGTGTGAGGACAACACTCCCTCTCAGGATCTGTGTATCATTTCATAATTGCAGAGCTTGGCCTAAAAATATTAATGGCCATAGTTAGATGAATATGCAGATTTTGGAACTATATGTTAGCAGCTGTTGAACTGAATTTTCGAAGTTACTACAGAGCAGACAGATGTACTTGTTCATAGGTTGTAGCTACACATTAAAGGAAGTGATTTTATTGGCATTGCCTCTTCCACTGTTTACCAGTCTGTGTAATTCTTTAAAGATCTATTCCATCAATCAGTGAAAATAGTGAAATAGATAAAAACCAGAAACTTTTGCAAGCAGGGAAAAAAAATGATAACATCTCCTTCAGCTCAGTCAATGGCTTTGCAAATCACAAGACATGCTATGCAACTAGAAAATATTTAGATGATTTACACATTCTCTAAGCCCAAAGGAGGTTACATGACAAATTCCTCCTGTATCTCAGTAAGCCACGCTTCATTTGAGAGTACTGTGACAATATGCAAGCATAATTGTGTTGATAATAAGTGAACCGTTGCATTACTTCGCTTTGTCTCACAGCTAAACCTCAGGCGTCTTCAGTTCATGTCCACAAGTCCCTCAAATAACTGCTGAGCTGAGAATAAAGAGAGCTACTATCAACTTGGCATTGCAGATTCAGATTAAAAATAATTGAACACATAAAATCTTCTGTCATAAAGGAACACTTACCAGGGCCCAAATGATCAGCAGCAAATGAAATAGCTCTCAAGTGGATGAATAGCAGAAAAATACAGCAAGGATGAAGCCAGCAAAGAAAGAGGTAGTCAGGACAAGGGGTAAGGACTGGACTTCAAGGTCCAGAACAAAAATAATGCCTGCAGTCAGTGGAATGTCAGAGCCCCAGTCCAGACCTTTTATGGCCAGGGGGGCGATAAATATAGCATCGAAGAGGGAGAGAGACAGATACCGATACCCTGTGCTATCTCTGTGCAAAGACACGATGACAGAAGCTTCAAACCGAGAGTTCTCCCTTTTAAGTACCTTCACTAAATTCAGTATAAAATCAGCATTCCAATTCAAAATTATTTCTAGGATTTTTTCCTTAGTTGAATCAGATTAAGAAGAGGGAAAAAAATAATGTATTGTGTCATGAACCAGAAAGTAGGAAAGATCAGTCTCTGTATTGACCTTTGCCATGGTACAAGAATATGAGTGTTTTATGGGTTCCTTTCCTTTTTTTAATGCCAAGTCACAGTGCATGTAATGTAGATATTTCAGCTTAATGACAGACAACCTAGAGAAGCAGCAGCAAAACTCTATGAAGCCATACAATGTGTTACAATTCAATAAAAATATACTTTCTTTGTTCTGTTGACAAGGTGTTACATTTTTATCATCTTATTTAAGATAAAGTACTACATTCAGAACATGACCTCATGAGGCATTTAAGTAGATATAAACAATGCAGCTCAAAGACTCAACTTTTTGTTTCTAAATTAAACAATATTACTTCTAGGGATAATGAAATGGGCTTGTCTTCTTTCATTTTGGTCACAGCATTTTGGCAAGCAAATGTACAATCAGTGCAGCTGAACATCAGAACAATTTCTGTGATCTGAGGTTTAATGTGTGGAATGCACTGTGACTTCATTGTAAATACGGATTTTGCTCTGCACTGTACATTTAACTTTCAATACAAGTGATTAATCCACTTTATTTTGTGCATTGACAGAAATACTAACCCTCTCAGTTCTGCTATAGCCACTTCCCACCACACTCCCATTTCCACACAGCCGGGAACTTTCCAGCTCCGCTCTTCTGCTGAGGCCTTCCCCCTTGTGCTGGTTTTGGCTGGGATAGAGTTAATTATCTTCACAGTAGCTAGTATGGGGCTGTGTTTTGGACTTGTGCTGGAAACAGCGTTGATAATATAGAGAAGTTTTTGTTACATAGAGGCGTTTTTTGTTATCCCTGAGCAGTGCTCACACAGAGCCAAGGCCTTTTCTGCTCCTCACCCCACCCCACCAGCGAGCAGGCAGGGGGTGCACAAGGAGTTGGGAGGGGACACAGCCGGGACAGCTGACCCCAACTGACCAAAGGGATATTCCATACCATATGACAGCACGTTCAGTGTATAAGGGGCTGGGGGAAGAAGCGGCGGGGGGGACATTCAGAGTGATGGCGTTTGTCTTCCCAAGTCCCTGTTACACTTGATGGAGCCCTGCTTTCCTGGGGATGGCTGAACACCTGCCTGCCCATGGGGAGTGGGGAATGAATTCCTGGTTTTGCTTTGCTTGCGTGCGTGGCTTTTGCTTTACCTATTAAACTGTCTTCATCTCAACCCACGAGTTTTCTCACTTTCACTCTTCTGATTCTCCCCCTCAATCCCGCTGTGGGGCAGTGAGCGAGCAGCTGCGTGGGGCTCAGCTGCCGGCTGGGCAAAACCACGACATCCCTTACGGGTAGAACCACCAGCAGAAGGTCCGGATGAAGCCAGTGGGTCCCAGGCTTTTCTGTACAATGGCTCACCGGTATCTTCTTCTTCTTCACTTGCCTTGATTCTATCTGAAATCTCTCCATTCTCTCCACTAGCTACTTGTTCCCTGTGGAGCCTCCACCTCCTGCCTGATGCTACGCCATGGAGTGAGTTCACGTGCCTCCTCATCTCCCACACTGGGAGCTGCTCAGCTACACTAACCATATGGGCTCTTGGTCTTTGCTCCCGAGCACAGGAGGTATGGCCAGCGAAGAGTTGTGCAGTCACAGGAACTGCATCTTGGCTTAGGAAACTGGCCAGACCTGCAACAGACAGAATGAAAAATGGAAATCCTAATATAACCTTTTCTTCCCCAGAATTCTGTGCCAATGGCAGTATGGCTGAGCTGTAGAATCTGGGCTATAATACGCATTTTTAATTAGAGAAGGTAGGGGCCTTAGTGGATGGACTCCTGGATTCTATTACAGATTCCTGACCCACTCCTTCACTGTGGATCATTTGCACTGACATACTAAAATACTTAATGACATGGAAATTGCTTTTGAAAATTTCAGAGAGAAATGTAGAAAAGAAAACAATTAAACATCTTGCTTCTCTGCTCTCATTGCAATATAATTTGTATAGATCACAGGTGGGATATAAAAATCTAAACAACATTTTCAGTGTTTTTCTGGGTATAATGGCACTACCAAGACCAATACAGTTGTCAAATTCTGTGCTGGCTTTGTTTATTCTGTAAATAAAATGGAGATAGGGTGTAACAGCAAAATCTTTTGGGTTCTTTCATTATTTTGGCACTGAAATTTACACACTTTTATCTGGCTTTAAAATGAGATAATATCCACAGATAATTTTAAACCACTTAACTCCTATCTGAATATCAAAGTACATTTTTCGAACTACTTGGAGCTCTGTAAGTCTCAGAATCCCTGCAGCACTGTGTATCCACATGTATTTAGTCACATTGGTCCTGGGAGACAAAGTCTTTAGAAATGTTAGTTCTGTCTTCTGCTAATTAGAATTACATAGTGCCAGAGACTAGCTTGTTTTCCTGAACGGGAAAGCTGGAAGATTAATTCAGAACTTGACACAGCGGAGAAAATAGCTTTCTTCTAGACTGTTTGTCCATTGATGTTTTAAGAGCTACAGCATCCTGTAGCTGTGGGTATTAGTCAAATTCCACAGCGTCCAAGTCTATCTCTTTCACTACAGTAGAGTCCTAAATAAAACCAGCAAACATTGTTTTTTTATATAACAGGGGTTTTGGGTATGTGTATTGTCTTCCAGAATTTACTTCCAAACTTGGGTCCAATTTTCTGAATGGATTCTCAAAAAAAATGACATTTTTCTCCAGAAAAAAAAAAAAATCACTTTAGGAAAATGTGCTATTCTCCATTATACCCTAACTAGCTATCTTCATAACCTACTGAAGACAAAGAAGATCTGTGTTCCCTTACCTTCACCCATGGGAAGGTCTTAATCTCCAGGTAAAGTCAATCTCTGTTTCTGTTACTTCTCTGCATCGCTTTGAGTACATGTATTTCACATGGAGTCAGACTTGTAACAGAAGGGACTAGGAGCAGCCTGCCACAACTTGAGAGTTTGGCCTCAATAGCATGCAAAGGTAGGGGGAAATAATTTAGGTATGAATGAACCAACACCGGTGCAATGTTTTTCATGAGGAATGCTGAACATTACTGCTTGTTTTGCATCGGGGGGTGCTGACCCATTATGATCCCAGTAAGAAAGGCACTCAGACTCTGGAAGGTATTAGTCAAAAGGAATGTATTAGAGCTAACACTATAAGAAAATAGTATAGATAGTCTTACATCTCTTTATATGCTGGGAACTCCAAGCGGTGTAGGATCAAACAGGACTCCAACCCATGTGCCGCACATCTTACAGACCCTGTCAGGAGAAGGGGATCCCCCATTTCAGTCATATGAGCTATTATAGGATTTCCTTACAAGAAAACAACTCCATTTATCATTTCTACTGTCAAACAGAAAGGATGTTCACAAGAGAACTTCTCGCTGCATGTGCTGGATACAGGCAAGGCCACCGCAGGTGGTGTAACCGCTGGTACCGAGCGGGAGCTGCCTGCAGGATCCTCTGTCCAATTAGTTGGCAAAGTTAAACCTGCAGCCGAGGGATGTGTGCTGCACAACGCAGCCTGAAGGCCACGCCGTACCCGCAGCGCAGCCTGGCACGGCATGGCACAGCACAGGCCTGGGCGTGCTCACGTTAGCTACCGTGCAGATCGCTGGCTCCTCCATGTACAGAGGTGTCTGGTCAGGACGACCGCACGGCTCCACCTCTGGTCCCAGGTTCCTCACTGCCAACGTGTGCACAGGAGAGAGCAGTCCACGCTCCTTCTTTCTGCCTGCTGACAGGCAATGATGGAAAATTATTTTTTTTTTGTAAATTTAGCAAAGCCCATCTGTACCTGTCCTGCTTGAAGCTATCTTTCTACACCATGGGTGGCCAGAGCCATACATAGTACTCCAGAGGAAGTTTCATTAGAGACCATTACTCTCATACTGTGACACATTTCTGTCTCTGCTGGAAAAAGAAAATCCTCAAATTTCAGCATTGGTCTTTTTCACACATACATTACATTGGCGGCTCACAGTCATCCTGATCGATTAACATCTTCGGATCTCTTTAGTTCTCTGTCACTTCCAGCTGAGACAATCTAATGACATCTTGCATCTTATGACCTTACACTTTGTACTACTGAATTTCATCTCTATCATTCTAAGCCTTAGTCCTATATAATATTCTAATCCTTCCTTGCAGGACAGATGCCCCTTTATGTTATGCAGTCAGCACATTACTTTGGCACCTTCCTATTTTTTTTATAAGATCACCAGCAAAAACATTAAATATTGCTCCCAAGACCATTCCTAAAATATCCGCCCTGATTCTTCGCTTCTCAACAAAACCTGGTATTGCTTGTCTAGCCCTTGAGCTAGTGTAGGGCTTGTCTGCCCTGCAACTCTTGTTTAAATTGTCCATTTTAACTAACAATTTTGTAGGTGGTAGGGTATCAAATCCAGATGGACTCAAGTAGTTGCATTTCTATTGTTTCAAAAATGATTTATCATGTTATATTAAAAAAAAAGGTTACTTGATCTGTTCTTCTTGATTTTGTTCTTGCTTTAGATGGGTTAGATGATTTATTCATACTGAGCACATTCTATCCAGATTTCCATTTTCTTCCAAATCTTTGATAACTTTCATCAAAATCCATTTTAAAGCAAATTATTTCCAAAGGCCTTTCAAAGTAGTGACTGTTGGTTCCTAGATTGATTTTTCATTATACAGAAATATTTGTCTTACCATTATTAGTAACATTTATTCTGCAGTGCCTCTCTGGGAACTGGAAGTGTCCTATAACAAATCAGTTGCTGGCAGCATTTATTTTCCTTTGTAACATTTTAAAAATTTCTGTTCATATTAAAACCTCACCCTGAGAGTCTATAGCAGAGTGCTAGAGCTATTTCAACAGAAAATTCTTATCATAGTATCTCTTGTCATTTTAAATGACATGCTAAAACAGATGGATGCTAAATGTTGTCCTACACTGTATCTGTCAATCTTTTCTCAACACCACAGATCCTTCAATACCTTTATTCCAATAACAATGGATAGTTTCTGTTATCCTCACTCTATTTAGCTTTGCACCTTGCACTAGAAGTGGAATTTGCCCCTTTGTCTGTATTCCTTAGCAGCTGCTAGTGCCAAGACCAGTTTAACCACACAGCATATCTTTGGGAAAAATATGCTACCGTGGAGGACTTATTGTCCAAAATGTGATGCTGTTCTGGTCTCTCTAAACCAGTTGTTGCTTTAGAACTGATATCATGGCCCCATAATGAAGGGAGGCCACATAACAAGGCTCACAGAGTCAGTGGGCAGAGATATTTTATGCTTTTCGTTCAGCAACCTGAGGATATTTGCCCATGAAGCTGAGATCATTGTAAATTGCTTCTTGTCTAAGATTTATTGTGTCCTATGCACATACTGTCATGGGAAGTTTGTCAGAAATGCTCAGGATGCACTGCAGCTCAGGTAGGTATAACTGAAAGGCTCTAAGTACCATTCTCAAGATAAATTAACAGCCTCTTAGGTCTAAGTCTTGCAGTCTTGGGATTTGATTCTCTACTGCCTTCCTTGCAGCATTTATACCTGTGGAACATCAGTCAGGACAAGACTGGCACAAAAATGCTTCCATATACTTCAACTTACATCTGTTTTACGCAGATGTTCACCAACATGAACAGGAAAGCTGTCAGGAAACGGAACATTTTATCTTTGTATGGGTTAAGTTAGACACAGACAAAAATCCCAAATCATTGAAGATACATCTTTTGCCTCTGGAAAAGGCTGGCACCTGGCAGCTCCTCAGGTTGCCTTTACTATTGGAGATACACATTTCAGCAATATAGGAGGGGAACTTCTTAATTTATCAATACCTCACCGAGTCATTTCTGAATGTCAAATGAAGAGCTGTCATCCTGGAGTATCAACTCAATATTTGAAGTGATGAGTATGTCTTTGCTCCCCAGCCAGAAAGCCAACAAATTTTGTGTTTAGTTTGGCTGCCTTCAGTTGCCTGTCACAGTAGGAGTAGCAGCAGCAAGCCTATTCATAGATCAGCTGTTCCTGAGATACTATGAACAACAGTCTTGGAAAGACCGGCCAAAACACTTTGACACACGACTGCTGAAGGACCAGAGAGGTGCTCCAACCCCAGATAACACAAAGCCAGGAAACTTGACTGAGGTATAATATTTGACCTCTTGCCATTTAGTTATGCACCTTTTAGAAGCAGATAATATACTTCAAAATTATGAGTTCAGTAGTTTGACCAAGATATTGGCCAAACAGCGGTGACCAGTGCCTGAGGCTGGGGCTGCCCCGGTGCCCCTGGGTTGCCCTGCTCCTGGCCAGGGCGGTGGGATGGGTCCTGGCTGTCAGGCCCTGCCCTGATGGACCCCATGGGCAGCCTCCTTGGCCCCCGGGGAGCCGTGGACACTTAAACAGTGACTTTGTATTGATTGTCTTCCCCTTTCCTGTTATCAAAAGTGTTTAACTAAATGCACCATTTCCTTACAAAGAAAATAAATGGTAGATATCATCTCACTCAGATTTAAGCCACCATTGCACATGAAACAATTGCCTCGGGTATTACAATAATCCCTACCACAATCATTCAGGCATAGATACACAAATTTAACACCTAGTACGCAATAACAACTTTCATCTTCCTTGTCCTCGCATTGATTGATGAAATACTTCTGAATCAATCAAATGCTTCCACTAAAGGAAAGGATAGTGGCAGTGTATTAATAAAAAAGAAAAAAAAATTAGTTTTACCTATCACACTTGGAAATTATTTCCAGTATAATAATTAAGCTGAACAAAGTTTCAAAGAAAAGTTGCACCAGAAATTTACAAATTGATTGCTCTAATCAATACTCCCTGCAGGACAAAACCATCAAATTTAAAATAATCCACATTGATTATGAGTGAAAAAACTCTTCCAGAAGTTGAGGACATAATACAAAAAGACCTGGTGAAGACAAAGAGGGTAAAATAGACTGAAGCTTAGTATTTGAAGAGAAGGAGACACAATGAAGAAAAGAAGGAACTGAGATTAGAAGGATCTGATGAGTGAAGGCACAAGTCAGAGATAATTCTGGTGATTATTTGCCATGTGTGATTTAGCTTTAAATGAAGTAGTTCAAACACCAACAGCATAAGTTGCAGCAGCAAATGCTTTTGAGAGAACTGCCAAACCCATCAGGACTTTTTACAAATATTTAGACAATTAATCAAATTATTTGAATAGTTTTTTCCAGTCACTTAAAACCTCCTATAGCTGAGGGCTTCAGGCTGCAGTGCAATCATATTCCATGAGGGCAGCAGTGTATTTAACTTTGAAATGGATCAATTCTGATTTTTGTGTGGTAGGCTGGTGCTCTCATTTCTCAGTCCATGCTGTAGGATGAGTTTCCTACATTTTTGAGCAAGCTCAAGTTTGGAGTCTCAATAACGGGGACCAGCATCAGCTAAAAAATGATGCTTCAAAGACTAGAGAACATATGAATTTGCAGATCAAGATCAGTCCAGTTTCCTGACTGACACTGGTCAGCACTAGATGGTTCAGGAAAAAATACAAAAAAATCACACAGTGGAGAAGTTTGCAATATCCTTTCCAAGTGGATGTTTCACCTTAACATTTGTTCTTTATCAGTTATTTTATGATCTTATAACTCATGTGACTTAAAGGAGAAGTTGGAATGGTTTTAAAATGTCCTTTATTTAAATAAATTGAGATTTGGAATACCTTTTTATAGTATTCATCATTCAGTATAATGCTAGTCCTACAGAGGAGAGCTCAACCTTTACTGACTCTCTGAAAATCAACTTGGATTTGGTTGCTTTATAAGCTGTTGAAAGTTAATAGTTCCCATCTGTCTTTTTCTCGCTATAGCTTATTCCTGGCTTTCTACCAGAAGCTGTCAATGTCCTGTTAGCACGTCCATGCCTCTTCCTCTGAAATCTCCTTCAGCAGGACATGCCAGCAAGGTGGCAGCAGTCTTCCCCCACCACCACCCCCCAGCAACTGGTAAGGAGCTGAGGGCCACTGCCTTGTTTCTAATGACTGGGATTCACAACCCACACAAAGCTCAGCATAGGACCTTTTCACCTGCTATTTACTGAGTTTTTCAGTCAGCCCTGATCTCAGCACTGCTGCAGATGTACAGCTAGCTCAAATGAACTGGGTTGTTCAAAGTTCTGTCAGATATATGTCTAGATGATGGCTGTGTGGACAAATCATTAATTATTTTTTCAGCGCAAGAACTTGAGGTCATCAAGGCTCTGTTAAAACACAGATGATGTTACACAGTGAGGCATATTGCGACTGCACACAGAGTGCTATTAAGTCAAGGCTGTGCTTATACAGCCTTAATTCTGTCTGTGTCTGGATATGTGTTTGTACTTTCTACCACTTCTCCCAGTACACAGCATGTCCACATTACTTGGATGTGGATGCACATTGATCACCTGCTCCCTTGCTCTTCTTCTTGTGCTATTCTTAAAAATTCTACTGTTTTTTACTTCTCATCTACAAATTTTCACTTTGAACCGCCATTCTGCATGCTGATGTTGCTTATCACGATTTGAGGCAAAATACTAAACCATGATATTTGGCATGCCTTATTTGGTCTTAGAAATATATATATATTTCTGTGGATGATTTCTACCTGGACTTTAGTAAAGCCTTTGGCACCATTTCCCACAGCATTCTCCTGCTGAAACCAGCTGCTCATGGCTTGGATGGGCGTACTCTTTGCTGGGTAAAACACTGACTGGGTGGCCAGACCCAAAGAGTTGTGGTGAATGGAGTTAAATCCAGTTGGTGGCTGGTCACAAGTGGTGTTCCCCAGGGCTCAGTATTGGGGCCAGTTCTGTTTAATATTTTTATCAGTGATCTGGACGTGGGCATTGAGTGCACCCTCAGTCAGTTTGCAGACATCACCAAGTCAGGCAGGACTGTTGATCTGCTGGGGGGCAGGAAGGCTCTACAGAGGGATCTGGACAGGCTGGATCAATGGGTCAAGGCCAACTGTCTGAGGTTCAACAAGGCTCGGTGCCAGGTCCTGCACTTGGGTCACAACAACCCCAGGCAACGCTACAGGCTTGGGGAAGAGCAGCTGGAAAGCTGCCCATCGGAAAAGGAACTTGGGGTGTTGGTCGGCAGCTGGCTGAGTATGAGCCAGCAGTGTGCCCAGGTGGCCAAGAAGGCCAACAGCATCCTGGCTTGTATCAGGAATAGTGTGGCCAGCAGGACTAGGGAAGTGATCGTCCCCCTGTACTCAGCTCTGGTGAGGCTGCACCTCGAGTCCTGTGTTCAGATTTGAGCCCCTCACTACAAGAAAGACATTGAGGTGCTGGAGCATGTCAAGAGAAGAGCAATGAAGCTGGTGAAGGGTCTGGAGCACGAGTCTTATGAGGAGCGGCTGAGGGAACTGGGGTTGTTTAGCCTGGAGAAAAGGAGGCTGAGGGGAGACCTTATTGCTCTCTACAACTCCCTGAAAGGAGGTTGTAGCCAGGTGGGTGTTGGTCTCTTCTCCCAAGTAACAAGTGACAGGACAAGAGGAAATGGTCTCAACTTGTGCCAGGGGAGGTTTAGATTGGATATTAGGGAAAAAGGATTGTCGAGCCTTGGAGCAGGCTGCCCATGGAAGTGGTTGAGTCCCCATGCCTGGAGGTATTTAAAAGACGTGTAGATGTGGTCCTTAGGGACATGGTTTAGTGGTGGACTTGGCAGTGCCAGGTTAATGGTTGGACTCGATGACCTTAAAGGTCTTTTCCAACCTAAACAATTCTACAATATAAAGTTGCCATTCTACATGCTGTCAAATAGGTAAATGATATCTCGGGAGTTCAGTTTCTGAGACCTTAAATAAAATCTTAAAAGGCTGAGATAACATGGCAGAAACAAGTGACATATGGACCATTGTTGTGCAAAACACAGGCTGTAGCACTGTTGAGTCTACAGCCTGGCCTGCTCTGCGTACTCAGCTTTTCATCTACAGTATCTTTTGTTTAGTGCTTCAGTCATTTTAAACGGGTGTTGAAAACAAATCATTGTCCAATTAGACTAAAAATCTTTCTATTAAAAATCTTTGTACTGTTTCACACCAGCTACTTTGAATCCCTTCCATGCTTTGTCATTGCTCAGTCTCTATGTGGAAACTGTACAAAGATTCTATATGTGCTTGTAAATTTGACAGGCATACGTAATACAAATTCATTCTGAACATGCAAATTGATACATTCTCTCACTCTCTTTTTTTTCCTGACTCTGATGATGATTACTGTTGCTTTGCATAAATCGCAGAAGAGCTGTGGGAGCTGGAGTGACACAAAATTCAAGCTTCCTGCGTGAAGTCATTTGTCAAAAATCTTCCACATGCTGATGTGCTTTCAAAAGAATCATCGTTTTAGATTTAAGATACTGTATCTCAATTCTCCCCATTGTTTTCTATTTTAAATATTACTTCATTTAACTTTTATTTATAAGCCTGGATTTTTCATCAATTCTTATTTTCTTGTGTCAAAACTTTTTCATGTCATGGCCGTCTCAGCTAAACTGGAATTCCCTATATGTTCTAATTGGACCCCTTTCCATTTGAAAGAAGAGTTGGGGCTTTTTTAACCCATATTATGAATTTGTAAATAAAAAAATTCTGAATGTTGGCCCATAAATAATTATTTTCTTACCATATTGGAAAATAGGCAGGAAGAGTAGCAAATATAAATGAAATTTATTTTAAATAATTTTTATTCAATATAGTCCTCTCTTCAAAACCTTCAAAGATCAGTCTAGCAGACAAAATTATTTCATGTACAAAATGGAAACCCAGCTGCAAGATAATGGCTTGCAAAAGGAAAAACTTTTTTTCTCCATGCCTCTGGACCCTGTTCGTGCAGCCACTGGCTTTTGTGAAGTACTAAGTAAATATGAGTTGTGGAAACCCTGCTAGAGACTCTCTCAGATGAGTAGCTGTCACACATTGCCAGTAGGCTGAGACAAAAACATTCTCGACATCAGATAAAAAAATGAACCTTGAGAATGTGATTAACTTCCCTTTCTTTTCTGAAGGCCCAGAAACCAAACTCACCCAATGACTGTGGCAAAACACCCCCATTTTGCTGGCCAGCTTGGTAATTTGGTACTGCTCCCTTTACCAAACCATAGGAATCTGGGAAATTTTCCCAGGCTGTAAGCATCACCGTTGCATGTCACCCACAGTGTAAGAATTAGAAGATTTTGGTTCATATTTCTTCTTTTTTGTAGAACTTTTTGGCTTGTATTCTGTGCTCTTCCTTTATTTTCTTCTCTTTTTTTCCTCTCACTCCCCTGAGTATTTTGCTCTTCACAGGATCTTAGTATTGCTTGACTGCACAAAACATCGATTTCTAAATTTTCCTTACACCAGAGGGAATTGCTATTTAAAACAGTGCACCACCAGCAGAATTTCTAACTCTAGCTCAACTTCAGTTGTGGTTTTCAATCACACTTGTCTCTAATGAGCCCAAGTTGTGTGTAGCTGTATAAGACCAGACTTTTAAGCTACTCTGATCAGTTTGCATGTCTGAAGTAAAATAAGAGAGTGGTTATTACTTTTTTTGGATTGCATTTACACATGTGGAAAAATATTCAATTGCCAAGAAAGAAATTACTGATCTTAAGCATAGAAAAATCTTTCCTGGAAAAAAATAAGCCTATGTGTAAACTTTAGAAATTGGTCATGTGTTTTTGTAAAATAGGATTGCCAGTGCTAGACAGAGGACAACTGTCCCATCATTTTACTGAGATCTGTGATATTAGCTGTTATTTCGAATTAGCCATAAATTTGTAGAAATCTGCATAGTCTTTTCCATCTCAGGGTACTATACTGTTAGTCCAGCTAATAATTTCTAGCAATTAGTTTACTACCAACATACGGTAAAGCACGTTTGAATTGCAATTTGCATCTACAATGAGAATCACAGAATCGTAAAATAAATCAGGTTAGAAGGGACCTGGAAGGTCTCTTGTTGAATATCCATCCCAAAGCAGTGTCAGCTGTGAGATTCAGTGGTGAGACTGCCCACAGCTTTGTTGAGCAGGGTCTTGAAAACCTCCAGTGATGGAGACTGCACAACCTCCTTGCACAACCTGTCCTAGCCCTTGACTAGTCTAACACCTGAGAGACAGGATGCTCACAAATTTGGGCGTTCCCCTCCAGAATCATAGTCTGATTCTTTGCATTTTTTAAAAACTGTGACAAGTTCCTCGCTCTACAGTCTGGTGTTTGAACTCCTCCAGATAATGCCAATGCACACAGGTTGCCAGCACTCTGAAAGCTGCAGAACAGTAACAACAGGCCATTTGGAGGTCTGATGACAGACTTGTTTTAAAAATCTCTGCAGTTTAAACAGTTCTTTGTTTTACTATTCTTGTTACTGGTTCAGATCTGTTAGCATCAAAGTCAACCCCAGCCCCAGCAGTTTATCACTGGCACAAAGCAAAGCGACTTTGCTCCATGGCACAAGTTCCCAGTGTCTACCCGTGGCTGCAAAGCTTTCCTTCAACCCAAGGACTGACTTTTGACAATGACAGGCCCTAAAGAAGATTTAAAAGGTATTTTTACATAACAACCTAATTGCCCAATTTTCCGTCTCCCATGTTATGGTCCTATCTCATGCTTTCTGATCTTTGCCTTACCCTGGAAAATCAGTGGCAGAGCTCAAGTCATTGTGCTGGGGCATTTGAAGGGGTGCAGCTGGTGAAAACCTCTCAGGAGAACAGGTTTCCCTACAATCAGTTGGCTGCTATCGCTGGACAGGAAATTTTTCCTAAAAAGGCAAACCTGGACATCTGGACAATCTCTGGACCTAGCTTCAGGAAGGTTTAGAGCTGCATCACTGCTAGGGTGTCATGAGGGCTCACAGAGTTACAAACATCTAGTATTAGCAAGCATATGGTGTCCAGAAACATGGTTAGGTCTTCAGCTGCAGGTCCACGTAGAGGATGTGGACCTGAAAAGAAGAAAATAATCTCTCCATGGATTCTGAAAGATCTGTGTAACAATCCACAGAAGCTGAAGTGGTTTCAGGAGTGTACTGACCCATATGAAGGAAGATTAACTTCTTGATGCTGGACGCTGGCAAGGGTATTTACCTTACTTAACACTGAAAGCACTGAGCTGTACAGATATTGCAAGCTGTGAGAACACGGAGATGTGGCAACACTAGGCATTTTAAATTTGAATCTGCTCACTAAAATTGCTGAATAACATTAATTTTCAGAGCACTGCATCTCCAAATTATGTGTATAATTAATAGATTGGTATTCTGAATGTAAACCGAGACTAACTAATTAACCACACGGTTATTTGCATAGATGAGTGAAAACTGCTGAAAGCAATATTGATACTCACAATCTCTAGCAAACACAGCAATGCCGCCTTTGTTTTCTAGTTTTTCTTTCCAAGTGTCAGATACAAGCATAATATTATTTCACTGAAAATAAAGTAATGAGCAAACAGACACCAACTCTACAATTCACAAAGCTATTTAGTTTCAGTCCCGTCTCAGCACAAGTTCTTAAAACAAGATTGCAATATCAAATTGATCTTGGAATACAAGCAATTTTACCTAGGAGAAGCAATTACCTGGGAAAGACACCTCTTAAGAATCCCAAAATACTTTGAGGAAGAAAGACTATACGTTAGTGCCTTACTATTCAAGATGATGTATTCCGGGAGTTTGTAACCAGCACTCGCTGAGTGAGCTGTATGCACACTTAATTAACAGCCAGCTTTTAATAACGGTGGACTTGGAGTTATTTGACTCAAGACTCACTTGAATGGAGTTCATGGGGAACTAAAGATTCATTCACCCTCATCACAACCTGGGCAGGCCGATGTAGGGCTGACAAATCTCAGCACAGTCTCCGGCAGGGTTCAGGCAGAGGGGGGTTATCCTCTCCCTGCCTTTTCCACGCTCTGACTTTTCACTCTGCCCATAGAGGTGGAAGGTGACAAGGAGATACGACGTAAGAGCCAAATATATGCAAGACTGACCACAGAATACAGCACTGGAAATGTGTTTCAACCTCCAGTCATCTAAGTCAAATTTGCAAACATTAAATTCCTGCTGTATAACTGGCTTTGTAACTTTTCCTTTCTTTTTTCTCTTCTTTCCCTGTAGCACAATTAAATGGAGATCTATTTCCGAAGTGCACTTACAAACTATTTGGTATTTAAAGCTTTTGAGTCACCATCACTTTGCTGCTTCATAGCTACATCTTATTCTGAAAATGGGTTCTCAGAGTCTGTTCAGTAGAGCAGGCCCACCCCCACTTAGTGCCCGGATTACTTTCGCTGCCCAAGGAAGATTCTCCGCAACAACTGGAAGGCTGGTGATCTCCTTGCTTTGCCTGGGTTTCCCCTGCTCACCTAGTAAAGATGCTACATGGCAGCTTGGCAGCCATTTGAAACCTACCTGGGATCTGGCGTTAATAACTCTGCATTTTTGTCACAGAATGCCCTTCATTCTGATGTCCTTATATACATTTCTTTTGTCATTAACATTAATTGTCTCCAGTTCAAGAAGCTAGAGAGATACCAGAATCCTAATTTTTGTCTTTCTGTGAGTCTCTGATAAGTGTATTATAAAAACCTCGTCTGGATATGCCCTTATTACTTAATCTCATTGTTGCTGGTAGTGAGCTGGCAACGGGGCGGAAAAGTCTCTTTTGCCCAGCTACTTTCTGCT